>NC_133121.1:50915986-51241469 GCF_033568475.1 Henckelia pumila
TCTCTGGCTGAGCTAGCGGTCGAGAAAAACTGCCGCTCTGAGCTCTATCGGATCCTCGCTAATGACAAACTCTAGCAAAGTGACCCGGCTGCTGGCAGATATTGCAACTACCAAACACGCCTCGACACTGATCACTGGGATGACGTCCTCCACACTTGCTGTACGAATCTCCAGAAAACCCTGAACTCTGCACAGAACTTAACTGTCTAGAGCCACTGGAACTCGATGAACTGTTACCAGAATTCTTGAAATTCTTCCCCTTCGGCCGATACTGATCTCGCCTGTTTCTGCCACTGTTGCCTCCCTCAAACCTCTGAGGCTGATTCGACTGCTGAGAAGGTTGGTACTGATACTGAGACTGTTGAGGTTGAAACTGAACAGGCTAGTTCTGAAAAGATCTGTGCTGCTGCTGAGAAGCTACCTGATTAACTCGTTGCATCAAGAATCCGGCTTCGGCTCCCTTTGCTTGATCCATAGCATCTGCGAAGTTGTTAGGTCTTCCGGTATTGACCAAGGTAAATATCTCAGGGTTCAAGCCATAAGATTCTTGGATTTGAACTAGAGTGAGTGGGATAGATCGAGTCCGCATGAATTGAATTCTCGCATGTGATTGATTTATTTAAATGATTATTTTTAAATACGTGCGAGCATGCTTTATTGATTCATGAATTAATTGAATTACATGAGTAGTGATTTAATTTATAAAGCATGAATTACGTGATATATATTTGTCCTTGTACTATTATCTGTTCTCGTATATCATTGAGATTCATGAGTACTCAGAGCAGAACTGTGAACACCGAGGTTATGAGTTTGAGAATAAGTCTGAGATATTGTGTCCTAACCCTTGATATCAGATGGCACCTCGACGATCTTTGAGAAGGAATCAACCACCTTTGACTCCTCCTTCTAATGAGAATCCGCCGCCAGTGATAACTCCTCAGAATGATCAGGGTAGTACTGGGATGGATCAGTTTGATGCAACTGCAACCCCGATGGAGACTCTATTGAAGAGGTTTCGATCTTTCCGACCGCCTACTTTAACGGGTACCGAGAACTCCGTTGCTTGTGAAAGTTGGCTAGATGAAATGGATGAGCTCTTTGATTCCCTTGACTATACCGATGACCGCAGAATTAGGTTAGTTAGTCATCAGCTGCAGGGTGTTGCTAAGAATTGGTGGACCACAACCAAGAGAGCGAATGAGAACCGAGGCACCGCCATCACTTGTAGCTTGTTCAAGACTGAGTTCTTTAAGCGTTTCTTTCCTGTCTCGTATCGAAAGGAAAAGGGTGCCGAATTTGCGAATCTGAAACAAGGGAACTTGAGCATTGAGGACTATGTGAGCAAATTTGACAGTCTCTTGAGGTTTGCACCTCACGTTGCAGATAACGAGGAAGCCACCACTTAATGTGAGACCCCGTTTCTAATCTCCTATTCTCGAATAATTAAACAAAATCAAACACGAAGAGCCGCGTAAAAACGAATCATTTTTTTTTTTTTACAACAGCGCGCCCGCGCCGGAGTCTCGCAAAGGACAGCGCGCTCGCCCCAATAATCAGAGCGCCCGCGCCGTGACCTCGCAAGAAACAGCTCGCCCGCACCAATAGTCAGGGCGCTCGCGCCGTGACCTCGCAAAACAAAGGCGCGCCCGCGCCTACCCTAGCGCGCCCGCGCCGTCAACTCGGCTGCAGAAAAACCAAAGCATAAAAATACATCTTTACGAACTCGAATCCAAAATCCAAGCAACCCAGGTTCAAACATCATAAATACATGAGATCTAAGGAGTTGAAACACCAACAAAATGATGTTTAACAGTACAAGTTTGACGGTAGGTATCCGTTCGACTAAACAAAACAGTACAAATCCAAAAGGTACGACCCTAAGATACATGGTGTCTCACTTCTATCATCACACCCCGAGCTAACCCAATCGACTTGGTCCAGCTCCTGATCCTCCTGTTGCCAAGTACACATACAAACAAAGACAACAGCCAGATAAACCGGTTAGAAATATAATTTCTAAGTAAAAGAGACAGGCATGCAATATCAAGTAAACACCTCATATTAAAATGTAATAATCAGTAACAAATCAAAATGAGAATGAATGAATGCATGGCTTCAAAACTCGGACTATCAAATCAGATAATCGAAATATCAATCATTATTTGGTTGGGATCCCGGGGCCAAGTCTTCACAACAACTCACCGAAACACCAATTCGGGGTGGATGTCGTTCAACTCAACCCCTAGACTTTAGAGCAACTATAAGAAGTATTCTGGCACTTGGAAAAACTCGAAATCCAAAGCCACTTCAATATAGCTTCCTAAATCGTCTAATTTCAAAACGAATCGAGAAATCGGCTCAATATGGAATGCAAGTGAAAATAGAATAACAATCAAATTCACTCAAGCAAATAAACATGTAGTATGTGATTTTCGGGAACTCGAGAATGAGTCAATCTCGAGTATTCGTTCCCATTCGTTTTATTGTTGACTTTTACCTTTTCTCGAAACTTCAAGTGATTCCTGTCAACAAGAGATAACTCGATATCATAGTCTATTCGGATAAAAAACTCAAAGTCGATACAACAATCAATAATATACCGTCTTCAATTCTTCAATCGATAAACAAGTCTCCAAGTTCGATCAACTCACGAATCCTCTATCAACTGTCAAAACATCGAATACAGACTCAATATCAACTCGAAATTCAAACTCAATCAAATTTGATATACGACTCAAATCGAACCAAAACCGATAACTCAAACTCGATTTCTACGGCATAACGGCTATAAACTGAATATCCGGAAATACAAACCATCAAACAACAATCACAATAACTCAATAATCACCACAATCCATCAAAACAACTCAAATCCAACCTCAATCAAAATCACCAATTTCGAATTTCACCTCTAAAATCATATAAAATCCAAACTTTGTTCTTTTTCCAAACCGACTTCGAATACACGATCTATGCTAGCTCAAAAATAACACACTCCAATATTATCAAATTCTGACAACTCAACAAAATCAAAGTTCAAGAGATCGTAGCAAAACTTACGTCTAAATGAAGCCCTCGTTCCGGTGATCGTGAATCTCAACTCGGAATGAAAATCTAACGGTCGGATCGAGCGAATCGAAGGAAGAAGAAGCTCAAAATGGTGTCTCCCATGGCTTCCTGTTTGGTACGTGAAGGGAGAGGAAAGGAGGGAGTGAGGGTGATGGGTTGAAGTGACTTGAAAGTCAACTTGCCAAAGATAATATATAAAATCCCACTTTTTGCATTTCAGTCCTTTATTTCTCCAAGTTTGCAAAATGATCCCCTGCAAATATAAATACGATTCTTAAATACTGAGAACTCTGATTATCTTGATTAAACTCAATTATAATAAAATCGGGGCATTACACTAATACTCGGCGCCTTCCATCTGTTTTGCAGGCACCAGTGATTGAACTGAAGACGCTCCCCAAAAATCTTAAGTATGTTTTCCTTGGAGAAGGAGAAACATTACTAGTCATCCTCTCTAACAGTTTGGAAGCCGAACAAGAGGAGAAATTGGTCAACATTCTAAAGGAGCACAAGACTGCTATTGGGTGGACCATAACAGACATCAAGGGAATTAGCCCTTCCACATGCATGCACAGGATTCTAATGGAGGAAGGAGCGAATCCATCGCGTTAGCCGCAAAGAAAGTTAAACCCACCTATGATGGATGTGGTAAAGGCTGAAATTCTGAAACTTATTGAAGTTGGAGTCATCTACCCAATCTCTGATAGTCAGTGGGTCAGTCCGGTCCAAGTGGTACACAAGAAAACCGGAATTACTGTGGTGAAAAACAAGGATGATGAATTGGTTCCCACCCGCATTCAAAACGGGTGGAGGGTTTGTATAGACTATAGGAAATTAAATGCTGGAACCTGCAAGGACCACTTTCCTCTACCTTTTATTGATCAAATGATTGAACGTTTAGCATGTCATCCTTATTATTGTTTTCTTGATGGGTATTCTAGTTATTTTCAGATTGCTATTGTGCCGGAAGATCAGGAAAAGACGACATTCACTTTCCTGTTTGGCACCTTTGCATATCGACGAATGCCCTTTGGACTTTGCAATGCACCGAACACTTTTCAACGGTGTATGGTTAGTATTTTTTCGGATTTCATTGAGCATATCTTAGAAGTCTTTATGGATGATTTCACTGTCTATGGTGACTCGTTCGAAACATGTCTATCTAACCTTGATCTTGTCCTTAAGAGTGTGTCGAAACCAACCTAGTATTAAATTCTGAGAAGTGTCATTTTATGGTTGGGCAAGGCGTTGTGTTGGGTCATGTCATTTCATCCAAGGGAATAGAGGTAGACAAAGCTAAAATTGATATCATTCAGTCTCTCCCTTATCCCACATGTGTGCGGGAAGTGCACTCTTTTCTTGGCCATGCAGATTTTTGCAGGAGATACATTCAGGACTTTGCCAAGATTGCATCACCCATGTGCAAACTGCTACAGAAAGATGTCATATTCGAGTTTAATGAACCATGCAAAAAGTCTTTTGACAAACTCAAAGACTCATTGACATCTGCACCAATCATTCAACCACCGGACTGGAACAAACCATTTGAGATCATGTGTGATGCCAGTGATTATGCTGTAGGCGCGGTTTTGGGCCAAAAAGTTGGAAAAGCATCGCATGCTATCTACTACGCTTCGCTTATCCTAAACGATGCCCAACGAAACTACTCCACCACTGAAAAGGAGCTCTTGGCTGTAGTTTTTGCCTTAGAAATTTTTTTTTCTTATTTACTTGGTACTAAAGTTATTGTTTATTCTAATCATGTAGCTCTTCGATTCCACTCCTAAGCGAATTTGATGTGGAAATCAAGGACAAACAAGGGACAGAAAATCGATTCGCCGACCACTTGAGCCGCCTAGTTGATATCGATGAGGAGCTGAGCTTGCATGAAGAATTTCCTGATGAGCAGCTATTTTCAGCAAGCACAGAATTACCCTTGTACGCAAATATCGTCAATTATTTAGTTACTAAAAGGATTCCCTCTGAATTCTCCAAGGCACAAAAGGACAAGGTGAGAAGCGATGCTAAGTATTATGTGTGGGATGATCCATACTTGTGGAAACACTACACTGACCAAGTCATACGCCGATGCGTACCTGCTAGCGAGGTAATCCCTATTCTCACGTTTTGTCATTCATATTCTTGTGGTGACCATTTTGGAGCAAAAAGGACAATGAGAAAGGTGTTGGATTGCGGATTTTTCTGGCCATCCTTATTTCGAGACTCTTACGTTTTTTGTAAGTCGTGCACTCAATGCCAGAAGACAGGTAATATCTCCCAGCGTAAGGAGATGCCTCAACAACCCATTTTGGTTTGTGAAATTTTTGATGTGTGGGGCATCGAATTCATGGGACCTTTTCCTAGTTCATATGGATTTATTTATATATTGCTTGCTATGGACTATGTCTCGAAATGGTTGGAAGCAAAGGCCACCCGTACTGATGATTCTAAAGTTGTTGCAGAGTTTATCAAGCACAATCTTTTCTCTAGGTTTGGGATTCCACGAGCCATTATCAGTGATAGAGAAAAGAACTTCTGCAATCGAACTGTGGCCAGTCTGCTGAAAAAGTACCATGTGATGCACAGAATCTCCACTGCATACCATCCGCAATCCAATGGTCAAGCTGAGGTTTCGAATAGGGAGATCAAGTCCATCCTAGAAAATACCATGAATCCTACAAGAAAGGACTGGAGCGTGCACCTGGATGATCCTTTGTGGGCTTATAGAACCGCGTTCAAGACGTCGATTGGAATGTCCCCATATCGGCTGATTTTTGGAAAACCATGTCATTTGCCAGTAGAATTGGAGCACAGAGCCTATTGGGAAATAAAAAACTTTAACATGCATATGGATGAGAGTGGCGAGCACCGGAAACTGCAGTTGCAAGAATTAGAAGAGATCCACAATGATGCTTCTGCCAGTTCCAAGATTTACGAAGACAAGACAAAAGCCTTCCACGATAAGTTGATTTCTAGATGGGAATTCGAAGTTGGTCAGAAAGTTCTACTCTATCACTCGCGACTTTGGTTGTTTCCAGGTAAGTTGCGTTCACGTTGGAATGACACGTTTGTTGTAACTAATGTCTTTCCCCATGGTCCAGTCGAAATTCAAAGCTTGGACACATCCAAAACATTCAAGTTCAATGTCCACCGGCTTAAACACTACTACGAAGGAGTCCAAGAGAATGTAGGAGGGGACGAGCATGATATCACTCTAGATGCTCCAACAAATGTCGAGAAAATCGCGGCATGCAGTCGAGCTATAGACTGACTATAAATTTAGCGTTGACTGGGAGGGAACCCAGTGTTTCTTTCCCTTTTGTTTTTGTTTGAATTTAATTATTGGTTTGTTTTGCTTGTGTTTTTTTTTCGGTAATTTTGAAAAAAAAATTGGTTTTTATTGCAGAGTCAGCGCGCTCGATCCTAGGAGTTCACCCGATCGAGCGCGCGTTTTTCCCCCAACTCACTGCCCCGAAAATATTTTGGGTGCGCTCGATCCTGCAAACTCATGGGATCAAGCGCGCGGAAATCCCAAACTCACTGTCCCGAACTTTTAAATTGCGCGCTTGATCCTGCTTACTCATGGGATCGAGCGCGCCCCATTTTACGCGTTATTTATTTTTCTTTTCTCTTATTTTCCCCCTTCTCTCCCCTCACTTTTTCTCTCGGCCTCCCTAAAACCCTAAACCCCCAAATTTCGAATTCTCTCAAATCTTCACCAATTGTTCTTCATCTCTTTCAGGTCATTCTAAGGCTTGGAATAATTATCTCATCTCTCATCTACACATCTCCACCGCCATATTTTGCTAGGAACGCCGGAACTTTTGGTGCACACCACGTGTTCGACGAATTGCCCCTGTCACGTTTTCTTGCAATATTTGTGATATAATGGCTCCGAAACGCAATAGAGAGATAGGCAAATCTTCTCGCCAGGGTACAAGGGCTTCAACCGCTTCACTGAACCTCGTCGACCGATTCGTCAACCAAATGGCTCGGGATAGGTATGATCATGATAAACTCCATCGCTCCCCTATTACTGAGAGTGGTTTTGATCCTGAAGTTCACGAAAGCGAAGTGGCTGTCCAAGTATTGAACCGTGGGTGGGGAACATTCTGCAAGCAACCTCCTCCGGCCATTGTCCCTATTGTTAGGGAATTTTATGCTAACGCTGCGGAACGGGTGGATGGCAAGGCCTTTGTCAGAGGCATTTTTGTTTCTTAAGTTCCCAAGGAGTTGAATAGTTTGCTGGAGACGCCAGATGTTGATGATAGTTTATACCAAAGCATCACCCTCGCCCCGGATTTGCACGAGGTTCTTCATCAATTGTGTTTTGTCGGGGCTGCCTGGCTGGACCCTATTATTTTCAAATGCTTTAAGGAGAAAAACCTACTTTTGGGTACGACCACTTGGTACACCTTCGTCGCTCGCCATCTGATGCCCATCTCCCACACAAGTGAAGTCCATGTTGAGCATGTAGTGCTACTCTACACTCTCGATCTTAATTTTCCGGTCAATGTGGGACGAGTAATTCACGATCAGATGCGGCATTCAATCACTTCCAGGACAACGGGTCTTTTCTTCCCGATGATCATCACACAGCTGTGCCTGCGCACCGGTGTGCGACCTTGACCCGACGAGGAATGGTTGCAACCAATGCGCCCCATTGACAAAGAAGCTATCGATGCCAAACTAGCATATCGGAGAAGCCAATTTGTGGTGGACAATCAATTTGTGACGGTCCACGATCTCATACGCCCTGTGTCGCCTCCCCGCCGAACTACTACTGTCACTGTTATGGAGTTGGTCAACTACGCCGAGCACCAAAATGCATTCAATGCAGCTACGAATTCAAATTTTCAAGTCTTGGACTACATTTGTCGTGGCATTTCAGAGAGGCTAGGGATTGATCCCACCACGCTTCCACCGTTTGTACCATTCCCACTGTAGTAACCCAGAATCCATTTTAAGATAATAATATGTTAAACATGATTAAGTGTTAGTAATTAACCAATTCCGAGGCTTAATCGGACTTCAGACTGAAGAATTGGACTTTCAATATTTGAGCCAGTTCGGACGGTCCGAAGAGGACTTCGGACAGTCCGAACTGAGCATTCTGGGAGCTCCGATTGTAGTGTTGTTGACTTCGGAGTTAAGGCACGTTCGGACGGTCTGAAGCAGGATCGGACGGCCCGAACTTCTCCTGTGCCAATTAGGCAGGATTTCTCAGCCATGGTTTTTGACAAGTGTCGGATTTAGGACACTTCGGACGGCCCGAAGTGGAGATCGGATGGTCCAAACTCGATGTGTCTTGCATGCAGGCAGTGAGTTGGATCGGACGATCCGAACCCGAGTTCGGAGGGTCCAAACTTGACCGGAAATTTTTCCTATAAATAGGGGTCTTTGGAGTTCATTTTGAATTACGAATTTCCGAGTTTCCTTCTTCAGTTATATAGTGTGAGATATACAATTGAGTGCCCTATCGGTTATTATAGAAGTTATGGAATAACCAAGGTGTGGTTATAGTCATCTGGGACTAGCGACTTCAAAGGGCTTACTACGAACGAAGGTATGGTCCGAGAATCTATTTAATTTTTGGGAGTACTTATTAGCTTAGTTAAGGCTTATAGAATTTGTGTAGTGATACGGTGAACTCTTGAATATAGGCTTGGAACCTAGGATCCTACTAGACTTGAACTAGCCTAGAGGTACGTACACATTGACTGAGATTTCCAGCGAGTATACATGTTTATATGTTGCATTTATTTGGCATTATTATGTGGCATGATGTATGTTTTACCGCTTTTTATACTCATATATCATGTGCACATACACGTTGAGCCTATACATTGATATACCTGATTATAGAGCCACTTAGCTCTATACTCGATAGTCTGTCACTGAGAGTACCGCGACGGCGGGGACATGTATATCTGACTACTCTGGTGTACTAGACGAGTGTGGTTGCACCCAGAGGTTGATTCGTGCGGTGGCAACAATCATGTGGCGCCGGTACTGAGCATGACTTTTCAGATGACCCTTTACCAGTCATCATGTTGCATGCATCATATATATACGTGTACTCATGTTTATGTACTGGGCGTTAGCGCTCACGTCCTAGTTATTATCTTGGACACCCTATTCCACGGGGCAGGTCGCAGGATGGACGGAGCCGGTAGCTCGAGGCAGGACTAGGGAGCCGGAGTTTTCTAGGGGATTTTATACAACAGAATTTGTTTAGCTGTATAAATGTTTTAGATAGTTTACTTTAAGTTTTTCGATATGGTTGTATCACTACAGTATTAAGCCTGAACTTGTTTTACTAAGCTGATATATAAATTATGGATTATGTTTCCGCACGTTTTACTCTGTTAAGCATTTTGCTGTATTAAGTTTAATGCATGCTATTAGTTGCCAGTTAGTATGTGATTCCATGCAGGGTCACTACATTTTTGGTATCAGAGCATGCTTAGATTTTGGGATTAATACTTGGGATTTAGTTTAGTCTTAAGTAATTATTGCACATTTGGGATATTAATGTGCAATTCTTTTCAGGATGTGGCTGACGAGAGTCACGGTAGTGTTGGCCAGGGAGGTGGTCATCATCGTCACCATCGCCATCATCATGAGGATCGACATCGTCCTCATGAGGGTAGACGTCACTACTCTATCAATAAGTTTATGCAAGTAGGACCGAAACCTTTATTGGGTGGAAAAAATCCTGAACAAGCATGAGGTTGGATGTCCAAACTCGATAGTGCTTTTCGAGCTTTCGAGTGTAATGAAGAGCAGAAACTGGAAGTTCTAGAATTTGTTCTACAGGATCGAGCATGCTTATGGTGGGATGCCAAGGCTACTCAGGCACATACGGAGAGAGGACATGTGACTTGGGGGGATTTCTGTTTGCAGTTTCAGAAATTGTATTTTCCTCCAGCAGTTCGACAGGCATGTGATAAGTGCATTTTATGCACTTAATTTATATATGATTTGGCTTGGCTTTTGTGATGTATCGAGTGGATATTATGCATATTTGTTGTTGTTTTTGTGAGTTGCAAGGATTTGGAGAAAAGTAGCAAGAAGAAGTGGAAGGATGCATTATGGAGTATCAACTTCAGAAAATTACTGGGAATTATTGACACATCAAAATCCGATTGCCACCGTTCATAATAAAGTTTAAGATGTTTTAAAGCTGCTGTCAAAATTGCAGCTCAATCCGACAGTTAGTTTGGGAGATATGATTTTTTTAAAATTGTCGCGCGTTACAGAATTGGACATGCGAGAGCAGGGGGCGCCCGAGCCGCTTTTAGGCACGCCCGTGCCATCCCTGGACGTGAAAAAAAGTGTAAATTTTAGGCTCAGGTGCGCCCTCGCCACTCTATTGCGCGCCCGCGCCGCTCTGTGCGAGAAATTGACAGATTTTTGCAACTTTAAAACTCTCAATTTGTCGGGCTTTCTTTGACGGGCTTTGAGGATATATAAAAGAGATTTTAACACAACATAAAAGGGAGAGAGCCGCCTGACAACACAACAAAAATTGAGAGAGCTTGATCGTGACAATTGGAGAAGAAAAATCTGTGCATCAACGTGAAGAATTTGAAGAACAAAGGAGAAGATCGTCGATCGGACACGGCATCGAATATTCGGATTTGTTTTCTTCCTTTAGAATTTGTTATCATTGAATTGATGTCTAGACTTTTGAATATGACTGGTGTTTATCTATTTTTTATCATGAACTAAATTTTCATAGTCTAGGGGTTTGATGTAGCCTGGTTGAGACGCTTTTACGAATTGTTAATTTAATTGGATTGAATTCTCCTAAATTAATTGTTTTTCTAGCTCTGATTGTTTTTCCAATTACTTGATCATTAATTGAATTGTTATACTTATTTGAAATCAATTCTCGGGAGAGGGGATTTTGAATAGGATCATTAAAAATTATACTGTTAATTATTTATATAGCTCGGGAGAGTGTATAATTTTAACAGAGCTTTTAAAAAGAACATTTTTTTGTGTTAGATCACTGCAGATAAATTCTTAATAGGGATATTGGAATTGAATTGTAGTTGATAAAAATTATTTGTTGCTCGGGAGAGGGAAATAATATAATTAAGTGTTCTGGCTATTAATTGAATGGAATTCATGAAAATAATTTAATTAGGAGTAGTTTTTGTCGAAACCAAATGAAATCAAAACCTTTAGACCATTTTTCTCTCTTAATATTACTCGGAAGTTGTGTGTGAGTT
This sequence comes from Henckelia pumila, assembly GCF_033568475.1. Taxonomy (NCBI): domain Eukaryota; kingdom Viridiplantae; phylum Streptophyta; class Magnoliopsida; order Lamiales; family Gesneriaceae; genus Henckelia; species Henckelia pumila. The sequence continues at coordinate 50,927,299 of NC_133121.1, forward strand.
TTTCTAAAAGTTCTGAATTTTATTTTAAGTTGAAATAATAACTCTTTATTTGATTTTCTAGATAAAGTTTAGATTATTTTAATTACAAGCACCGATTATTTTCAATTTACTCCCTGTGGGATCAACACTTGATTCATTCACTATATTAAAACTTGACACTCGTACGCTTGCGAGCAATTTTCACAACAAGTTTTTGGCACCGTTGCTGGGGAGTAAATTTTGATTATTTTTTAGTCTTGTTACCAATTAGTCTAGATTTTAATTTAGAGTTTTTTATTTTATTTTAAGTTACTAATTAATTTTTCTTTTTTTTAATTGCAGTCTATGCGACGATCTCAAAATGCGAATTCTCTACTGTTTGATCCGGATATCGAGCTCACTGCACGTGCTTTAAGAAGAATTAGAAGAGAATAATTAAGGAACATGGCTGAAGAAGAAGCACAACAAGCTCCTCTGGTGCCAATTAGAGACCACTTCAGACCGATGATCCATGCTCACTATTCTGGAATTGCTCAAGGGACCATTAACGCCAACAATTTTGAACTTAAGCTGGCGTTAATCAACATGGTGCAATCAAACCAATTCAATGGAATCACTACATCTGATCCTCACCTTCACCTGCGGACCTTCTTAGAAATAACCGATACGGTAAAAATAAATGGTGTGTCTGAGGATATTATTCGCTTACGCTTGTTTCCGTTTTCTCTTAGGGATCAAGCCAGAAGTTGGTTGCAATCGCTGCCGCTAGGAAGCATCACTACTTGGGAGGGGATGGCAGAAAAATTTCTTGCGAAATATTTTCCACATGCCAAATCCACCCAACTGAAGATAGAAATCAGCGCATTTAGGCAGATGGATTCTGAACAACTATACGAGGCATGGGAAAGGTACAAAGAATTACTTAGACGTTTTCCTAACCACAATTTTGCAGATTGGGAACAGATCGAGTGGTTTTACAATGGACTGAATGCACCTACGAGGATGAATGTGGATTCTGCGGCTGGAGGTACTATTTTTGCAAAGGACCATGTACAAGCCTACGAGATGCTGGAATAGATGACGGTCAATAGCTTTCAATGGCCATCTGAGCGTATGTGAGTAAAGAAGCCAGCTGGAGTGTATCCAGTGGATCCTCTCACATCCATCACCACTCAATTATCTACACTAACTACACAGGTAGCTTCTTTGAATAAGATTAATGTTGCAGATTCAATTGGAGTTGAAGGATCACATACCCCAGAGGAAGTTAATTATGTCAATCGTAATGGCTACCGAGGTTATGGAGCTTACAGAGGTAATCCTATTCCCAATACTTATCACCCTAGTTTGCGGAATAATGAAAATTTTTCATATACTAACAATACAAATAAGGGTGATGGCAAGCCTTCTTTGGAGGACGTTGTTAGTACCTTTGTGCAGGAATCAGGTAAGAGGATGGCGAGAACTGAGTTTCATCTTGACAGCTTGGAGACGCACATGGCCAACATGGGTGCTGTATTGCAATCCATGGAGACTATCATTGGGCAGTTGGCGAACGCACTGAAAGATAATAATCACGGCCAATTCCCAAGCAATACTGAGTTGAATCCCATAGAACAGTGTAAGGCCATCGAGTTGAGGAGTGGCAAAGAAGTTGGAGTCCAAATCCCTATTGTTGCGGAGAAGAAATTTGAGGAAAAAGTCGAGGAGAAAGAGAAGGAGCCTGAACCTGACTCAAAACCAATGTACAAGCCTCCACTCCCCTACCCACAAAGGTTCAAGAAAAAAGCTTTAGATGAGCAGTTCTCCAAATTTTTGGAGATTTTAAAGAAACTTCATATCAACATTCCCTTTGCTGATTCTTTGGAGCAAATGCCGAATTATGCTAAATTCTTGAAGGAAGTGATGTCAAAGAAGCGGAAGTTGGAAGAGTTTGAGACGGTGAATTTGACTGAGGAGTGCAGTGCTATCCTGCAAAAGAAGCTACCACAAAAATTAAAGGATCCAGGGAGTTTTACGATTCCTTGCATTATTGGTTCTTTTAATTTTAATAAAGCACTTTGTGATTTAGGAGCTAGCATTAACTTAATGCCTTTATCTATTTTCAGGAGCTTAGGACTTGGCGAGGTGAAGCCCACAACAATCATGTTGCAGCTAGCTGATAGATCAATCACATATCCGCTTGGAATTATTGAGGAAGTTCTGGTAAAAATAGATAAATTTATTTTTCCTTTGGATTTTGTAGTGTTAGATATGGAGAAGGACGAAAATTTGTCATTGATTTTGGGGCGACCATTCTTGGCTACTGCTGACGCCAAGATAGAGGTTAGAAAAGGTGTGTTGACGATGGGTGTAGATGATGAGAAAGTTACTTTTAATGTGTTCAAGGAAGCAGAAAATCCATCCACGGAGAAGGTATTCCTCATTGAACAATCAAAGAAGATGGAGAGCTGCTACGAAGTCGAGAGAAAAGTAGAATTGCAAAGAGAGAATGATTCGAAGGTTCCAAAGAAGAAGAAGAAAAACAAATCAAAGTTTAAGAGGATCTTTGAGTATGTTTGGAGGGTAAAGGAAAAGGGAAAATCCTCCAACAAGACTGAACCGGGCTAGAACCAGAGTATAGTCGGGCTATGGACTATAAACTAAGTGCTTCTTGGGAGGCAACCCAAGCTTTTTTTTATTTATTTGCTTTATTTTTATTTGTTAATTTTAGTTGTTTTTGTTTTTTTTATCATGAGAAAACTAGACATCAATAATGATTTTGAATTGTGTAGGTGAAAAATTTTAGGAGCCAACCCTGATGAAGAGTTTTGAGTGATTAAGATGGTGCCGAGTACTGACGCTCGGTGCCCAAGGTATATGTCCTTGTTTTGATTTACTACTGTACATTGAGGACAATGCACAATTTAAGTTTGGAGGGATGTGTGAAATTTGAAAATTTTCATGAGTTAGGTTGAGTTGAAGACATAATATGTAATTGTGATTTGCCTAAGATGAAAATAATTTTTTGTGCTGAAAAGTTCATGTTAGCGCTATTTAATCTTGAGTTCTCACTTACATGCACGAATGCCATGATTTTCGATACTCCTAGCAATTAGAGAAATTATGTGGATTTGTGATGTGGATTAGAGGATTTGATTCTTAACTCTTATGATTTTTACTTGAAACTGAGGTAGATTTTTTAGAGCACAGAAGTGATTTAGGCATTTTTGAATTCCTTGAGCCTTTTTAGCCATTATTCATTTGTTAGTCATATAAATCATGAAAAATCCTAAACAAATTGAGTAGCTAAAAAGTTCAAAGAAAAGTAATGGCGGAGAAAGTAAGGTGAGGAGAGGCCTTGAAAAGAAAAAAAAATGGATTGAAATTCTAGTACAAATACAAGGCAAAGAGATGGAGATGTATGGAATAGAAGAAAGCCAAGACTAATGTCTGGCAATGCAAATAAAAAATTTTAGCTACTCATAATCCTGCACAAATTGAAAAATATACATTCCCTTTGCTTGAATCCCGAGTCTTTGATTACCATTGATACATATTCTGACACAAATCTCCTGCTGATTATACTTGAGCCTAAAAGTTAAACGAAAAAGTCCTTTTGATCTGTGTAAATAAAATTTGAACTTGGTTGATAGTATTTTGAAACTTGATGGTTGAGTTAATGAATTTATGAAGCTTACAGATTGCATGATTTTATCAAAAGTTGGGTGGGTAGATGAGATTGGCGAAATCACACACACACGAGAACTCTTGAGAAAATTAGCCTACATGTTTATTTAATCTTGGAATGTAAAAATTCGGAGGTCGACTATATTTCTCATTATTGTTTTGCTCGGGACTAGCAAAAGTCTAAGTTTGGGGAATTTGATAAGTGCATTTTATGCACTTAATTTATATATGATTTGGCTTGGCTTTTGTGATGTATCGAGTGGATATTATGCGTATTTGTTGTTGTTTTTGTGAGTTGCAAGGATTTGGAGAAAAGTAAAAAGAAGAAGTGGAAGGATGCATTATGGAGTATCAACTTCAGAAAATTACTGGGAATTTTTGACACATCAAAATCCGATCTCCACCATTCATAATAAAGTTAAGATGTTTTGAAGCTGCTGTCAAAATTGCAGCTCAATCCGACGGTTAGTTTGGGAGATATGAGTTTTTGAAAATTGTCGCGCGTTGCAGAATTGGACATGCGAGAGCAGGGCGCGCCTGTGCCGCTTTTAGGCGCGGCCGCGCCATCCCTGGACATGAAAAGAAGTGTAAATTTGAGGCTCAGGCACACCCTCGCCACTCTATTGCGCGCTCGCGCCGCTCTGTGCGAGAAATTGGCAGATTTTTGCAACTTTAAAACTCTCGATTTGTTGGGCTTTCTTTGACGGGCTTTGAGGACATATAAAAGAGATTTCAACACAACATAAAAGGGAGAGAGCCGCCTGACAACACAACAAAAATTGAGAGAGCTTGATCGTGACAATTGAAGAAGAAAAATATGTGCATCAACGTGAAGAATTTGAAGAACAAATGAGAAGATCGTCGACCGGACACGGTGTCGAATATTCGGATTTGTTTTCTTCCTTTCGAATTTGTTATCATTGAATTGATGTCTAGACTTTTGAATATGACTAGTGTTTATCTATTTTTGATCATGAACTAAATTTTCATAGTCTAGGGGTTTGATGTAGCCTGGTTGAGACGCTTTTACGAATTGTTAATTTTATTGGATTGAATTCTCCTAAATTAATTGATTTTCTAGATTTGACTGTTTTTACAATTACTTGATCACTAATTGAATTGTTATACTTATTTGAAATCATTGCTCGGGAGAGGGGATTTTGAATAGGATCATTAGAAATTACACTGTTAATTATTTATACAGCTCGGGAGAGTGTATAATTTTAACATAGCTTTTAAAAAGAACATTGTTTTGTGTTAGATCACTGCAGATAAATTCTTAATAGGGATATTGTAATTGAATTGTAGTTGATAAAAATTATTTGTTGCTCGGGAGAGGGAAATAATATAATTAAGTGTTCTTGGCTATTAATTGAATGGAATTCATGAAAATAATTTAATTAGGAGTAGTTGTTGTCGAAACCAGGTGAAATAAAAACCTCTAGACCATTTTTCTCTCTTAATATTATTCGGAAGTTGTGTGTGAGTTTTTCTAAAAGTTCTGAATTTTATTTTAAGTTGAAGTCATAACTCTTTGTTTGATTTTCTAGATAAAGTTTAGACTAATTTAATTACAAGCACTGATTATTTTCAATTTACTCCCTGTGGGATCGACACTTGATTCATTCACTATATTAAAACTTGACACTCGTACGCCTGCGAGCAATTTTCACAATAGCATGATCTATGGAGTTGCTAACTCTGAGGCAAGGATCAATGACTATTGATCAATATCAACAACGATTTCTTGATCTGCTACCTTTTAGTCCTCATATCAATGACAGTGATGCGTCCAAGTATGATATCTTTTTGCAAGGTTTGAATCAAGATATCTATTCACAAGTTGTCATCTGTGATGATCCGACATTTTATGAGACTTTGGTGAACCGTTGCCGTCAAGTGGAGAACAACAATAGGTGGGCACAGTTGATGATGCCAGGACAGCCTAGTGGATCTCTTGGGCTTAGGGCTCAATCTGTTGTGCAAATTGGACCTATGTCTTCTTCTACAACTACTACTTTGTATTGTTCTCGTGGCTCATGAGGTACATTTTGTTTTGGGAAGAATAATAAGAAGGAAGAGTTTTGCAGCCACTGTGGTGGGAAGCATCCTGCAGCTTCGTGTCGGAAGGCTACTGGTGCTTGTTATATTTGTGGAGAGCAGGGATATCTGCGGAGAGATTATCCTCAGCGTATGAGTTCTGCTAGTGGATCGGGATCACAGGTTGGATCTCAGACTTCTACTTTTCCATGCCAACATCCACCACCACAGAGTTCTTCTGGTTACCATCCACAGACTCAAGGGCAGGTGTTTGCTCTGTCTCAGGAGCAGGCTACTGAGGGAAGCGATCGTATGTTGGCAGGTACCATTTTGTTATGTGGTATTCCTGCACTTGTTTTAATTGATACTGGAGCATCGCATTCCTTTATTTCTAGTCGCTTCGTTAAGAGAAATAGATTACCTTTTATATCATTAGATATGGATTTAGTTGTATCTACTCTGCTGGAGCAGGAGGTAGTAACTAAGCGTCTAGTGATGGGTTGCCTTCTAGAGTTTGAGGGTCATGTGTTGCCGGCTAATCTGATGATTTTAGCGATGGCAGATTTTGATTGTATTTTGGGAATAGATATGTTGACTTTGAATCATGCTACTGTGGATTGTTATCAGTGTCTGGTACAGTTTTATACTGATGATGGTGATAGCTGGTACTTTTATGGTGAGGGTGCGCGACCTCCGATGCCACTTGTATCGTCTCTGAAGGCATGTCATGCCTTAGAGTCAGGTGGGGAGGGCTACCTCATTTATGCAGTTGATATGTCCACGAGTAGTCCGAGTATTGATCAGTTACCGGTTGTCAGCGAGTTTCCTGATGTATTCCCTGATGAGATTCCTGGTTTTCCTCCGGTACGAGAGGTTGAATTTGGTATTGATCTAGTACCAGGAACGACGCCTATATCCCGAGCACCTTATCATCTGGCACTGTCAGAGATGAGGGAATTGAAACAGAAGTTGAAGGATCTGCTTGATAAGGGATATATTCGTCCGAGTGTTTCTCCGTGGGGAGCACCTGTTTTGTTCGTCAAAAAGAAGGATGGATCGATGCGATTATGTATTAATTACAGGCAGTTGAATCGTGTCACCATCAAGAATAAGTATCCTTTGCCATGAATTGATGATATGTTCGATCAACTACAGGGTACTTCTATCTACTCCAAGATAGATCTGAGATCTGGATACCACCAGAGCGGGTACGAGACACAGATATTTCTACGACTGCTTTAGGACCCGATACGGGCATTATAAATTTCTGGTGATGCCATTCGGTTTGACGAATGCACCGGCAGTCTTTATGAATCTGGTATTTTGAGAATATCTGGATAGATTTGTCATCGTCTTCATTGATGATATTATTGTCTATTCTCATGACAAGGATGAGAATGCATAGCATCTGAGGATCGTTTTGCAGACGTTACGAGAGAAGCAGCTGTATGCGAAATTGAGCAAGTGTGAATTCTGGCTTGATCGGGTAGTGTTTCTTGGTCATGTGATTTCTAGTGAAGGAATATCTGTTGATCCAAGTAAGAGAGAGGCAGTGCTGAACTGGTCTCGTCCGATGACGGTTGCTGAGATTTGAAGTTTCTTGGGTCTAGCTGGTTATTACCGTCGGTTCATCGAGAATTTTGCACAGTTGTCCAGGCCTTTGACACAGCTTACACGGAAAGATGTTGCCTTTATTTGGTCCTTGGATTGTGAGGAGTCATTTCACGAGCTGCGTAGACGTCTTACTATTGCACCTGTGCTCGCTCTACCTTCTGGATCGGGAGGTTATGTTGTCTATACTGATGCCTCTGGTCAGGGGTTAGGATGTGTTCTGACACATCATGGACATGTTATTGATTATGCCTCTCGGCAGTTGAAGACGCATGAGAATAATTATCCAGTGCATGATCTCGAATTAGCCACCATTGTATTTGCGCTCAAGATTTGGAGACATTTTCTTTATGGAGAGAAATTTGAGAAATTCACGGATCACAAAAGTCTGAAATATTTATTCACTCAGGCGGAGTTGAATATGCGACAGAGACGCTGGATGGATCTCTTGAAGGATTATGATTTTGAAATAAAATATCATCCAGGTTCTACTAATCTTACTGCTAATGCCTTGAGTCGGCAGGTAAGACTTTCGGCACTTAAGACTAGTGATATATGTCATATGGTTCAGGAGTGCTGTTCACTGAGTTTTACACTCAAGCAGAGGAAAGGAAAAAATGGATTTCGTTTGTATACTATATTATCTGAGCCGGCATTGTACTCTCGAATCAGAGATGCTCAGATATCTGATGTTAAGACTCAGCGTTTGAAACGCCAAGCCAATGGGGTTAATACATCTGGATTCCATTATAAGGCAGATGGTTTATTGTGCTTATCGAATCGAGTGGTTGTACCTGATGTTGCGGAGCTCAGGAATGATATTCTTTCTCAAGCTCACAGGATTCGATTGTCAGTTCATCCTGAAAGCATGAAAATGTATAAGGACTTGCGAACTAGATTCTGGTGGAAAGGGATGAAGCGGAGTGTATATCAATTTGTTTCGAGATGTTTGGTTTGTCAACAGGTCAAGGCTGAACACCGACTGAAACGACCCAAATATTCTAAAATAACATATGCGGAAATTTTTTTTTAAAAAAATAATACTAAGTAAAATAGATGTACATACATGCCCATACATATATGCACAAAAAAAATAAACGGATTTTAAAAAAATAACATAAATACGCAACATTTCTTACTTGAATAACTTAGTCAAACTTAAATAAAATACTGTCAAACAATCCACTTAAAAGTTTGCATGCAATAAAATTATTTAATAAAAATAGTACTAAAATTCACCACTGAAAAGACATAAAAGAAATAAATAAGAAACATAGTTTAAAATTCTTAAAATGTTCATAAAGACTCAGCCGACGGTCACGTGGGATCACTGCATGTCCGCTCATACGTCCTCACCACCAGTAGGAACTACATCTTCCTCTACGTACTCACCTGCACCATATAAGTGTAGTGAGCCTAGAGACCCAACATTATAACATAACAAGGGCTTAAAATAATTTAAATCACTGAAATACTAATACATAACATATACATGAATGGACATGCTTAAAATCATGAATCATAACTTAAAATCTTGCTTAAACTTGAACTTAAATATAATCATATAATACATACATAACATTGTTGAGCATATCATTTTTTTCTAACATCGCATAGTCATATTCGTAGTGTAACCTTAAACTTAAAAGGTTCGACTGATCAGTCTCTTAAAACCAACGTACGCGGCGGCGACGAATCACCTCTTACTGGTAGTAAACTACGCTTAACATGTGGGGACTTGTCCCCCTTAAATTGTCACACTACTTCAACTTCCAACATAAAAATTATTTTCTAGCTCAACCTTAAACATTAAATCATGCCATAAAATTATTTCATGAATGCATGTACTTAAATAAAATGTGTGTCCTTCCTATATATTTAATTTAATTTTTATACTAACATATAAATACTAAAATAACATTCATGCATAAAATAATTAAATATATAATTAGGACACATGCAATTTCTCATGGTTTGTGCTGAACTGCTGGCCCTAACACTCAAGCCCATTTTCTTAAATTTTGGCCCATTAACACTGAGACTGGCCCATTAACAAACTTAAGTCCAAAAATACATTTCTAAGCCCAATTAATTTATTCAAGCCCATTAATGCATTCCTGGCCCAATAACAACCTATTCTGGCCCAATGAGCCCAAAAGCCCAAATACTGGCCCAATAACTTCCATGGGCCCCCAAGCCCATAAAAATTATTGGACTAACTTAATTAAATTTATTTAAGCCCAATAATAATTAAATTTCAACCCAAATAATTAAATGGAACCCAATTAAATTTTTGGATTTAATTAGGTCCATTTAACACTTAATTAAACTTAAAACTTAAAAAAATAAAATACCCGAGCCCGACTCACTTAACCCAGACCCGGACCCAACTAACATAACCCATTACTTTCCAGACCCGACCCGGACCCAACAACCCGACCCGGATCCACCCTAAACACTAACCCAATCCCCTCTTTCCCATATTCCCCTCGGCCATGAGCAGCAGGCCTTCAAGGCCTGCTGCCGGCCAGCTCCAGCCACCCCTGGCCGGAGCGCCGCTGCCCAGACGTAGCCCACGTCTGGGCGGTCCTAACCCACCATGGCTCAGCCCGAGCCATGGCCCCTACCTCAAACCCGAAGCCTCCTTCCATTGAACCCTAAACTGTCGACTCCCATGACCCATCTCGATCCCAGCCTTGAACCAGGCCAACTCCAGCCCTTAGCCTGACCATGGTTCTCTTCCTAGGACCTTAACTCACCTCTTGACCAAGCCCTAGCCCCTGGACCGAGCCATGCAATTAAAAACGTGAGCCATGAGTGAAAGAATCATCAACATGCATCAAAACCTTACCTACATGCATAAATCGAAAAGTTCATGATAAAAAAATCTGGAATAAAACCATCATGCGTGAATAGTAGCTTATATGGTGTTCAAACGAAATAATAGACATGCCTTGATAATTAAATCGACGAAGATAGATGCGTTTACGGGCTCCGGGACGACGAACGGACCAAAATCTTCAAAGATGGAGCTTGGTTGGATCGGCTATGGGTGTTTTCTGCTGAAGAAAGCGTGAACAAGGTTGAAGAAAGGAGTTGGAGGCGGCTGATGGTTTTTTAATCGGTCATAGGGATTTAGTTTAGGTTTAAATTTGAGTAGATAATAGGTTTAAAATGTCTCAATAAATTAATATATAAATATTATACCTTAAATATAAAGTTTTAAACTCCTAAAATATTTAAAAGTCTGATAACACAGCCAAAATCCCGAAATATAATATTAGGGAATTTTTAAATATTAATAAAAGTCATTTAAATGACTTATTTTGGCTAAAAATAAATTCTTAAATAAATATATAAATAAATACTAAAATTTTCTTGACACAACACCTTAAAATATTATTTTAAGGCTCATAAAACTCATAAAATATTTTTGGCTAAATAATTTGGCGTTTCGTCCGTCCACGGTCCCGTCTACGCGATCAAAACCAATATTTCCTTAAAAAAAATCTAAAAATACTATAATTGCGGGTTAAATGATAAAATAAATTAAATCATGCATATAAATCACATAATATCACATAAATACATTTAACCCTTAATTAAAAATTAATTTCTCCTAATTATGCATGTGGATTTACGTTTAAAATTTTCGGGTGTTACAATTCTCCCCCCCCCTTAAATTGAATTTCGTCCTCGAAATTAAAGTACTTACCCAAACAACTCCGGGTAGCGAGTCCTCATGCCTGCCTCGGTCTCCCAAATAGCTTTCTCCTCTGAGTGATTCAGCCACTGGACTCTGACCATCGTATAGGCCCGCGTTCTCAATCTGTGCTCCTCCCTAGCCAAGATCCGTATAGGCCTCTCCTCAAATGCTAACTCTGGTGTCAACTGAAGAGGCTCAAAATCCAACACATGTGACGGGTTCGAGATGTATCTCCGAAGCATGGATACATGGAATAAATTGTGCACTGCCGCTAGCCCTGGTGGTAGAGCTAAACGGTAGGCCAACGTGCCAACTCTCTCCAAGATCTCAAAAGGCCCAATATACCTCGGATTCAGCTTACCTCTGCATCCGAATCTCATCACCCTTTTCATAGGTGATACTTTCAGAAACACATGATCACCCACTACAAACTCAAGATCTCGTCGTCGGGTATCAGCATAACTCTTCTGCCGACTCTGAGCTATCCTCATACGATCCCGTATCTGTGTCACAATATCGGCAGTCTGCTGTACAATCTCGGGACCAAGTAAAATCCTCTCGCCAACCTCATCCCAATTCACTGGCGATCTACATCTCCTCCCATAGAGAGCTGCATAAGGAGCCATACCTATAGACGACTGAAAGCTGTTGTTATAGGTAAACTCCACTAATGGCAGTCTAGTCTCCCAAGAGCCCTGAAAATCAATGACACAAGCTCTCAATAGATCCTCAAGAATCTGGATCACCCTCTCCGACTGGCCATCTGTCTGGGGATGGAACGCTGTACTGAATAATAACCGAGTCCCCAAAGCTGTGTGCAAACTCTTCCAGAATGCAAACTTAAATCTCGGATCTCTGTCCGATACTATCGTCACTGGTATGCCATGCAGTCTAACAATCTCCTTGATGTAAAGCTCTGCAAACTGCGTCAATGAGTAAGTAGTCCTCACCGACAAGAAATGAGCTGACTTGGTGAGTCTATCCACGATCACCCAAATAGCTGTGCAACCTCTGGCACTCCTCGGTAAACCAACTACAAAGTCCATCGTAATGTTCTCCCATTTCCATTACGGAATAGGAAGAGGTCTAAGAAGTCCTGCTGGACGCTGATGTTCTGCCTTGACCTGCTGACAAGTCAAGCACTCTGACACAACTCTCCCGATGTATCTCTTCATCCCGGGCCACCAATACAATAGCTGTAAATCTCGGTACATCTTCTTACTTCCGGGGTGAATGGAGTACGGAGATGTGTGAGCATGTAGTAGCCCGTACCCTAATTGAGTAATTAAAGGAATTAATCATAATTACTTGGGTAGAGTTCGGAATCTCCGATGCAGGATCGGAAGCTTCGATGCAGGATCGGAAGCTCCGATCATATTACGTCAGGCATGACGATTGGCTAGATCGGAAGCTCCGATCAGGACCAGAAGCTCCGATCACCCCTATCCGGAGTCAACAAGTGATATTTTGACACGTGGCAGATCAGGATCTTCGGAAGCTCCGATGGCAGGATCGGACGTTCCGATCGAGGTTCGGACGTTTCGATCAAGGATCGGAAGTTCCGATCGTTGTATATAAATAGAAGGCCGAGGCTTCACTTTCATTTGCCAATTCCGAGTTCTCCTTTCCTTTCTAGTCCTTTTGGAGCTGTTCTAGTCTTCTTAGGCTTGGTCCGGAGGTCGGCGAGGCGTTCAGTAGTCGTAGCGGAGTTGTGCCCAAGTTCTGGAGGCATCGACATCAAAGGGCTAACGACGGACGAAGGTATAGCTTTTGCTTCCTATAAATATTTAGGAGTATGCAATAGCTTATTTAAGGCTTTTAGAGCACTTTAATGATAGTAGTATCATTTGGCAGTGTAGAGCAGACTATAGGCGTGGACCTAGAGTTGGTAGAGCTTGCACTGTTTTGAGGTACGAAAGTACTGTTCGAGATATCCTGACTGAGTATGCATGTATTATGTGACTGCATGATTTATATGCCATGATATTATGCTGCATTCATTTGCATCTTGCTGTATCTCTTTCGAGATGTCTGTTAGTAGGGTTGTACCCTATCCTGTTAGTGGGTGGACTTCCATCGATTTGGGTCCGGTGTATCCACGGTTATCTCGGTATGGGAGCCACCTCCTGAAGCGACGGCACAGCGTGCTACATACCAGGGCCCGGTCTGTCTCTGTTATCTGATCCTTGACCTCGAGTCTATAGGAAGTTCACTTTGCATGCATGTATACTCATACTCTCACACTGAGCGTTTTATGCTCACGTCTCGTACTCTGTATTTTTTGGACACCCTATTCCATGGGGCAGGTTTGCGATTGGACGAGGAGGGTGGATCCAGGAGGGGCTAGTCAGTGGTTGGCCAGCTGGAGCTTCGCTTAGGTTTTATTACTGTTGTTTGGGTTTATACAGCTATTCGATTTGGTTGTATATTTTGGATAAATTACAGATTCCTTTACTTGGGATTGTATAACGTTTATGGTTTCCGCAGTTTTATTCTGATATCTATTTTATTAAGTTAATTGCATGCACAAGTTCTGTTTAGTAGGTGATCCAGGTAAGGGTCACTACATTTATGGTATCAGAGCATGCAAAAGAATTCTTGGGATTTAGTCTCATCTTGAGGTGTTTTTGTAGATGTCAAATCGTGACGACCAGAGTTCTCATGGCAGTGTTGGTGGGCGTTGGGGTGATGCCGACCGGGAGCCTCGTCGAGAACGGCATCATCGTCACCATGACGACGAGCGTTTCACTGTGCGTCGATTCTTAGCTATGGGTCCTAAGCCTTTAGTTGGAGGTGAGTCTCTGGAGGATGCGGAGAACTGGTTAGACCGCATAGAAACGACTTTTCAGACTTTCCAATGCACCGAGGAGCAGAAGGTGGAGACCCTTGGCTATCTTCTAGATGGGCGTGCGCGCAGGTGGTGGAGGTTTACTTCTGCACCTTTTGTTGCGGCGAGAGGAGTGGCCACCTGGGCCGAGTTCCGCACAGCTTTCCAAAAGCGGTATTTTCCTCCAGCACTCCGTCAGTCAAAGGCAGGCGAGCTACTGAGTCTGCGACAGGGAGCCATGTCTATCGATGAGTATCAGCAGAGGTTCTTTGATCTGCTATCCTATTGCCCCAATATTGCTGATAGCTCAGAGATGAAGTATAATCTGTTCCTTCAGGGCCTTAACCCTGAGATCCATGACCGTGTGGCGGTTGGCGACGACATGTCCTACGAGGGTTTGGTGAGCCGTTGTCACCAGGCAGAGGACAGCATTCGGCGGAACAAGTCTTTCTCTCAGTCGAGACCTGCTAGTTCTTTGGGTCCCCGTGCCCAAACTTTCAAGAAGTCTGGATCTTCTTCTTCCTCTGGTTCTGGAGGTGTTGTCCGTTACGGTAAGAAGGACAAGTGTGATCACTGTGGGAAGAACCATCCATCCGACAAGTGTCGTAGAGCTTCTGGAGCTTGTTTCCGTTGTGGAGAGACTGGTCATATCCGGAGGGATTGTCCACTGTCTGGGGGAGGCGGTTCTGGTTCAGGTTCAGGATCGGGCTCTCAGACCACCGTACAGCAGAGGTCGCAGGGACAGTCTGCTGGGAGTTCTCATTTGAGGCCACGAGCTTCTGGCCAGGTATTTGCCCTGAGACATGATCAAGCTGTGGATGAGAATGAGAAAGTCATCGCAGGTACATTTCTGCTTTATGGTATACCTGCTCTTGTACTTATTGACACTGGTGCATCTCATTCCTTCATTTCTGCACGTTTTGTTAAGAGGAATAAGTTACCATGCATTGCACTAGACGTAGTGATGTTTGTTTCTACTCCGACGGGCCAATCTGCTTTGGCTAAGCGTCTAGTGATGGGTTGCCCTTTAGAGTTCGAAGGGAACATTCTGTTAGCGAATCTCATGGTCCTAGCGATGGACGACTTTGATTGCATTCTGGGAATAGATATGTTAACTACCTATCGAGCTTCAGTGGACTGTTATCAGAGATTAGTACGCTTTCATCCGGAAGGGAGTGAGAGCTGGTTTTTCTATGGTGAGGGAGCGCGACCCCCGATGCCTTTGGTATCAGCTTTGAGGGCCTGTCGAGCTCTTGAGTCTGGCGGGGAAGGCTACCTTATCTATGCAGTTGATTTGTCCGCTGAGAGTTTTGGGATAGAGAGCATTCCTGTTGTGGATGAATTTCCAGATGTGTTTCCTGATGAGATCCCGGGTTTTCCTCCTGCTAGGGAAGTCGAGTTTGGCATAGAGTTGGTGCCGGGTACTTCGCCTATTTCAAGAGCACCGTATCGTCTGGCTCCATCAGAGATGCGTGAGTTGAAGAATCAGCTACAGGATCTCTTGGACAAGGGGTACATTCGTCCTAGTGTGTCTCCTTGGGGAGCTCTTGTTCTCTTCGTGAAGAAGAAGGATGGGTCGATGCGGCTGTGCATTGACTATCGGCAGCTGAATCGAGTCACTGTGAAGAACAAGTATCCGTTGCTTCGTATTGATGACTTGTTTGATCAGCTGCATGGCACGTCAGTTTACTCCAAGATTGACTTGAGATCTGGGTATCATCTGTTGAGAGTCCGTGATCAGGACGTAGCCAAGACTGCATTCCGTACTTGCTATGGGCATTACGAGTTCCTAGTGATGCCATTTGGTTTGACTAATGCGCCGGCTATATTCATGGATTTGATGAACCGTGTCTTCAGGGAGTTTTTGGACAAGTTTGTCGTAGTCTTCATTGACGACATCTTGGTGTATTCACGTAATACGGAAGAGCATGTTTCTCACTTGCGGTTGGTACTACAGACTCTTCGAGATGAGCAATTGTACGCCAAGCTGAGCAAGTGCGAGTTCTGGATGGATAGAGTGGTCTTTCTTTGCCATATCATATCCAGGGAGGGGATTTCTATTGATCCAAGCAAGATTGAAGCGGTACTTAATTGGTCGCGTCCGACGACAGTTGCTGAGATCCGTAGTTTTCTGGGTCTAGCAGGGTATTATCGTCGCTTCATTCTGAACTTCTCTCAGTTAGCTCGATCGTTGACGCAGCTTACCCGCAAGGGTGTGGATTTTGAGTGGTCCTCCGAGTGCGAGGAGAATTTCCGTGAGCTTCGACGGCGGTTGACTTCTGCGCCAGTGTTGGCATTACCGTCAGGATCTGGAGGGTATGTAGTTTACACGGATGCTTCTCTTCAGGGGTTAGGTTGTGTCCTGACTCAGAATGGGCATGTGATCGCATACGCTTCTAGACAGCTGAAGCTTCACGAGGACAACTACCCAGTCCATGATTTGGAGTTAGCAGTCATTGTGTTCGCTTTGAAGATCTGGAGTCATTATCTGTATGGCGAAATATTTGAGATCTTCACCGACCATAAGAGTCTCAAGTATTTTTTCACTCAGGCGGAGTTGAACATGAGGCAGAGACGTTGGATGGACATGCTTAAGGACTGTGATTGCGAGATTAAGTACCATCCGGGAGCTGCTAATCTCACCGCTGATGCTTTGAGTCGCAAGGTGCGATTATCCGCACTTCAGACTTGTTCGATGTCTAGTGCGATCAGTAACTGTTGTACTTCAGGTTATACCTTCAAGCATAAGAAAGGTATGTAGAGTATCCAGATGTTTGCGATATTATCTGAGCCAGCCTTGTATTCACGGATCCGAGATGCTCAGATGTCTGATTCGAAGACCCAGCGTTTAGCTCGTCTAGCTAACGAGGGTAGCTCGTCTGGATTTCATTATCAGTCAGATGGCTTTCTGTGTTTGTCTGGTAGGCTTGTGATTCCGCAGGATGAAGAGTTGCGAGAGGAGATTTTGTCTCAGGCACATCGCACTAAGTTGAGTATTCATCCTGGGAGCAACAAGATGTACAAGGATCTCCGTACTCGTTTCTGGTGGAAGGGGATGAAACGCAGTGTTTATCAGTTTGTTTCGAGATGTTTGGTGTGTCAACAGGTCAAGGCAGAGCACCGACGACCTGGAGGATTGCTTCACAGTCTGCCTATTCCTGAATGGAAATGGGAGTTTATCACAATGGACTTTGTGACCCATTTGCCGGTATCCCCGAAGAACTGTGATGCTATCTGGGTTGTGGTGGACCGACTCACCAAGTCAGCGCATTTCATTGCCTATAGCCGAGAGTACTCTGTGGATCGCATGGCTCGGATGTACATTCAGGAGATCGTCCGACTTCATGGAGTGCCTGTGAGCATTGTCTGCGATCGGGACCCCAGGTTTACTTCTAGATTCTGGGGGAGTGTTCAGCGTGCGATGGGTACTAATCTCAGTTTGAGTACAGCCTATCATCCGGAGACTGATGGTCAGTTAGAGCGCACTATCCGTACGTTAGAGGATATGCTTAGAGCGTGCGTCATGGATTTTGGTTCAGCCTGGCAGGATCATTTGCCATTGATCGAGTTCGCTTACAACAACAGCTATCATACTAGTATTGGGATGCACCTTTTGAGGCGTTGTATGGGCGACATTGTCGTACTCCACTCTTCTGGGAAGAAGTGGGGGAGAGACAGGCTGAGGGACCGGAGTTTATCCAACAGGCGTTAGATATTGTTGATCAAATCAAGAAACGGATTAAGACTGCACAGGATCGTCAGGCCAGCTATGCTAATATCAAGCGTAGGCCTTTGCAGTTCGAGGTCGGGGAGAAAGTGTTTCTGAGAGTGTCACCTTTCCACAAGATTCTCAGATTTGGCCTTAAGGGCAAGTTGTCTCCTAGATTTATCGGTCCGTTTGAGATCTTGGAGAGCATTGGCGATTTGGCTTATCGACTAGCTTTGCCACCGCATTTAACCAGTATTCACGACGTGTTCCACGTATCTCTGTTACGACGGTATGTGGCGGATGAATCTCATATCCTGCAGCGGTCTGAGGTTCAGGTAGACAAGGATTTGACTTATGTTGAGAAACCTCTTCGTATCCTGGATTATAAGGATAAGGTTTTACGGAACAAAGTCATTCCTTTGGTTTTAGTACAGTGGCAGCGCCGAGGCACTGAGGAAACTACTTGGGAGCTTGAGGACAGGATGCGTAAAGACCATCCTGAGTTGTTTTGATTTCATTCTTTGAGTTGTATTCAGTTGCAAACTCTGTAATCGTTTTATTTGAATAAAGAATGTTTCTGATTTCTGTATTTGCATTCGGTACTTAAGATCTGATTTCGAGGACGAAATATCTTAAGTGGGGGAGAATGTAGTAGCCCGTACCTTAATTGAGTAATTAAAGGAATTAATCATAATTACTTGGGTAGAGTTCGGAAGTTCCGAAGGTGAGTTCGGGAGCTCCGATCAGGATCGGAAGCTCCAATGCAGGATCGGAAGCTCCGATCATATTACGTCAGGCATGACGATTGGCTAGATCGGAAGCTCCGATCAGGACCGGAAGCTCCGATCACCCCTATCCGGAGTCAACAAGTGATATTTTGACACGTGGCAGATCAGGATCTTCGGAAGCTCCGATGGCAGGATCGGACGTTCCGATCGAGGTTCGGACGTTTCGATCAAGGATCGGAAGTTCCGATCGTTGTCTATAAATAGAAGGCCGAGGCTTCACTTTCATTTGCCAATTCCGAGTTCTCCTTTCCTTTCTAGTCCTTTTGGAGCTGTTCTAGTCTTCTTAGGCTTGGTCCGGAGGTCGGCGAGGCGTTCAGTAGTCGTAGCGGAGTTGTGCCCAAGTTCTGGAGGCATCGACATCAAAGGGCTAACGACGGACGAAGGTATAGCTTTTGCTTCCTATAAATATTTAGGAGTATGCAATAGCTTAGTTAAGGCTTTTAGAGCACTTTAATGATAGTAGTATCATTTGGCAGTGTAGAGCAGACTATAGGCGTGGACCTAGAGTTGGTAGAGCTTGCACTGTTTTGAGGTACGAAAGTACTGTTCGAGATATCCTGACTGAGTATGCATGTATTATGTGACTTCATGATTTATATGCCATGATATTATGCTGCATTCATTTGCATCTTGCTGTATCTCTTTCGAGATGTCTGTTAGTAGGGTTGTACCCTATCCTGTTAGTGGGTGGACTTCCATCGATTTGGGTCCGGTGTATCCACGGTTATCTCGGTATGGGAGCCACCTCCTGAAGCGACGGCACAGCGTGCTACATACCAGGGCCCGGTCTGTCTCTGTTATCTGATCCTTGACCTCGAGTCTATAGGGAGTTCACTTTGCATGCATGTATACTCATACTCTCGCACTGAGCGTTTTATGCTCACGTCTCGTACTCTGTATTTTTTGGACACCCTATTCCATGGGGCAGGTTTGCGATTGGACGAGGAGGGTGGATCCAGGAGGGGCTAGTCAGTGGTTGGCCAGTTGGAGCTTCGCTTAGGTTTTATTACTGTTGTTTGGGTTTATACAGCTATTCGATTTGGTTGTATATTTTGGATAAATTACAGATTCCTTTACTTGGGATTGTATAACGTTTATGGTTTCCGCAGTTTTATTCTGATATCTGTTTTATTAAGTTAATTGCATGCATACGTTCTGTTTAGTAGGTGATCCAGGTAAGGGTCACTACAGTGAGCCTCTGCTAAAATCTCAGCTCTCAACTGATCGACGTTCGGTACCCACATCCTACCACGGTACTGAACAATGTCATCCACAACTGTATAAATAAGACCACCCTTGGCCTCATCTCTCTGCCTCCAACGCTATAACTCCTCATCAGTAGGCTGTCCATCTCTGATCCGATCTCGTAGAATCGGCTGCACCGTCAACACTGACAAGCTCGGTGCATGACCACTCGAGTAAAACTCCAAATCAAACCTCTGAATCTCGCTCTGCAGTGGTAACTGCACTGTCAAACATGATGCTATTGACGACTTCCGACTCAAAGCATCGGCCTGTTGGAGAACGGCGATCAGATCAATAAGAATTGATACCCGGTGCAGCGGAAGTTTAAAAATTTTATATGGAACGATTCCATAATGGGTATCAAAACTTTACGATTAAATTGTGTGTGTAAAAATTAAATAACAATTATAAATTTTTACCTCCAATCTCGAATCGAGATTATGGACACCAACAGATTGCTCTGCTCAGGTTGTATATCCCTGAAACTGATGGACGAACTGTTCTTCAATCAGGTCCACGAACAGAGATTTAATCTCTCTGATAGATTGCACTAGAAAATCTATCAGAAGTTTCTACAAAGAGAATTAACGAATTTGATCCGTTAAACTAGACTGTAATTCAAAATTCACAGGCTGGATTTTTTTTCCCGAGCAGAGGGGAGGGGGGCGGCCACTTTTAGATAGAAAACTAGGGTTTTTCAAAAATTGTGACCTGTGTTGTATCTAATTTCTGTACTGCAATAACTTATTTATAATGTAGGCCGCTAACGGTTTAGGGCCCATTAGTCATAAGTTCAAGCCTGACAAGCAAAGCCCGCATGTTCAGAAATTAATATAAAATTCATCGTGACTCTGATTGATAAACCGATTTTACCAATGTTCACAGAAACTATTTCTGCACCTTTTAAAGTCAAGATAAATTTTTCTGAATCCGAATTCAGTGATTTCCAAAAATGCCCATCCCTATGTCATTTTAGGAAATCTTACTCCTCTACTCTTAAATAAGAAGTCCCACTTCTTTGTTCATTAAATTTAAATCTTTAAATTTAACTATCTTAACGGGGATTAAAAATCCATTACTCTGTGTGACCCTCAATGGTTCAGGGATACAGCTAGCCGTGGGCTCACAACTCCTTGTGACTCGGAACAACAATTTCCGACTTGCCCATCGAATCATGGTAAGAGCGCCTAGCAACATCGCCCCATGATTCCCTAGGTATCACTGATAGTGCCTGCAAGAACCAATAGATTTTGGTTAGCGTACAGTACGGTCCCTTCATCCATATATCCCGATCGAATCAACAACCATTGGTAAATCGAGAGTCGTTCGAGATTCGATAACTATGCAATACATCTTGAAGATCAAATAGTGACATCGCATGTGCTACTAAGAAACCATTTCTTAAAACACATCATGTACTCTGGCCAGAGATTCGTCATTCTAATATCTCCTCAGATCGCATAGGATATCCACACTCGCAAGTATGTGGTGAATCCTTGACAACAAAGAATCGACTCCTATATGTGTTGTAACTGTACCCAATCCCGACACCTGATGACCCCAATAGAGTCGGTAAACGAGTCAAAGCACAGTACTAGCATATAGAGTCTCAATGATGTTTCAAGTAGTAAGGACTAATGGTGTACAACCAAAACCGCGGACTTTATCCACTCGATAAGTGATAACCACTTGGAAAGTCCGGATAGGGTAGTTCGATCATTCATCGTATGAATATCCATTTGCATGCTTCGAACATCTCTATGTTCCTTACCAATGAAACGTGGTACTCTGCATCGCAAACGCTAGTCTCAAACTCGAGCGATCCTTATCCTTATTAACGGACGGCTCAATCGACTAGGAACAGTTTAGAATATACATTGACTATAAGATGTGTTTCATGATAGCCATCCCCATGTGCTACCACATCTTACATACACTATAGTATATTCAAGGTCTTTATCAAAACAACAATAGTATATCACAATATAACAATATGAAGAAAGATAAAGTCATTGCCATTAATAAAAGTGTAAATTATATTAAACAAAAGATTGTTTATACATAGAGTCATCAAAGCCCTTAGCCACAAGTTGGCTCACCAGGCACCCACTCTTTCACGGCCACTACATTAGCTTTACCTGGATGGTAGCTAATGTCACAGTCGTAATCCTTCACCAACTCCAACCATCTCCGTTGCCTTATGTTCAACTCCTTCTGAGTGAAGAAGTACTTGAGGCTCTTATGATCAGTGAAATCTTGCACTTTTCGCCATATAGATAGTGCCTCCAAATTTTTAAAGCGAAGACCACTGCTGCTAACTCCAAATAATGTGTCGGGTAGTTCTGCTTGTGAATCTTCAACTGCCTCGACGCATAAGCAATAACCTTACCACACTGCATAAGTACTGTGCCTAAACCTAGCTTAGACGTGTCGGTGTACACCACTAACTCCTCGTGTGGTACAGTCATCGCAAAAACCGGTGCGGTAATGAGTTCTTCCTTCAGCTGATCGAAGCTCCTCTGACAGTCTGGACTCCAAATAAATTTCGCATTCTTCTTGGTTAAGGAAGTCAAGGGTACTGCAATAGAGGAAAAACCCTTGATGAACTTCCTATAGTATCCTACCAAACCCAAGAAACTGCGAATCTCCGAAGCATTCCTCGGAATACTCCATTTCTGCACTGCCTCAACCTTCGACTGATCCACTGCAATCCCATCTCTAGAAATAATGTGGCCAAGAAATGCCACCTGCTCAAGCCAAAACTCACACTTGCTGAACTTGGCATACAAACGATGCTCCCTCAAAGTCTGCAAGGCTGTCTGTAGATGCTGCCTATGCTCCTCAACGCTCCTAGAGTAGATCAAGATATCATCAATGAAGACTACGATGAACTGATCAAGATACGGCTGAAATACCCGGTTCATGAGATCCATGAAAACCGCTGGAGCATTGGTCATCCCAAATGGCATCACTAAGAATTCGTAATGCCCATAACGTGTCCGAAAAGTAGTCTTGGACACATCTGCCTCTCTAACTCGCAGCTGATGATAACCAGATCGCAGATCGATCTTGGAGAACACTGAAGCTCCCTGCAACTGATCAAATAAGTCTTCTATCCTCGGCAGTGGGTACTTATTCTTCACGGTGACTCTGTTGAGCTCTCGATAATCGATGCACAGTCTCATACTGCCATCCTTCTTCTTCACAAATAACACTGAAGCTCCCCAAGGAGAAAAGCTAGGACGAACAAAGCCTTTCTCTAATAACTCCTGAATCTGCTCCTTCAACTCTTTCATCTCGGTAGGAGCAAGTCTGTATGGTGCCTTTGAGATAGGCACAGTGTCTGGCAATAAGTCGATACTGAACTCCACCTCTCTCACTGGTGGAATCCCTGCAACATCCTCTGGAAAGTTGTATGGAAAATCACGAACTACCTCTATCTCTGATAATGATCTACTAGCTGGTTATGAGGCCGTGACAACACTTGCTAGGAAACCTCGGCAACCACGTTTCAATAGCTTCCTTGCCTGAATAAGAGATATCACCTGAGGAATATCACTGCCATGAGACGCATGAAAAGTAAATGAGTCGCCTCCCGGTGGTTTCACTGACACTGTCCTCTGACAAAAATCGATCGAAGCTCCATTGACTATCAACCAGTCCATACCCAATATCAAATCAAACCCGCTCAACGGCAAAACCACTACATCTGCGCGAATGGAGTGCCCCTGCAGCTCCAACTCCAGCTCGCGGATGACCCTAGAGGTAGTAATAATCTGTCCTGACGATATAGTGACATCATAACCACTGTCGGCAATCTCAGGTGTGATGCCTACCTGTCTGATAAACTCTAGAGAGATAAACGAATGCGTAGCCCCTGAATCTAGAAACGCAAACGTGGAGTTGCCTCCAACTAGAATTCTCCCTGCACGCAGAAGAATCCCACAACTTCATACCACTACTAAACTTTTCCCCCAAAGATGAGTCACTAATAACCCTTAATTCTAATCACAAGTAAAACATGCTTCCTATTCTAACATGCAGATAGGAAATCCCAAATAACAAATTATTCCACAAAGAAAAATCGAAATTCTTAACCAAAGGAAGAAATTATAAAATACTAGGGGTAAGATATACCGGTGATCAAGGAGGTATCTGGGTCTGCCTCCTCAGCCTGCATCACGAACACTCTCCCTGTAGTGTTCTTCTTCCTCGGGCAATTGGCCATCTGGTGCCCTGGCTCTTTACAATGAAAATAGACGCCCGCTCCTAGAAGACATGGTTTTGGATGCATCTTCTGGCACTTCGGGCAAGTAGGATGTCCTCCCGCATTAGGGGACCTGCCCCTAGGCTGCTGTCTCTGCTGCTGTGGCTTCTGCTGGTTCGGGCCCTTAGACGGCCCAGTAAACTGCTTCTTCGCAGGAGGCTGCGAAGATGGTCGCTGATACCCAAACTGAAACTGCCTCTTACCCTGCTGTTCCCTCTGGATCTCTCTCCTACCCTCCTCAGAATGCAAGGCTCTACTGACTGCAGTCTCATAAGTAGGGACGTCCGCCATGCGAACGTCATGCTTGATCTCTGCCCTGAGCCCCTCAACAAACTGTCTCATCTTCTCAGGTGCACTGTCAGCAATCAGCGGCACAAGGTGACAGCCCCTCTCGAACTGTCGAATGTACTCCACCACTGTCTTGTCTCCCTACCGAAGACTCATAAAATCTCGAATCATGCTGCTGCGCACGTCTTCAGTGAAATACTTGGAGAAAAAAATCCTCCGGAAGTCTGCCCATCGCATAATAGTCAGATTCACTCCCCGTGATGCACTCTCCCACCATAAGTCTGCATCACCCTTCAGCATGTACACTGCGCACCTCACTTTGTCCGCATCAGTCAACCAATGTAAGCAAAGATGCTCTCCAAAGAACGGATCCACCCCTCAGCAATGAGTGGATCTGTGGCCCCTGCGAACTCTTTCGATCCCTTCTTCTGGAACCTCTCCGCTACGTCCTCATCATGGGACAGTCTCGGACGTGCTGCCTGCTGCTCCAAAAGAGCAGTAGTCCCGGCCATCATGTTTGCATTGGCCTGCTCCAATGCTGATAGAGGGTTTTGCGGAGGTGGGGATCCTCCACGCCTGTTCACTGGTCTCGGAGGCATTCTGCACTACCACATATTTCTTTACGTAAATCGACATGCATAACTAAGTACTTAGAAATTTTCTGCTAACATAAATTCTTAAGTCTTAAACATGATACGACTAAATAATACTAAAAGCAATTAAAACTTACAGACCGGTAGCGTGGATTTCTGAGCTCGCATAGCAGTGATGACCCCTCCAAGAACGCGGCTCTGATAACAATTGAAACGACCCAAAAATTCTAAAATAACATATGCGGAAATTTTTTTTTTTTTTAAAAAATAATACTAAGTAAAATAGATGTACATACATGCCCATACATATATGCACAAAAAAAAACGGATTTAAAAAAAATAACATAAATACGCAACATTTTTTACTTGAATAACTGAGTCAAACTTAAATAAAATACTGTCAAACAATCCACTTAAAAGTTTGCATGCAATAAAATTATTTAATAAAAATAGTACGAAAATTCACCACTGAAAAGACATAAAAGAAATAAATAAGAAACAGAGTTTAAAATTCTTAAAATGTTCATAAAGACTCAGCCGACGGTCACGGGGGATCACTGCATGTCCGCTCATACGTCCTCACCACCGGTAGGAACTACATCTTCCTCTACGTACTCACCTGCACCATATAAGTGTAGTGAGCCTAGAGGCACAACATGCTAACATAACAAGGGCTTAAAATAATTTAAATTACTGAAATACTAATACATAACATATACATAAATGGACATGCTTAAAATCATGAATCATAATTGAAATCTTGCTTAAACTTGAACTTAAATATAATCATATAATACATACATAACATTGTTGAGCATATCATTTTTTTCTAACATCGCATGGTCATATCCGTAGTGTAACCTTAAACTTAAAAGGTTCGACTGATCAGTCCCTTAAAACCAACGTACGCGGCGGTGACGAATCACCTCTTACTGGTAGTAAACTACCCTTAACATGTGGGGACTTGTCCCCCTTAAATTGTCACACTACTTCAACTTCCAACATAAAAATTATTTTCTAGCTCAACCTTAAACATTAAATCATGCCATAAAATTATTTCATGAATGCATGTACTTAAATAAAATGTGTGTACTTCCTATATATTTAATTTAATTTTTATACTAACATATAAATACGAAAATAACATTCATGCATAAAATAATTAAATATATAATTAGGACACATGCAATTTCTCATGGTTTGTGCTGAACTGCTGGCCCTAACACTCAAGCCCATTTTCTTAAATTTTGGCCCATTAACACTGAGACTGGCCCATTAACAAACTTAAGCCCAAAAATACATTTCTAAGCCCAATTAATTTATTCAAGCCCATTAATGCATTCCTGGCCCAATAACAACCTATTCTGGCCCAATGGGCCCAAAAGCCCAAAGACTGGCCCAATAACTTCCATGGGCCCCCAAGCCCATAAAAATTATTGGACTAACTTAATTAAATTTATTTAAGCCCAATAATAATTAAATTTCAACCCAAATAATTAAATGGAACCCAATTAAATTTTTGGATTTAATTAGGCCCATTTAACACTTAATTAAACTTAAAACTTAAAAAAATAAAATACCCGAGCCCGACTCACATAACCTGGACCCGGACCCAACTAACATAGCCCATTACTTTCCAGACCCGACCCGGACCCAACAACCCGACCCGAATCCACCCTAAACACTAACTCGATCCCCCCTTTCCCATCTTCCCCTCGGCCATGAGCAGCAGGCCTTGGCCAGCTCCGGCCACCCCTGGCCGGAGCGCCGCCGCCCAGACGTAGCCCACGTCTGGGCGGTCCTAATCCATCATGGCTCAGCCCGAGCCATGGCCCCTACCTCAAACCCGAAGCCTCCTTCCACTGAACCCTAAACTGCCGACTCCAATGACCCATCTCGATCCCAGCCTTGAACCAGGCCAACTCCAGCCCTTAGCTTGACCATGGTTCTCTTCCTAGGACCCTAACTTACCTCTTGACCGAGCCCTAGCCCCTGGACCGAGCCATGCAATTAAAAACGTGAGCCATGAGTGAAAGAATCATCAACATGCATCAAAACCTTACCTACATGCATAAATCGAAAAGTTCATGATAAAAAAATCTGGAATAAAACCATCATGCATGAATAGTAGCTTATATGGTGTTCAAACGAAAGAATAGACATGCCTTGATAATTAAATCGACGAAGATAGATGCGTTTACGGGCTCCGGGACGACGAACGAACCAAAATCTTCAAAGATGGAGCTTGGTTGGATCGACTATGGGTGTTTTCTGCTGAAGAAAGCGTGAACAAGGTTGAAGAAAGGGGTTGGAGGCGGCTGATGGTTTTTTAATCGGTCATAGGAATTTAGTTTAGGTTTAAATTTGAGTAGATGATAGGTTTAAAATATCTTAATAAATTAATATATAAATATTATACCTTAAATATAAAGTTTTAAACTTCTAAAATATTTAAAATTCTGATAACACAGCCAAAATCCCGAAATATAATATTAGGGAATTTTTAAATATTAATAAAAGTCATTAAAATGACTTATTTTGGCTAAAAATAAATCCTTAAATAAATATATAAATAAATACTAAAATTTTCTTGACACAACACCTTAAAATATTATTTTAAGGCTCATAAAACTCATAAAATATTTTTGGCTAAATAATTTGGCGTTTCGTCCGTCCACAGTCCCGTCTACGCGATCAAAACCAATATTTCCTTAAAAAAAATCTAAAAATACTATAATTACGGGTTAAATGATAAAATAAATTAAATCATGCATATAAATCACATAATATCACATAAATACATTTAACCCTTAATTAAAAATTAATTTCTCCTAATTATGCAAGTGGATTTACGTTTAAAATTTCCGGGTGTTACACCGACGACCAGGTGGATTACTGCAGAATCTTGAGATTCCCGAATGGAAGTGGGAGCACATGACTATGGATTTTGTCACCCACTTGCCTATGACTTCGCGTCAGTGTGATGCTATCTGGGTCTTTGTTGACCGTTTGATGAAATCAGCACACTTTATTCCTTACAACCGGGAGTAATCTTATGATCGCAATGACACACTTATACATCCAGGAGATAGTGCGATTACATGGTATTTCAGTGAGCATAGTCAGTGATAGAGACCCGTGATTTACTTCACGTTTCTGGGGTAGTTTTCAGCAGGCGTTGGGTATCACTCTGAGTTTGAGCACTGCATATCATCCGGAGACTGATGGGTAGTCAGAGCGCACGATTCGTACGCTGGAGGATATGCTACGTTATTCTGTCATGGACTTTGGCTTATCTTGGCAGGATCAATTACCTTTGATCTAATTTTCTTACAATAACAGTTATCATCGTAGTATTGATATGACACCTTTCGAGGCATTGTATGTCGTACTCTGTTGTTCTGGGATGAGATAGGAGAACGACAAGTTGAGGGTCCTGAGTTGGTGCAGCAGATTGTAGACAAGGTAGATTTGATCAAGCGAAGGATCAAAGCTGCTCAAGATCGGCAAGACAGTTATGCTAATATTCACCGCAGGCCACTGCACTTCGAGTCTGGTGAATATGTGTTCTTGCGAGTATCACCTTTTAGGAAGATGATGAGATTTGGTGTGAAAGGCAAGTTTGTCACCTCGTTACATTGGGCCTTTCCAAATACTGGAGAAGATCGGAGATGTTGCATATCGTTTGGCGTTACCGATATATCTTTCCAGTATACATGATTTTTTCATGTGTCGTTACTTCGATAGTACATATATGATCAATCACATATTATTCAGCCTACTGATGCTCAGCTAGAGCCAGATCTATCGTATGTTGAACGACCACTCCATATCCTAGACAGGAAGGAGAAAGTTCTTCGGAACAAGACTATACCACTTGTGATGGTACACTGGCAGCGCCGAGGCGTTGAAGAAGCAACTTGGGAAACCAAGAGTCGTATGCGAGCAGAATATCCTGAGTTATTTGCTTTGTACTTTTGATTACCATGTAAAGATGTAATTACAAGTTTTTGTAATAAAACATGATTTGATGTTTCATATTTTTATCTTGATTTGTCTTTAAATTTTATTTAGCGGACGAAATGTCTAAAGGTGGGGAGAATGTAGTAACCCATAATCCATTTTAAGATAATAATATGTTAAACATGATGAAGGGTTAGTAATTAACCAATTCCAAGGCTTAATCGGACTTCAGACCAAAGAATTGGACTTTCAATATTTGAGCCAGTTTGAACGGTCCGAAGAGGACTTCGGACAGTCCGAACTGAGCAGTCCGGGAGCTCCGGTCGTAGTCTTGTTGACTTCGGAGTTAAGGCACGTTCGGACGGTCCGAAGCAGGATCGGACGGCCCGAAATTCTCCTGTGCCAAGTAGGCAGGATTACTTAGCCATGGTTTTTTACAAGTGTAGGATTTAGGACACTTCGAACGGCCCGAAGTGGCGATCGGATGGTCCAAACTCAACGTGTCTTGCATGAAGGCAGTGAGTTGGATCGGACGATCCGAACCCGATTTCAGAGGGTCCGAACTTGACCGGAAATTTTTCCTATAAATAGGGGTCTCCGGAGTTAATTTTGAATTACGAATTTCCGAGTTTCCTTCTTCAGTTATATAGTGTGAGATATACACTTGAGGGCCCTATCGGTTATTATAGATGTTCTGGAATAACCAAGGTGTGGTTATAGTCATCCGGGACTAGCGACTTCAAAGGGTTTAATACGGACGAAGGTATGGTCCGGGAATCTAAGAACTTGTGTAGTGATACGATTAACTCTTGAATATAGGCTTGGAACCTAGGATCCTACTAGACTTGAAATAACCTAGAGGTACGTACACATTGACTGAGATTACCAACGAGTATACATGTTTATATGTTGCATTTATTTGGAATTATTATCTGGAATGATGTATGTTTTACCGCTTTTTATACTCATATATCAGGTGCACATACACGTTGAGCCTATACCTTGATATACCTGATTATAGAGCCTTCAGCTCTATACTCGATAATCTGTCACTGAGAGTACCGCGACGGCGGGGACATATATGTCTGACTACTCTGGTGTACTAGAAGAGTGTGGTTGCACCCAGAGGTTTATGCATGCAGTGGCAGCACTCATGTGGCGCCGGTACTGAGCATGAATTTTCAGATGACCCTTTACCAGTCATCATGTTGCATGCCTCATATATATACGTGTACTCATGTATGTACTGGGTGTTAGCGCTCACGTCCTAGTTATTATCTTGGACACCCTATTCCACGGGGCAGGTCGCAGGATGGACGGAGCCAGTAGCTCGAGGCAGGACTAGGGAGCCGGAGTTTTTTAGGGGATTTTATACAACAGGATTTTTTTAGCTGTATAAATGTTTTAGACAGTTTACTTTAAGTTTTTCGATATGGTTGTATCACTATAGTATTAAGCCTTGACTTGTTTTACTAAGATGATATGTAAATTATGGATTATGTTTCCGCACGTTTTACTCTGTTAAGCATTTTTCTATATTAAGTTTAATGAATGCTATTAGTTGCCAGTTAGTACGTGATTCCATGCAGGGTCACTACACCCACAACCTTTCGAGTTTCCACTCGCCGATCCTGTCCTTCCTCCCGAGCATGAAGAGGAGAACGACGCCAACCACTAAACCAGGGGAGTCTTGTTTACTTTTCTTTGCATTGCATTCCTTTTACATTTTTTTTCTTTGGTTTGTTGGTTGTTTTTTTTAGTTTAGTCTCGAGCATTGAGGACAATGCTTAGTTTAAGTGTGGG
The DNA here is from genome assembly GCF_033568475.1 of Henckelia pumila. NCBI lineage: Eukaryota > Viridiplantae > Streptophyta > Magnoliopsida > Lamiales > Gesneriaceae > Henckelia > Henckelia pumila. The sequence goes on from NC_133121.1 coordinate 50,957,787, forward strand.
GGGGGGGGGGGGTGTTTCATGCACTTTTCATTTCATGTGCATTCATGCATTTCATTTGTTTTTTGTTGCATTTCTGCAGTTAGTTCATGTTAGTGTCGTAGCATTTTGTTGCATTTGTTTTGAGTTGAGAAAGAAATGGGTAGCCTGGCCAATGATGAAGAGTTATTTTTGTTGTTCAATAACTGAATCCCATGCCTATCTAACCAAATTTTTGCACTGATGGAACCAAATAGACGAGTGAAATCCTATATACTCTGTGATTTGTGCTTGAATCTAAAATTTGACACATACAAACATGGATAGGATTGAGGCATTGTTTGGATTATTTGGGCCGAATTTTTTTTGAATTATCCTTAGATGCCCTGTTGAGCTTTCACGTTATATATGAGCACGTGAGGTGCATACTTCTGAAAAGCTCAAACGATATTCAAAACTTTGCTCAAACGAGTGGCATGCGTGTAAACGTGTGGTAAACCCTCATTCGGCATTGTTTCAAGGTCCTACAACTACTACCTATAGCCTAAACATTATTTCCTATCTTTAAGGGAGTAAGTTGAATGTCAAAATTATTTTTATGCTCCTACTTTATATTGTGAATATGGAATGGTGTGATGATAAAAAAACAAAGGGGAGTATAGAAAGAGGATAGAAAAGAAAATAAAATGAAAAAGAAAGTGGAAAAAAGAAAAAGAAAAAAAATTAGTTGGTGAAAAGCAATAGAAAAAAAAATGGAAATCAATGAGGTGAAAAGAGGTTGAAATCTGAATAAAAAGGAGTGGACTTTAGAAAAAAAGCATAATTTACTCCCTCTTTGAATTCCTTTCCCTTCATTGTAGCCATGAGCCAAACCTAACATTATAAGCTGATTAAGACCTATTGACCGAGTCACAGTCGCCCAATATCCTAGTGGAGAGGGGTTGCGAGAATTTTGTCTATGGACTGTCGATTGACACTGTTGATGAGTATGAATTTTTGATCGAAACACGCACACACTAGAATTCTTTGCATTTACCCGATTGTGAGTGTGTTGATTTGATTATCTATTCATTTTGATCCTGTAAAACTTTGAAAAGTCCTCATGATCCATCAATGTGTGAATTGAAATTGGAAGAGAGTGTTTTGAATTTGAGTTGCGGAGTTTATAAGTTTGTGCGGTGAAATTAGTCTGTGTTTTGAAATTTTCCAAAGAATGTTAGCGAGTTGGATATGGATGGATGTGAAAATTTTGAAAGTACTGAGGCCAGTGTTCCATAGTATTTCTTGATTCTTGTTTGTTCTGTTTTTGCATGAATTACTCGAGGGCGAGTAAGGATTAAGTGTGGGGGAATTTGATAGTGTTGTTTTGTTTGCATATTTTAGGGTCATTTTGTTGGTGTTTTGCATACATTCATATGTATTTGTTCATGTTTTATCTTAGTTTTGTTTTATGCATGCATATAGATACATAATATACTCCTAGGTTTAATGTGTAGGAATTATCAAGTTTGAAGAAGAAATCAGATTTTTGCTTCATGCGCTCGATCGGACGTACTCACAGGATCGAGCGCGACCTAAGAAGAAGTAAGGCAGAAGGTTTGAAAAGTTTCATGCGCTCGATCCAAGCTACTCATAGGATCGAGTGCGACATCTGAAGATTCAAGGCAGTGTGCTCGAGTAGAAAGGCGCGCTCGATCCGGGCAGGATCGAGCGCGAGAGCTGTTCGGGAAGAATTTTTAATTTTTAGAAACTCTTTTATTTTAGACTCTAGTTTTTATTAGGCTTTTATTCTGGTTTTGGGAGATTATTATCAGACTTTTAGAATCTCTTTGGCAGCTAGGTTTTGTATTACAACTCTCTCTCAAGTTTCCTTCCTTTCTTTTGAATTTTTCTTGAGTTTTTGATGAATCGTTGTAGATAGACTTGGTTGAGGGAGACGAAACCTTGATATAATTTATTCATGAGATTCGATTTTCAGTTTTTAATTCCTATTGAGTATCAATAGTTGATCTGTTTTATTTCATGTTTGTATGCAAAATTTTCAGATTGGCCATCTTAGGATTTTGCTATGCAAACTACAGCTAAATTAGAATTCAAATCCGTAATTGTTTGAATCAACTAATTTGCAAAGCAACTACGTTTGATATTTTCTGCTGTTGAATTTATTAATTCGTAGGAACGAATTTTGAATAGGCTAAATACATCCGTTGGTGCATGTGTTGTTTAGGTTCATCAGTTTTACTTGTTTGAATGCTATCTTAAATTTAAATCTAGATCACTGTAATCCGGGTTAATTTATTTGTAAGGGTTAATCTAGAACGATGGTGTCTAATTAACTAAGATTAAGGTGAAACAGGAATTTGATTTTCAATGATGAATATTTGATATGATTAATTATCTTTAAGGAATCGATGATTGAATGAATAAATATCAAGGGTGTAGTTGACCGATACCAAGGCTTGTCTCTTCTTGATTTATCCAGTTTAATTTTTAATCTTGCATGATAGTGATAATATTTCACTTTAATTTCTTAATTTTCAGTAGTTTATCCCAAAACTAAAAAAAAACCCCTTTGTTTTATTTAGAACACATTAAATTTTATTTTTCTCGTGGGAACGATCCCTACTCGCACTACTGCATTATTTGTTTATCTGATTGAGTCGGGTAATTTGGGCGCGACACGACTAAGCGCTACCAAAGTTACAAGTTTTACGTCAAGAACGAAAAGAATGAATTACGTAGACCGATTATGTTATGTGATGCATGTACATGTCTAAGTTTCATTCATGAAACCTATGTTCAGTATGAAAGTATGAATTTTATCATCTACGACATGCAATAAGTTATCCAGTAAAGTTTTATGTTCAAGAAATGAAAGCTAAGATGTAAATTACGATGTTTCAATGATTCTTCATAATGAATGATATGTTATGATGATACGATGATATGATGATGAAATGAAAGATGATGAAACATGAATGAATAATGTTACGATGAAACATGAAGATATGATATGTTGATGCACGAAAATATTTTGATGTCTTATGTGTCTTTGTGGTGGCAATTCGGTACTGGTATTCCGGTTTGGGCTCCGGAGGGACCTTTCCAAATACGGCTCAATGTACGGGTTAGATACTCCGGGATGAGCTCCGGAGGGGCCTCCGAAAATGAATGAACTAATGTTATGAGGCGTAATGTCATATGGCTCAATGTACGGGTTAGGTACTCCGGGATGAGCTCCTGAGGGGCCTCCGAAAAGAAAGAAAATGCTTGTTGATCAACAGGAACTACGAATGTGCCCATTATGATGGTTGCCAAAATTTCACATAATTCATCACCCCAAAATGATAAGTTTTTATGTTATGTTCATGGTTTATGTTCATGGATTAATGTATGTCCAAGTTGCATGATTTTCATTAGATGTTAAGTGCAAATGTTTATTTAAGAATGAAATGGCAAAGTTAACAAGAAATGCATGAAGTCTATTTTCAAGATTTAAAGTTAAGTAAGTTGATGTTCATGTTTAAGTTCCTTGCATCTTTTATGAGTTTTGAATTTCAAGATTTTAAGCTTAAAGTTCCAAGATATTTACGTTAAAGTTCTTCAAGTTCAAGGTATCATGTTCTGTATGTTTAAGTTATTTTAAGTTTAAAATATTTTGAAGTTATAATGATATCAATATGCTTATTTTAATCTTGCCGAGTCATTTAGACTCACTATACTTGAATGGTGCAGATGGTTTAGTAGTTTTGATTTAAAAAGTTATGGTAGCACGACTATAGAGTCCAAGAGGCAAAGACATTACATGACACGATAGTTCAGAAGCTCTAATGTATTTAAAGCAGAAAGATTTACTTATATTTATTTATGTCATGTTGTTATAATATTTTATGTACGATATTTAAAAGTAATGATTTAATTTATTTAAATTGTTAGTCTTTTAAAGATGAGTTTTGATGATTTCAAATGTTTCGTCTTTTAAATGTTTATTTCAGTTTGATATTTGTTATGTGAGTTCCTCGATTATTTTAACTACGTAGTTTGTTTACAGTAACTCATATTTCCCCATCCTATTTAAATGTTAGTAGTAAGTTTTGACGTGCTGTATTTTAAATGGTCTTTGTTATAGGGTTGCATCAGTGTTTCTTAGACTTTGTGAACACTGAGTCAAGATTTTCATTGTTAAAGATTTAGATTTTAAATTCTTTTGGAATTGGTGTGATGCATTCGTTGTATGGTTTTAAGCTTAGAAAAATTTTTCCAACCTTTTTTCGCAACTATTTGCTTACATGTTTGAAAAAAATACGGGACGTTACAGTTACCTCTACCGGTGCTCCTGCGTCGTCTTTATCAAGCTTTATAGAAGCACTCATAGGAGTAGATATGTCAGAACAGTTTTCCATGCCAAACTTTTTGATAAGTTCCTTGGTATACTTAGCCTGATTTATGAAAATGCCATTTTCAAGCTGTTTCACTTGCAGTCCGAGAAAGAAATAGTTTTAAATGAAAAATCTTTCGAAATATTACTCATATTTCGACTCAATAAGTGCTAATCTGCTTCATAGACCATCTGATCGCTTCTTTTCTACTTTGTATACCGGAAATTTAGGTATTGAAAATGCAATTCCATCATATCTGCTTTCATTCTATTTCATCAATATTGATTTCCCAGTAATTCATACACATTGGAGACACTTGAATGGATATTAATTCTGTGGTAATGTGCTTTTCAACATCTGATTTTCCATATCTAGAATATCGAGCACAATCAACAGAGTATGCACTTCAATTCAATTCATTCTGATCTGTTGTCTTATCTCACATCATAATTAAGCATTCTCAATCCAATTCTAATCGTTTGATCTCATATCAATGCTGTTTTAAACTTAAAACTGATATTCATCAAACACTCAAATCGAGTAATGTTATCAGTCTCTATCAGTTACGAGCCAATAATATCACGATATATGGAATCAATATATCCAACTAGATGAAAGATAGCATAACAATGGCCAATAAAAATCGATTCGAAATCAAGAATCAGATAGCATCAAAGGACATTGTTCAAAGTTGAATCGTCAAATCAAATAAATTTTGGACGACAATCTTGCTAAGTGAAAACAACTCACTTGAATTTCAAGTACTCGGGGTGAAAAATAAAATCAAGACTCGATAAATCAACGAATACGAGCCAAGGAAAAATAATCACATCGGTGATCCAAGTCCATATCAGTACCATTCCCAATATACCCCAAATCATGGTTAACAGCATGGCTTTACGATGAAATATCTACACACACTGATCAATTAGGACACCGTCCTTAGGCATATTCAGATAGTACAACAGGAACTCTAGATCACCAGAAATAATTCAAATAGAATGATTCAATTATTCAAAGTTCACCTCCTTTCATATCAATGTCCAGAATTAGGATTTCTTAATCGATACTGAATAGTAAGAAGCTTCAAAATGAAGATTATGCAATTCATCAATGAGTCAATAGCATGCGAATCAAGAAGTGCATGCATCAAATACCGTCAATAACTAAAGGAAGACTCAACTGTAACTGAATTCACTATTGCTCTTCACATCAATCGTCTTTACTTAAGCTAGGCATCAAAATTCATTTTCTCATTCTCGATAAGTAGAGGAGAAACATGTCAGCTTCATTCTCCCATTTCATTCACTATCTCTATGAATCATCTCAGTTCATACATGTCCATGTAAAACTCAATCTTAGCATCCTTCATGTAAAAGCAATATCACATCATTCAGTACATTTCAAGATATTTCACCTAGCTTTCACCTAGTTTGTATACGAACATCACTTCTCACAATTCAATCAACTTAGCAGGTCGGGGGATGCCTCGGCTCACATCCAAATCGGAGTTTTTGGGAGGGGCCAGGAGACATCTTATTTCCCCTACCCATAGAAAGGAATTGTGGTGCTGGGAGAAATCTCGGTTTCATTACCATAGAGGGGCAATGCGTGGCCGGGATAAATCTCGGTGTCCTTGCCAAGAGGGCAATGTGGGTCCGAGAGAAATCTCGATGTCCTTGCCTGATAGTTATGTTTTTTATTGCATTTGCTAGTGTCATTTTGTTGTTGTTTTGCATTAGTTGCATGTTTTATTTTAGCATTTTATTAGTGTTGCATTTTCCGTGTTTGCATGATGGGATTCTTGTTTTTGTGATTAGGTCGCTTATTTTGCGGAGTAAGATGGAACCTCGGAGGAATGGAGATATGCTGGAAAAATCCTGGAGAATTCACGCCGATCGATCCGAAAAAGTCTGAAGATCGAGCGGGCGCCTATATTTGGAAGACAGTGGCTTTGGACGTTTTGTGCCGATCGATCCGCAAAAGTTTGCAGATCGAGCGACATATTTTTACGCAAGGCAGAGAGTTGATACTTTTTACGCTGCTCGATCCGCAGGATGTTGCAGATCGAGCGGGCGTTGTTTTTCGGAAAGTTTGTTTTAATTTTGGTAATTTTGTTATTTTAGTTCCTAGCCTCTATTAGACTTTTAATTCCTTTTTGGGAGGATTATTATCAGACTTTTTGGAGATTACTTGGGAGGCTAGGTTTTATTCTTGAATTTTACTCTCTAGTTTTCTTCTGTTCTTGGAATTTTTATGAATTTAGTTATGAATCGTTGTAGCTAAACTCTTTTACATGGTTGAGGGAGACGAAACATTGATATATTTTGTTCATGAGATTTGATTCGTAGTGTTTAATCTTTATTAAGTATCAATCTTTGATCTGTTTTATTTTATGTTTGTATGCGAGATTTTAGGATTGGCCATCTTAGGATTTTGTATTGCGAGCGATAGCTAAATTAGAGTTCAAATCCGTAATTGTTTGAATAAACTAATTTGCGAAGCAACTACGTGTGATAATTTCTGCTGTTGAATTTATTACTTCGTAGGATCAATTATTGACTAGGCTAAATACAACCGCTGGTGTTTGTGTTGTCTAGATTCGTCAGTTTTACTAGTTTGAATGCTACCGTGGATTTAAATCTAGATTGCTGTTATCGGGTTAATTCATTGGTAAGGGTTAATTTTGAATGCTGTTTCCTATTTAACTAAAATTACGGTGAAAAAGGAATTGGGTTTTCAATGGAGAATATTTAATAAGATTAATTATTTTTAGAGAATCAATGATTGAATGAATGAATATCAAGGGTGTAGTCGATCGATACCAAGTCTCGTCTCCTATCGATTTTCTCCAGTCTTTTATTTAACCTTGCATGTTAGTAAATTTTAATTGTCTAAAAGTTTCAGTAGTTAATCTCAACCTCAAAACTCCCTTTATTTATTTATTTAGAACACATTGAATTTCACTTTCCTCGTGGGAACGATCCCTACTCACACTACTGCATTAATTGTTTAGCTGATTGAGTCGTGTAATTTGGGCGTACACGATAAGCGCTACCATTGCCATAGAGAGGCAATGTGGTGTCGGGAGAAATCTCGGTGTCCTTGCCTTAGAGAGACAATGTGGTGTCGGGAGAAATCTCGGTGTCCTTGCCGGCATAGTACTGTAGCCATTGATCGATAAAACCAGAGGGTCACAATCGAGGATCTAAATTCACAAAAGAAAATTTAAAGTTAAAGTTATGAAATTTTATGTTTAAAGGCAAGAGTAAAGTTAAAGTTCAACCGTGATTTTGAGTTAAAGTTCAAGTGTGAGTTTTGTTGAAATACGTGAGTTCATTTCATGCGACTTTCTTTACAGCTCCAAGTCTCATTTCCTTTTATCTTTAAGACTTCTCAGAGAAAGTTTCAAGGTATTATTAGTACTAGAATTTTAAGTATCGTGTATGTATTTTGAATCCTTCGCTACTTCATGATTTATACTTATCGAGTCTTTAGACTCACTACTTTGCTTGGTGCAGGTTAGACTTTCATTGAGATCTAGGGGCATTACTCTTAAGTGGAATACGAAGCAGGCTTAGCACATCCCTCCAACCTATGCTAGTCTTTCGCAAATGTTATTTAAATGTTTACTTTTGGTACCTTTTATTTTGTTTATTGGTTATATGTAAATTTAAGAACTTAAATATCAGTTTTGTGGCATGTAAATAATTAATCGTTAAACCTTTAGTGTGTTAGAAAAATTGAATTTCTGCCCTTTCAATTCCTTGATCGTTCTTCGGTTGCATTGTTGATTTTTTAAGTAAAAAATTTTGTGTGTCATTTGAGACAGGTGGTTCGTTAATGTTTTAAAAAGGTTGACCGCTTAATTCGGTATTTACTAGCAAGTGCACTAGGTCAAGTAATTGTAAAATGGACAAAGAGTCCAAATATGGATCCCACAAGGACTGTAGTCAATTCTCAGGAATTAATTATTTTACTTAAACTAGACAAAATCATAAAGAGCAATTTGATTTAAATAAAATAAGAATTTAAAATAAAAACTGATTAAGAAATAAAAATTAAAATAGTTGAAAGAAATTATTAATTAAAACGAGACAACCAAGACACACATAGGTACCAAACAAATCATGTAACATGTAGTCAATTCAGGACTCAGATTTAAATCTTAAATTATGGTGAATGCTCCTAACTTGTTTAAAGGTCTATTTCTAGAACAATTAAACCTATTCAAATATTGACGGATTAATTTCATAGTTTTAATCAAACTCAAATGCATTAGAAACTATGAGAATTCATTTTGCACCTAAAATCGCACGATGAAATTGAATATTATTTCTAGTAAATTTTACCTCGTGTTAATTATTAGAGTGATCGAAATCAATTCCTTCTCTGTCGACTTGGAATCGATTAACATGTAAGCAAACAATTGGTCAGATCATTCAAAAGACAAATATAAATCTAATAATCAATAATATAAAAGCAAATCTAAAAATCCCAAACATACATCCAAGTTTTCTACATAAATTTGTTTTGCCCAATCACGCCGTCTTGGTTGAATAAAAGCTACTCAATAATTGAAAACAATAATTAAACAAATAATAAGAAAGAAGAACGAAAAAAGAAAAAATATAGAAATCTTCTCCCAAGCTCCGAGCCGCTTTGCGTCGTTCTCTCCGTTGGTGTCGTGCGATATCCCCCCTCAATTTGATCTCAACTATTTTATTTATATGTCTTTGAAAGCCCTAAAATTTAAGATTTTTAATTTTCAAAAATTCTAATTTCTGAGTTTGTGCGACGACTCGCTCTAGCGGCAAAAAGTTGCGCTCGAGCGAGCACACTCCTGTTTTATTTTTTTCAAAATCATCCAGGCTCGCTCGAGCGGTAGAAAATCTCGCTCGAGCGAGAAAGTTTCTGTCCAGAGCGCAGCATTTTTGAAAAATTCATATCCCGAGATCTAGCTGTCGGATCAAGCTGAAATTTGGACAGCAACTTTAAAACATCTTGAATTTCATTTTGAACGGTGATGAATGGATTTGGATCTATATAGAATAAAAAAAATGATTTTTGTATCATGGCTGCTCCGTAATTCATTCATCAAGAATCCATTTTCCTACAAAATTAACCCGAAGAGTGAAATGTACATATAAGCAATAAATCACAAAAAAACACACATAAAACAATATGAGACCATACGAATGCATGCAAAATAGACATAAAATAATGCACACAAAATGCACTTATCAACACCCCCATACTTAAATCTTGTTCGCCCTTGAGCAAGATAGACAATGCTATGAACACACAACAAAAAAACAAAGTAGGGAAAACTCATGGGATAAATAGGCTCAGAGAAGTTCTATATCAACTAAAAAAAACAACGCCCTCAACTCATCACAATACAACCTCAGTTTAATGTGAATGTATGTGTGTGTGAAATATTATTCCAACTACATGCAACTTAAAAAGAATCTGTTTCAAGACTGCTTAGCGACCTATGACATATCAGTGCAAGTTTCACTCTCAAGTGTCCATTTCTTTCAAAAACCTCTAACAAACACACCTTCCTTGATATTATTTTCATCCATCGCCAGAATTTTCACCTGACTTTCTTAAGTCCCAATAATTACGCGCAAACTTACCTATAGCTATGATAGGATTTAAATTTCAATCCCCTCGTCTATAGCCCGGATGGAACATCAACCCCATTGAATCCGCATACTTATCCTTGGACGTGGTAATTAGGGTTTCAATTCCTCGTCCATGACCTGTAAGGAGTTGTGTTTTTCAAAACAAAAAAAAAATTTCAGTTTTTTTTTTCAAAAATTTTGGTGCGCCTAAGATCATAAGTGCAATGTTAGAGACTCATCAAAATTCACAGAACATAGTTAAGATCCACAAAACACCTATTGCCGTGCAATGATCAAACAGACAGAAACTTCATCAAATCTTTTGCTACAATTCACTGGTCTAACATGAGTGCTTAAAATATTCACGGGTCAACCTACAGTTTCTCATTTCAAGTCAAGAGCAAAAACAACAAAAATTTTTTTATTTCCACAAAAATCATAACTTCATATCATCATTGGCTCTCATTCATCATCATACTCAACAAACAAGCAAACAAATACAAAACTGACACGAACCATATGCAAACAAACTAAAACAAGACAGATGCAACACAAACACAATACAAATAAAAACATAAAAACTAGAATACCGCCCATATTTATCCAAAGCATAGCCCTCAATGCTCTAGAAACAATGAACAGAATGGAGAAACGAACAAACAAATTCAGACTAACAAAAACATAATGAAAACAAAAATAAAACTCCTCTCGTTTATGCTTCATCCTCTTCCTTTGTAAAAGTACAACAGCAACTTCTGGTGGCGGGGAAATATATTGCACATATAAAGGCGACGGGTAAGGCATTGGATTAGAAAAAGATAATAAAAATTAAATAACAATAAAAAAATAATGAAAAGAGAACACTGAGTTGCCTCCCAGTCAATGCTAAAGTTATAGCCTATAGCCCGACTATGCAGAAGCAAACATCAAAGAGCGGTTTCCGCCCATAGTAAGAATCATACGACTCTGCGAATGGGTCTTGATTTCCTACACCCTCAAGCTTGGCGTGATATTGACATGGGAATCTCGTCGGTCCAACAACACTCGGCATGAACTGATTATTTTGGAAGGAGACTCCTAATCTAGGCTGAAGCTCATCGAGGATATAATACTGTGGAGGTGGCGTCAATGACAAGAATGGATTTTCTAATGATGTACATGTAAAGACCAATGACGTCGTCAAATCTTTTGTCTTGTATATTTATTCCTCCTCCACCGTCACTTTTGGCTCATCTTCGCATTCAAATTCCTCTAATAAAATTTCCTCTTAATCTGGCTAAATTATGGTTGTAGGATCACATTCCCATGCAAATTGATCAACACAAATCGCTTCATTCTCTTGGTTGATATCAGGAACAGATTGCATCAGAAGCTTCATGTGCACATCCAAGAAACTCAAAGAATTGATGTAAATTTATGAAAATTTCTGGTTGATCTCTGACTGTTTATTAACAATGTCCTGCAACTGATTCACATAATCTTCAGAACGCCCTATACACTCTTCTTGAAGCTCAATTGGTTGGTTCGCAAAATTTGTGGAGTTGAATTCTTGTTGATATTGATGACTCCAACCCTGTAGTGAAGGATTACAATGCCAATGGTAGTCATAATCTGTCATATAATAACAAGTGCATTGCACTGTCGTAATCTCTGCTGAACAAGTGACTCCCAGTTTCTAAAGCTCCATAATCTACCCAACGTCTTGTTGGCTCATCCAAACCACCATAGAAAATCTGAGTTAGCGTGTAGTTTGAAAAATCATGGTACCGAAATCTGTCTGCCAAATAATTGAATCTCCCCCAAGAAACATAGAATGACTCCGAGTATTGATGGCCAAAACTTGCGAACACCTGTCGATGATCTATCTCCAAGCACCTCACAAGTAAGAAAAATTAAAATTAAAATAAATAATTAAACAAATGCAAGAAAAAATGTCTAGTATCAAGCAAATAATCTATCCAAAAATTAACTAAACAGTCCCCGGCAACGGCGCCAAAAACATGACCGCTTAATTCGGTATTTACTAGCAAGTGCACTAGGTCAAGTAATAGTAAAGTGGACAGAGAGTCCAAGTCCCACAGGGACTGTAGTCAATTCTCAAGAATTAATTATTTTACTTAATCTAGACAAATTCATAAAGAGCGATTTGATTTAAATAAAATAAGAATTTAAAATAAAAACTGATTAAGAAATAAGAATTAAAATAGTTGAAAGAAAAAATTAATTAAAACGAGACAACCAAGACACACGTAGGTACCAAACAAATCATGTAACATGTAGTCAATTCAGGACTCATATTTAAATTTTAAATTATGGTGAATTCTCCTAACTTGTTTAAAGGTCTATTTCTAGAACAATTAAACCTATTAAAATATTGAAGGATTAGTTTTCATAATTTTAATCAAACTCAAATGCATTAGGAACTATGAGAATTCAGTTTGCACCTAAAATCGCACGATGAAATTGAATACTATTTCTAGCCAATTTTACCTCGTGTTAATTATTAAAGTGATCGAAATTAATTCCTCCTCTGTCGACTTGGAATCGATTAACATGGAAGCAAACAATTGGACAGATAATTCACAAAACAAATATAAATCTAATAATCTATAATATAAAACCAAATCTGAAAATCCCAAACAAACATCCAAGTTTTCTACATAGATTTGTTTGGCTCAATAACGTCGTCTTGGTTGAATAAAAACTACTCAATAATTGAAAACAATAATTAAACAAAAAATAAGAAAGAAGAATGGAAGAAGAAAAAGTATAGAAATATTCTCCCAAACTGCGAGCCGCCTTGCGTCATACTCTCCGTTGGTGTCGTGCGATCTCCCCCCTCAATTTGATCTCAACTCTCCTATTTATATGTCTTTGAAAGCCCACGAAATAAAGCCCGAAAAGTTAAAATTTTTAATTCCCAAAAATTCTAATTTCTGAGTTTGGGCGACGCCTCTCTCGAGCGGCAAAAAGTTGCGCTCGAGCAAGCACACTTCTATTTTATTTTTTTCAAAATCTTCCAGGCTCGCTCGAACGGTAGAAAATCTCGCTCGAGCAAGCAAGTTTCTTTCCAACGCGCAGCGTTTTTGAAAAATTCAAATCTCGAGATCTATCCGTCGGATCGATCTGAAATTTGGACAACAACTTCAAAGCATCTTGAACTTCATTTTGAACGGTGATTTTTGTATCATGGTTGCTCCGTAATTCATTCTTTAAGAATCCATTTTCCTACAAAATTAACCCGGAGAGTGAAATGCACATATAAGCAATAAATCACATAAAAATACATATAAAACAATATGATACCATACAAATGCATGCAAAATAGACATAAAATAATGCACACAAAATGCACTTATCAAAGGTCATGCCAAATTTTTTGAAAATTTCCGCATTATTTTAATACCTATTAAATAGTAGAGGCTAAGTGAGGGCTGTTTCATTTTTCATCAAAAATAATGTCTAAGATTTTCAAGGGTCGTAACATTTAGAAATCTATTTTTCACCTAATTAAGCCATTTTAGAGATTTTAGGCTATTTTAAAAATTAGGCCTTTAATTACTAAAAAATTAGATGATTTTATTTTCTAATTCAGTATTTTAAATCTGATAATTAAAGGGTTGGATGATTTAATCCTTTTTAATTAATTAAGAAAGCCCAATCCTATTATTTTACACGAATAAATAATTAGATTCTTCTCCATTCTTCAATAACTCAAATATTTGAGAACCCTACCCCCCAAAGAACAGAAGTTGCCGACCCCTCACAAACTTTACACACACTTACACGTGATTTTGAAGAAAATTTAAGATATTTGGTGTTTTGTTCGTCCCGGGCAATGTTCTACGTATCCGATTAAGGTTTTCGAGCGTTTTAAACGCAAAGGCACATTTTTCATCCCTTATTGCTCACCATTTAAGTCATAATACACTGTTTTGTGCATGAAAGATTGGATGTTGCATGTGCATGTGGTTTAGAATGAAAATCTTCATGGTGCATACAATGATTCTCACGTTTTTATGCATGATGGCTCAGTTTTGCATGGTTCTTGGTTAAGGGCTGGTTCGAACTGCTGATAGGGTCCTTAGGGTTGGGTTTGTACGGTGGTTCGACCCTGGAAGTGGCTGGATAGTTGGCTGAACGTGAGTGTGTGCAGGCTGGACACACATATTTAGTTCGGGAAAGATGGGCCTGGTCCGAGCCATGCAGGGCATGGTTCGAACCAAGGCTGGACCAAAACGAACCGACGGGACCCTGGGGTGTGCTTGCCGATGGGCTTCCGGCCAATGGTGGCCAGAGCGGGGATATTGAAGGCTGAACGTGGAGGCGACCAGATTTTGAGTGTGAAGGAGACTAGGGGTAAAGTTAGGCCGAATTCTTGTTGTTGGGTCAGGGGGCTCGGGCAGGGTGGTTTCGAGTCGGATTAGGATGTTTCTGGGTCAAATACTATGGGCACGGGTCCGGGATATTTTATTTTGGGGTCGGGTAATTTAATTAAAAGTTTAGGTGTTAAATTATTGAGTAATGGGCTTGACTAGTTTAATTTCATAATTGGACTTAAATAATTATTTAAGTGAGTCCTTAGTTTTTCATGGGCCTAATGACCCCTGAGAGCTAACGGGTCAAGTTACGTTGGTCTAAGTTTTTATTGGGCCAAGTTAATTGTTAATGGGCTAGCTTAAGTTGATGTGCCAATTTTAAGTTAATGGTCACTCTAAGTGGTTAATGGGCTATTTTTGATGGGTTTAAGATGTTATTGAGCCAGTCTAAAAATTTATGGGCTTAAGTTAAGGGGGTCAGGAGCTCGAACAAGTCTTTGAAAAATAAATGGTCCGTAAATATATATTTAATTCATTCATGTATATATATATATATATATATATATATATATATATATATATGAGTATGATTTTTATGAAATTGAATTAATTATATATTTATGGGCAAAATTTAATGAAAATGATAAAATAATGATGACTTTTAAGTTCATGCATTATGCAAGTATTTTAACGTAAAGTTTAAGGGCATGTGAAGAAATTTTTTTTTAATGAAGTTGAAGTGAGTGTGGCAAGTAATGTGGTTGGAGGCTGGGATATTTGGGCCAGTGACCATCCTGTTAATGTTATAATGAGCTTATGTATTCAGCGGTAAGGGCTGGTGAAGTGGAAGTAAAGAGGTGGAGACCCCACCGGCACGTACGTTGATTTTATGATTGATCAATTGTTAATGTTTAAAGCCACCATGAGCATGAGCATGAGAATGATTTTATAGTTGATGATGCGGTCCCTACTGATGGTTGAGGACGTCTGAGCATCCCGTGCAGCTAGTATACCCATGACCATTGCACGCTTATGATACATTGATAGGATTTTTGATATATTAGTATTTTTATTCTGCACATGAATATTATTTATATTTATGGATTGGAGGATTTTGATGTATCCATGAATTTTAATTATGATTAAGTTTTTAATTTAATTTAAATTAAGTGCATGAAATGTATATATTATGTAGTATATTTCATAGAAAATTATTTTAAGTATATTACATATATGTATGGGTGTATATGTATTTATAAATATTTTAAAGTAAAGAAATAAAATACAGTATTTTAAAAAAAATTAGTAGTAGTATCGAGTCGTTTCAGTTGGTATTAGAGCATGGTCTTTGGAGTGTAACTAACCTGCTACGTGGAGCTCGAAAGACGCACTGCCAGTCTGTGAGTTTAAATGCTTTTTAGTTATATGTTTTTACGTATGGGACATATGAATTATTTTTCACTGATTTATGTTATAAGAATTTTAAGTTAAGATACTTAGTTATGTATTGCGATTACGTGAGGGATTTATGAAAATTACAGTATGCCTTCGAGTGTGTTACACGCGAGGATAACCAGAACGTTATATTTTTGGAAACTAAGTTTGAAAATTTATGATCTTTGAGATTTAAGTTTGACATTTGAATTTTTATAGTAATTTATTGGTTTTAAGTTAGAATTATTTTATTGGTCAATTATTGATTTTAGTTAAATTGATTTTTTGTACCAGTACTTAGAGTACATGATAGATAGAATTATTTAAGTCATGATCTTAGGATTTATAAGGAATAATTTGAGAACTATAGTTTTCACTAAGTCGGTAAAAATATTTGGAATTACATTATGATTATTTGAGTTTAAGTTTAATCTTTGGATTTTTAGATTAAGTTATGATTTTTGTGATCTAAGTTTGAAAAGTTGTGATTTTTGGGATTTAATTTAGACATTTATATTTTCAAATTAAGTTATGATTTTTTTTTGAGATCTAAGTTTGAGAAGTTACGATTTTTGGGATTTAAGTTTGAACATTGTTGGTTAAATAGTTTAGTCATGTGTTAATATTAGTCAACTAAGTTAAATAAAATTTCGAGGACGAAATTTCATCTAATGGGGGGAGAATCGTAATGCCCGGAAATTCATTTTCGTAAACCCGCATTCATAACTAGGGAATTAACTATTTTAAAAATATATTAAATAAGGGTTAAATGATTTTTATGTGTTATTATGTGAATTATGTGATGTGTATGCATATTAGTTATGATATTTAACCCATTATCTTAAAAGTTATGAATTTTTTAAGAAAATTTATTTTGATCGCGTAGACGGGACAGTGGACGAACGAGATAAAAGTATTTTCGTCAAAAATAATGTCTAATATTTTCAAGGGTCTTAAATAATTATTTTAGACTAAAATTATAGAAAATTGTGGGTTATATATATATATATATACATACATACATTTAGAAATCTATTTTCACCTAATTAAGCCATTATAAGAGCTTTTAGGGTATTATAAAAATTAGGCCTTTAATTATTACGAAAATTAGAGGAGTTTATTTTCAAATTCAGTATTTTAAATCTGATAATGGGTTGGATGATTTAAGCCTTTTTAATTAATTAAGAAAGCCCAAGCCTATTTTTATACACGAATAAATAATTAGTTTCTTCTCCATTCTTCCATAACTCAAATATTTGAGAACCCTAGCCCCCAAAGAACAGAAGTGGTCGACCCCTCACACACTTTACACACACTTACACGTGAGTTTGAATAAAAGTTAAGAAATTTGGCGTTCTATTCGTCTCGGGAAACGTTCTACGTATCCAATTAAAGTTTTCGAGTGTTTTAAACGCAAAGGCACGTTTTTAATCCATTATTGCTCATTATTTAAGTCATAATACTCTGTTTTGTGCTTGAAAGATCTGATTTTGCATGTGTATGTGGTTTATAATGAAAATCGGCATGATGCATTCAATGATTCTCACGTTTTTATGCATGATGGCTCGGTTTTGCATGGTTCCTTCTTAAGGGCGGGTTTGAACTGCTGCACCATGGTTTAGGGTGTAACGTCCGGGATTAATTGAATTAATACGAGAATTATTTAATTTTAATCCGAGTATATTTAATTTGAGAATTTTGGAGTTTTGAATTAAATTCTAATATTCTTAAATTATTTAGGATTGAAATTGAATTAAAAAGATTTGTCGAGGACCGATTTGCAAATAAGCGAGAGTTGAGGGGTCAAAGTGCAAATATGGGAAAATTGACATGGGACACTTGTCTTGTTTTGTCTTAAACGTGTATTCACCATATTTTCTTCAGAATTTGAGTTGAAATTTCAAAAAGGAATCGAGAACCCCATCTCCAAGTCCATTCTCCATTTTCAAAACTTGATAACTTTTGATCCGGTTGTTCGAATTCAATTTCGAAAATAGTTCCGGACTCCTTGTGAGAAGGGCTATCAATTGATGTAAGTATTGAAGAGCTTCATTATGATTTCAAAATTTTGATATGGGGCAGAATTCATATTGATCATGTATTGATGTTCTAGAGCTTCTATGCATTGTTAAATCGAAACCGGTTCGACGATTGAATGTCGTTTGGATTTGCCATGAATTTTTAGCTTATACTCGAGATTTTTATGTTTTTATTATGCTGGGTTATGATGGTTTTAACACTGATATTTGTTGGCTAAGAGAGGAAGATCGATATATATGTTACGATATCGAAGTTGAACCGAAGAATAGTTGTTGTTTGCGATTGCTACAGATTTTCAGCAGCTTATTCGGAAGTGGTACCATCTGAATATGTTGGTATAGAATATATTCTGCTGATTTTAGGTCTATATGAAGTTTATAGGATTGATAAAATTGATAGAAATGAGTTACGATTGTCGACTTTTCATCGTTAATGCCGTTAAGTCAAGAATTGATTTGATTTGTGATATCTTTGATTGAGCTGGATATTGAGGAGTTTCTTGTTGATGTTCTTGAATATATATGATGTGTTTTCAGATTGAAAACAGGGGACATCGAGCTTGGAAAGTTCAGCTTCGAATTGATAGAAGTTTGATCAAGGTTTGTGACTTCTAGCCTTGGAGAAAGAGTTGAGTCATGAGAAGATTTTTGTGACAAGAGACATGTTGTGTGGTGTGCAGATTGTGAAGATTTGAAGAGTTTGAAAACCAAGATTGAAAGGTATAAGACAACCTTTAAATAAAGGGCTTTCACACTCAATATGATTCTATTGAGTATCCCTTTCTAAAACCACATACTTTGTGCTTCTATTGTTAATAGATGCTTATATGATTACTTACTTGATTTAGTTCGTATTGTTGGTCTTGAATTGATGCGTTTGAGTTTGTTGCATTCATATTGGGCCAACTTTCTTTCGAGTTTTGAGGGCTGAGTTGCTCAGATAAAATGATAGGATGTTTGGGCGTATATTGAGGAATTTAGGTGATTGAGTTGTCCCTAATGATTGACGGTTGGGTGATTGAGTCATCCCTAACGTTTGACACTCCATATAGTGGACCAAAGTCCGGGAATAAGCACTCAACATCACCTCGAATGGAGAGTAGGTGGATGGGTTGACGTGTTTCTTTCCCAGGGATCCCAAAACAAGAACCGATATCGTTATGATAACCAATTTTAAATCATGCAATGCTTTTGATTTTAATAGATGAGTTTCTAATGTTTGTTTAAGATGAAATATATTGCATGATTGTTTGAAGAGTTGATATTGAAATATTGATTTGATATAAGTTTGTAGATGTTGATATCATGTCTTACTTGAATACAACGTTTGCAACTTGAGTAATAGCATGTTGAATTAATATGCCTTAAGTTGTCTTGAGTATTATTTGTTGAATAATTGATAATATGCTTCAAGTTGAATTACTTGAGATTATGCATGTTTATGTTGTTTTATACTGGGATTAAATTCTCACCTGAGTCTCTCCGGCTATTGTCTTATTTGTATGTGTGCATGACAATAGGTGGGACTGGAACAAGTCCGGGAAGACCGTGAAGAATCGAGACTTGAGAGATTAGAGTGATGATCCGATATAGAAGTCTTGTTGCTGTCATGGTTATGTTAAGAACAAGAGTTGGAGTTATGAACTATTAGATTAGACCTTTTGTCTAGAGTTTCTACTCCTTTGTTATGTATCACACTTGAACTAGTTGTTCTACTTTTACTTTGAGATGTGGAAATAAACTTGTTAATAAATTTTATACCATGTTTGTTGCATCCATTACTTGGTAGAGTTGGTAGATGGATTATTGAAGGAGGGTACATCAAAAATTCTGATTTTTTTGGCAGCTGACAGAACTCAGCTCGCTCGAGCAGAGCCCGAGGCTCGCTCGAGCGAGCCAAGGGAGGGGGTCTTGGACCCGAGAGGCCCTCGCTCGAGCGAGCCTCCTTGTATAAAAAAAAATAAATTTTTTTAGGCTTTGGTTGCTTGATTAATTGCTTGGTTTTAATTCATGATCTTGGATTAAATGTTTGATTTGAGAGATTAAGAACCGGGTCGTCACAACAGGTGGTATCAGAGTATAGGTTTTGGACAGATTTCGAATGAGCGGAATAGATCGAGTCCGCTTGATTTCTTTATTCGCATGTGATTGAATTCTTTTTGTGATTACCTGAAGTACATGCGAATATTGTGTTATAAATCCAGAACTATATGATCGCATGATTTTGTGATTTAAATTATCGAGCATGCTTTACTGTTTTTCAAATTATATGATACTATAATTCTGTGTTCAAATGGCAAGAATAGCATGCCGTACAGATGCAGGAATTACATGCTTTCCTTATTATCTGAGTTGATTGGAAGCGTGTATTATTCAAGAATGAATCAGAACTCGATCTCTTGAGAATGCACGATAGTGTTGATCAGAGGAGGTGTAGTAGCCCGTACCCTAATTGAGTAATTAAAGGATTAATGCTAATTAAATAAATTGGGTATCGGACGGATCGGAAGCTCCGAAGGAACGATCGGAAGCTCCGAACAGGATCGAAAGCTCCGATGAGCGATCGGAGGCACCGATAATATTACGTCAGGCATGACGTGTGGTTGGATCGGAAGCTCCAATCACCCCTATCCGGAGTCAACAAGTGATATTTTGACATGTGGCAGATCAGGATCTTCGGAAGCGCCGATGGCAGGATCGCACGTTTCGATCGAGGTTCGGACGTTCCGATTGAGGATCGGAAGTTCCGATCGTTGTCTATAAATAGAGGGTCGGGTCTTCATTTCCAATTGCCAATTCCGAGTATTTCCCTCTCCTTTCTAGTCTATTCGAGTTGTTCTAGCCTTCCTAGGCTTGACCCGGCGGTCGGCGAGGCGTTCGGTAGTCGTAGCGTAGTTGTGCCCAAGTTCTGGAGGCATCGACATCAAAGGGCTAACGACGGACGAAGGTATAGCTTTTGCTTCCTATAAATATTTAGGAGTATGAAATAGCTTAGTTAAGGCTTTTATAGCACTTTAATGATAGTAGTATCATTTGGTAGTGTAGAGCAGACTATAGGCGTGGACCTAGAGTTGGTAGAGCTTGCACTGTTTTGAGGTACGGAAGTACTATTCGAGATATCCTGACTGAGTATGCATGTATTATGTGACTGCATGGTTTATATGTCATTGATTTATGCTGCATTCATTTGCATACTGAGCTATCTCCTTTGAGATGTCTGTTAGTAGGGTTTTTCCCTATCCTGTTAGTGGTTAGACTTCCATTGATTTGGGTCCGGCATATCCATTGGTATTATGGTATGGGAGCCACCTCCTGAAGCGATGGCACAGCGTGCTACATACCAGGGCCCGGTCTGTCTCTGTTATCTGATCCTTGACCTCGAGTTTATAGGGAGTTCACTTTGCATGCATGTATACTCATACTCTCGTACTGAGCGTTTTATGCTCACGTCTCGTACTCTGTGTTTCTGGACACCCTATTCCATGGGGCAGGTTTGCGATTGGACGAGGCGGGTGGATCCAAGAGAGGCTAGTCAGTGGTTAACCAGATGGAGCTTCGTCTAGGTTTTATTTCTGTTGTTTTGAGGTTGATACAGCTATTCGATTTGGTTGTATATTATTTGGATAAATTACAGATTCCTTTACTTAGGATTGTATAACGTTTATGGTTTCCGCAGTTTTATTCTGATATCTGTTTAATTAAGTTAATTGCATGCCAAAGTTCTGTTAGTAGGTGATCCGGGTAAGGGTCACTACAGGAGGACTGAGACAGAATTGTTATACATGAGATTGTATTATATACTAATCTGTTTGAATTAGGAGATATGCCTCCTCGTCGAATGATGAATAGACAGACAGAGATAGTTCCTCAGCCAGAACAAGTGAATGTAGCCCCGATAGTGCCATAAACACCTGAAGCTCCAAGAATAGAGCAAGGCAATACATTGAGAGATATGAGTGATGTTACGGCGTCACCAATGGAGATACTTCTGAAAATATTTCAATCTTTCAAGCCGCCTACTTTGAAAGGAACTGAGACTTCAGTTGAATGTGAAGGTTGGTTAGAGGATATTGAGATGATGTTTGATTCCCATGATTATGCAGATGATAGAAGAATTAGACTGATTGGGTATCAATTGCAAGATGTTGCAAAGAGCTGGTGGATTACAACCAAGAAAGCTCTCGAAAATCAAGGTACGACGATTACTTGGAAAGTGTTTAAAACTGAATTTTATCAACGATTCTTTCCAGTGTCGTACAGAAAAGATAAGAATGCAGAGTTTGCCAATCTGAAACAAGGCAATTTGAACATCGAGGAATATGTTGCTAAGTTCTCTAACTTGCTGAAATTTGCTCCACATGTAGCTGAGAACGAAGAGGCTAAAGCTGATCAGTTCATTAATGGACTGAATCCAGATGTATTTACACTAGTGAATGTTGGTAGACCAAACAACTTTGCTGACGCACTTAATAAAGCAAAGGGAGCAGAGGCTGGTCTAATGAAACAACGAGAAGCATTGTTTGAGTTACAGTCTTAAAGAGAGCCACAGACACAGTTTCAGCAACCATTCCCCAGATCTGAGGAAGGTGGTAGCAGTAGTGGCAAGAAAGATTCTTTGAAAGCAAGAGGAAAACAGTTTAAGAAATCAAGAGATAGTTCATCTAGCTCTAACGGGCAGAGGCAAACTAGTTCTGTGTATGCAGGAGTTTATTGTAACAAATTTGGAGGAGGACATCCTATTAATCAGTGCAGAGGTGTACTTGGGAGTTGCCATATACGTTATCAAGCGGGACATTTTGCTAGAGTATGTCCGCAACGTGGTTTGAAAAGATCACATAGTGCAAGATCATCGAGAGAAGTGACTCAGCCTGAAAGGCAAGCATCTTTGGTATATTCCTATCACCCACAGCCTCCACCACAGATTATACCAGGAGGAAGCCAGCCGGAAGCATCGAATGATGATATAGCTGGTAATTATTCTCTTTATGACTATTTTTCTTATGAGCTTGAAGATATTGGAGCATCCCTTATGTTATCTCTGAACGACATTTTCAGATTATGTGCATTACCTATTGATGTATTATCTACTGTGGTATCTATTCGTGATTTTTAAGGAAGTGATATCTGTCCGAATATTGTGTACTATAGTTTGAAGGTAATGTGAGTTAGATGGATTGTATCGTGATTGATTCAGAATTACGTGAATTGATAGAAGGATGGAAATTCTATGGTAAGAGTTTGACATTTCGAATTCCTTTGATATCTATTCTATTTATGATTTGATGATTGTAGAAAAGAGCAGAGAAAATTCTTTATTATGCAATCGATATATTGGAAGTTAGCTCAGAATTGGTTGATTTGCCAATTATTATCGAATTACTGATATTTTTGAGATGAAATTCTGAGATTATTTCCAGCCTGTGAGATGGACTTCGATATGTAACTGATGCCAGGTATTTTATTGATTTTTAAAAGTACTGTATAGAATGGCACCAAGAGAACTGCACGACATTAAAGAAATACAGATCAGTGAGATTTTGTGCTATTATCAGAAATTGAATAAGGCTACGATGATGAATTGTTATCTTTCTGCCTTGACTAGATAATTGCTTTGAGCAGTTACAGAATTTATCGATTCTAACAGATGAGAAATGAATGCAGATGTGATAGAATTCTTGGTTCTAAAACCTAGACTGTCAATGAACTAGACTAAGTGATGTCAATTGAATGATTTATGAACAGTTTAGTAGTTCAGAATCAAAAGAAGATCAAATGTCGTTGAATTTTATTCTGAAATTATTTATATCGGTATGAGATTGCGACATAATATTTGATAGTTCTTATAGATGGCATGATATTTTGTATTTGAAGTTATACAATATGATGAAATAGCGAGGAGCTATACAAGAAATGTTATTCCTTACTATGAAATATTGCCAAAAGAGTTTGATTTTGGAATTGATATGACTCGATGATAATGCAGAGATGTTGAAATCTACTGTACTATTTTGAGTTGTATAGTACTGTTGTGCTACTGGTTGTTTTGAGTTTGTGATTGCTTGAAGTAGATTTCAACAAATGCAAGATTATGCTGTCTTGGATATGCTACATATATGAGAAGATAGATGTAAAAGAAGTTAATGATATGATGAGATAGCAGGGATTATTAAAATCTATTGTCGAGTTGGAGACTTTAGATTTATTTGATTGATTGTGGCATTGATTGTCAAATAGATTGAGTATTTGGTTTTATGGGATTCCATTCGACCATCTTCTTCTCGATGGATTGTCTGAGTTGACTATCCAAAATTCGAGGAGATGCTCAGAATTCTAATATCTGATTCGGTATTAGCTGACTAATATTGCCACTTGGAGATTGTAATTCCTGTAACAGCTATCTAATAGATGTAGCGATACTGTTCTGAATTGTGAAATGACAATAAAATCAGAAATTCTTTGAATTGAGCTAGTATTTCAGAACTATCAGTTATCGGATCAGATATGATTTGAGGAATGATAGAGAAAAATAAGCTTATTCAGAAGAGAATGAAGTTAGTTTATGATCGAGAAGCAAAACATACACAAATTAGACACCGACCTTTGTGTTTTGAACAGGGAGACTGAGTATGTTTGCAGATTTTTTTTTTAAAGAATTATATTTGACAAGTACAGAATATTATCTCTGAGAATTGTTGAATCTTATGACACTTCTGAAGAAGTAGGCAATCTTGCCTATCAACTTATATTGTCTTTATGGCTTTCTGATATTCGCGATGTATTTTATGCTGCGAACGTATTTGAATGAGATTTCTTATGTACTTCAGTCAGATGAGATTGAGTTTGATGAGACATTGATCTATGTCGAACAGCTGATACAGATATTTGATGAGGGAGAAAAGCAACTCAGAAACAAGACCATTCCACTAATGACAGTTCAGTGGAGTCATAGAAGAACTAAAGAAGTTATTGAGAAATTGAATCCGATATGAGACAGTGTTATTCTGAGTTAGTCTACTGATATGAGTTCTTATTCAGTAATTCTATTATCTCACTATCTTATGTGCAGACAGATTGCGTGAGATTTCGAGGATGAAATCCGATCTTAGAGGGGGAGAATTGTAACGCCCGGGGATTAATTGAATTAATCCGAGAATTATTTAATTTTAATCCGAGTATATTTAATTTGAGAATTTTGGAGTTTTGAATTAAATTCTAATATTCTTAAATTATTTAGGATTGAAATTGAATTAAAAAGATTTGTCGAGGACCGATTTGCAAATAAGCAAGATTTGAGGGGTCAAAGTGCAAAAATGGGAAAATTGACATGGGATACTTGTATTGTTTTTTCTTAAACGTGTATTCACCATATTTTCTTCAGAATTTGAGTTGAAATTTCAAAAAGGAATCGAGAACCCCATCTCTAAGTTCATTCTCCATTTTCAAAACTTGATAACTTTTGATCCGATTGTCCGAATTCAATTCCGAAAATAGTTCCGGACTCCTTGTGAGAAGGGCTATAAATTGATGTAAGTATTGATGAGCTTTATTATGAATTCGAAATTTTTATATGGGGCATAAATCATATTGATCATGTATTGATGTTCTAGAGCTTCTATGCATTGTTAAATCGAAATCGGTTCGACGATTGAATGTCATTTTGATTTGCCATGAATTTCCAGCTTATACTCGAGATTTGTATGTTTTTAGTATGCTGGGTTATGATGGTTTTAACACTGATATTTGTTGGCTAAGAGAGGAAGATCGATATATATGTTACGATATCGAAGTTGAACCGAAGAATAGTTGTTGTTTGCGATTGCTACAGATTTTCAGCAGCTTATTCGAAAGTGGTACCATCTGAATATATTGGTATAGAATATATTCTACTGATTTGAGGTCTATATGAAGTTTATAGGATTGATAAAATTGATAGAAATGACTTACGATTGTCGACTTTTCATCGTTAATGCCGTTGAGTCAAGAATTGATTTGATTTGTGATATCTTTGATTGAGCTGGATATTGAAGAGTTTCTTGCTGATGTTCTTGAATATATATGATTTGTTTTCAGATTGAAAACAGGGGACATCGATCTTGGAAAGTTCAGCTTCGAATTGATAGAAGTTTGATCAAGGTTTGTGACTTCTAGCCTTGGAGAAAGAGTTGAGTCTTGAGAAGATTTTTGTGACAAGAGACATGTTGTGTGGTATGCAGATTGTGAATATTTGAAGAGTTTGAAAACCAAGATTGAAAGGTATAAGACAACCTTTAAATAAAGGGCTTGCACACTCAATATAATTCTATTGAGTATCCCTTTCTAAAACCACATACTTTGTGCTTCTATTGTTAATAGATGCTTATATGATTACTTACTTGATCTAGTTCGTATTGTTGGTCTTGAATTGATGCGTTTGAGTTTGTTGCATTCATATTGGGCCAACATTCTTTCGAGTTTTGAAGACTGAGTTGCTCAGATAAAATGATAGGATGTTTGGGCGTATATTGAGGAATTTAGGTGATTGAGTTGTCCCTAATGATTGACGGCTGGGTGATTGAGTCATCCCTAACGTTTGACACTCAATATAGTGGACCAAAGTCCGGGAATAAGCACTCAACATCACCTCGAATGGAGGGTAGGTGGATGGGTTGACGTGTTTCTTCCCAAGGATCCCAAAACGAGAACCGATATCGTTATGATAACCGAATTTAAATCATTCAATGCTTTTGATTTTAATAGATGAGTTTCTAATGTTTGTTTAAGCTGAAATATATTGCATGATTGTTTGAAGAGTTGATATTGAAATATTGAGTTGATATAAGTTTGTAGATGTTGATATCATGTCTTACTTGAATACAACGTTTGCAACTTGATTAATAGCATGTTGAATTAATATGCCTTAAGTTGTCTTGAGTCTTATTTGTTGAATAATTGATAATATGCTTCAAGTTGAATTACTTGAGATTATGCATGTTTATGTTGTTTTATACTGGGATTAAATTCTCACCGGAGTCTCTCCGGCTATTGTCTTGTTTGTATGTGTGCATGACAATAGGTGGGACTGGAACAAGTCCGGGAAGACCGTGAAGAATCGAGACTTGAGAGATTAGAGTGATGATCCGGTATAGAAGTCTTGTTGCTGTCATGGTTATGTGAAGAACAAGAGTTGGAGTTATGAACTATTAGATTAGACCTTTTGTCTAGAGTTTCTACTCCTTTGTTATGTATCACACTTGAACTAGTTGTGCTACTTTTACTTTGAGATGTGGGAATAAACTTGTTAATAACTTTTATACCATGTTTGTTGCATCCATTACTTGGTAGAGTTGGTAGATGGATTATTGAAGGAGGGTACATCAACAATTCTGATTTTTTTGGCAGCTGACAGAACTCAGCTCGCTCGAGCGGAGCCCGAGGCTCGCTCGAGCGAGCCAAGGGAGGGGGTCTTGGACCCGAGAGGCCCTCGCTCGAGCGAGCCTCCTTGTATAAAAAAAAATAATAATTTTTTTTGAGGCTTTGGTTGCTTGATTAATTGCTTGGTTTTAATTCATGATCTTGGATTAAATGTTTGATTTGAAAGATTAAGAACCGGGTCGTCACATAGGGTCTAAGATAGGGTCCTTTGGGTTGGGTTTTTATGGTGGTTCAACCTTGTAAGTGGCTGGATAGGTGGCTGAACGTGAGTGTGTGCAGGATGGACGCGCAGATTTGGTTGGGGAAAAAGAGGCCTGAAAGAGTGGGTGCCCGGTGAGCCAACTTGTGGCTAAGGGCTTTGATGACTCTTTGTATAAACAATCTTTTGTTTAATATAATTTACACTTTTATAATGGCAATGACTTTATCTTTCTTCATATTGTTATATTGTGATATACTATTGTTGTTTTGATAAAGACCTTGAATATACTATAGTGTATGTAAGATGTGGTAGTACATGGGGATGACTATCATGAAACACATCTTATAGTCACTGTATATTCTAAACAGTTCCTAGTCGATTGAGCCGTCCGTTAATAAGGATAAGGATCGCTCGAGATTGAGACTAGCATTTGCGATGCCGAGTACCACGTTTCATTGGTATGGAACATAGAGATGTTCAAAGCATGCAAATGGATATTCATACGATGAATGATCGAACTACCCTATCCGGACTTTCCAAGTGGTTATCACTTATCGAGTGGATAAAGTCCGCGGTTTTGGTTGTACACCATTAGTCCTTACTACTTGAAACATCATTGAGACTCTATATGCTAGTACTGTGCTTTGACTCGTTTACGACTCTATTGGGGTCATCAGGTGTCGGGATTGGGTACAGTTACAACACATATAGGAGTCGATGCTTTGTTGTCAAGGATTCACCACATACTTGCGAGTGTGGATATCCTATGCAATCTGAGGAGATATTAGTGTGACGAATCTCTGGCCAGAGTACATGATGTGTTTTAAGAAATGGTTTCTTAGTAGCACATGCGATGTCACTATTTGATCTTCAAGATGCATTGCATAGTTATCGAATCTCGAATGACTCTCGATTTACCAATGGTTGTTGATTCGATCGGGATATATGGATGAAGGGACCGTACTGTACGCTAACCAAAATCTATTGGTTCTTGCAGGCACTATCAGTGATACCTAGGGAATCATGGGGCGATATTGCTAGGCGCTCTTACCATGATTCGATGGGCAAGTCGGAAATTGTTGTTCCGAGTCACAAGGAGTTGTGAGCCCACGGCTAGCTGTATCCCTGAACCATTGAGGGTCACACAGAGTAATGGATTTTTAATCCCCATTGAGATAGTTAAAGTTAAAGAGTTAAATTTAATGAACAAAGAAGTGGGACTTCTTATTTAAGAGTAGAGGAGTAAGATTTTCTAAAATGACATAGGGATGGACATTTTTGGAAATCACTGAATTCGGATTCAGAAAATTTATCTCGACTCTAAAAGATGCAGAAATGGTTTCTGTGAACATTGGTGAAATTGGTTTATCAATCTGAGTCACGATGAATTTTATATTAATTTCTGAACATGCGGGCTTTGCTTGTCAGGCTTGAACTTATGACTAATGGGCCCTAAGCTGTTAGCAGCCCATATTATAAATAAGTTATTGCAGTACAGAAATTACACAACAGAGGTCACAAAATATTTTCAAAAACCCTAGCTGTGTTTTGTAAAGTGCCCCCCCCCCCCCCTCTCTACTCGGAAAAAATCCAGCCTGTGAATTTTGAATTTGCAGTCTGGTTTAACGGATCAAATTCGTTAATTCTCTTCGTAGAAACTTCTGATAGATTTTCTAGTGCAATCTATCAGAGGGATTAAATCTCTGTTCGTGGACCTGATTGAAGAACAGTTCGTCCATCAGTTCTAGGGATATACAACAAGAGCAGAGTAATCTGTTGGTGTCCATAATCTCGATTCGAGATTGGAGGTAAAAATTTATAATTGTTATTTAATTTTTACACACACAATTTAATCGTAAAGTTTTGATACCCATTATGGAATCGTTTCATATAAAAATTTTAAACTTCCGCTGCATCGGGTATCAATTCTGATTGATCTGATCGCCGTTCTCCAACAGTGGTATCAGAGCCAGGTTTCTCAGATCAAGCGATTAAATTAATCGATTGTAAAAAAAATTTTAAGCCTCGGTTTTTGAAACAAAATAAATTTTTTTTTTTTTAAAATAAAATTTTTCGGGCAAAACACGGGCAGCGATCGTCGCTGCCCTAGGGGCAGCGACGGGCTACCTGGCCCGAGCCCCTTTGGGGCGCGGGCAGCCCGGGAGCATCTCGGGCGGCCCGCGAAAATTAATTTTTAATTTTAAAATTAAAATTTTAATATGTTAAAATTCTATTTTTGGTCCGATCGAAAATTGTTTTTGATTGGTCCACGAGGCGTCGGATCGAATTGTTCGAGTCCAAAAATTTTAAAATTGATTTTTGGATAAATTTGAATTTTTGGAAAATTTATAGATTTTATTTGTTAAATCAGATTTTATGAAATTAATTATTTTTGGTACAATTGATGATAAGATATGATCTTATGGAAATATTGAGTAAAATATGATTTTATGTATAAAATTGGATTTTATATGTAAAATATGATTTTATTTGATAAAAAGATAAAATATGATTTTGTATGTAAAATAAGATTTTATATATGGAATATGATTTTATCCTTTTAAATTTAATTGTCATTGTATGTTATCCAATAAATTAATTTTGAATTAAAAATTATTGGATAAGGATGATCGATTGCCATGACCAATTTTGTAGGTGTATGTTAGGAATTTACATTTGTTTTTATTGTTGTTGGATTTATTAATGGGCCTGGTTTATGGCCCAATATGAATTGTCATATGTAATAAAAGTGGGCCTGGTTTATGGCCCGTTCCCACCCCTTAAAATGTATCCCCTACTTGTCATGGTTATTTATTGTAAATACATTAGACTTAGTGGGAAATGAAGATTTGAAGACGGAGGTGGGCTCAGCAGACAATAAAGACTGAAGAAATGTAAATTGGAAGCTCAATGTAATAAGATTGCATTGCATACCTGCATATTACCTAGGATTGGACTAAGACTCGTGATTGGCAACCACGGGTCGATTAGAAATGGAATCGATCATCCTATATAATATATGATATTATAGTTGTATGAATGTTTTAGACAAAATTGTATGAATCCCGCAAGCATACAAATTTTTAAAATGATGAGACAAATTTTCAAAATTAAAATCCCTCATTTTAAATATGATTTAAAATTGATATCAAGATAAATAAAGGAAATTTAAATATTGTTTAAATGTTCCTACCTTCCATCAATGATAAATGTATGAGATGCTACCCGCGGATACGGTCCGGCTCATATTATTGGGGGGGCCCGTTCGTCGGAAAGCTGTACATTGGATCGACACATGTTGTAAGTTGGGTGGAACTCCCATGGGATCGGCTCATATTATTGGGGGATCCACATGGCGACCGTCCATCACAACTTAATATTGATGGGTCATCTTGACATGTCACAATAAACGGCGTTATATTATTGGGCCCTTATTGGACATGAGGTAAAAACGTGGAGGTTGCTTTGGAAGCAATTGGGCTCTACCTTTTGAAAATTATGGTTGGCTGATATTATTCGGGACCATAGTTTGTCAATTGGACTCCATGTTCCCACTAAGGAAAATAGTTTCCCGTTTTTCACTAGAGGGTAGTGAAATCGTTAAAATAGTGGGAGTGAGATTCATAAAATAAATTTCGCCTATTTTATGTCTTAGTAAATTAATTAAACAATCACTGATATTTGTCTGTTTCTTTTCAGTATTTCATAAAGATGAATTCGCGTAATCCACTTTTCTCGATCCTCGAACAAAATAAATTGACTGGCGCAAACTATACAGAATGGTTCCGTAAGTTGAAGATTGTCTTGACTTCGGAGAAGATGCTCTACGTGTTAGAAAAATCTCCTCCGAAGGAAGCACCAGCTGATGTAAGTCCGGAAGAGTTGGACAAACTTGATACATGGTGGGACCATGATATCAAGGCCAAATGCTATATGCAAGCCTCGATGTCTGATGAACTCCAGAGGCGATTTGAGGATACCGTGAATGCTGCTGACATTCACGTACAACTCAAGGAACGTTTTGGGGCTCAATCGAGAGCTGAAAGGTTCTCTACTGTAAAAGAGCTAATGACGTGTCGCATGCATGAAGGGACTTCGGTCCGTGATCATGGGGTACGAGTGATTTGGCTCATACAGAAGTTGGTAACGCTTGATTTGGTGTTGGAGCATGAACTCAACGTGGACTTATTACTTCTATCTCTTCCTTCTTCGTTTGACGGATTTGTGGTGAATTTCAATATGAACAAGATAGAGGCCTCCCTTGAAGAGATGGTCAATATGCTTGTAACATATGAATCCACTTTAAAGAAGGATAAACCGGCTTTCTTGGTGGGCTCCTCTTCTTCTGCTAAGAAGGGGCCAAGTACAAAGGGTAAGAAACGTTTTGCCCCACCCAAGAAAACCGAACCCGAGAAGAAGAACAAGACAACGGCTTCAAACATGGAAAAGTCCAAGGATGTTTGCCATTACTGCAAGAAACCCGGTCATTGGAAACGTAACTGCAAGGAATATCTAGAGCAGTTGCGAACTACGAAGGGTATGTTCTATATTGAAATAAATGTTTCACTTAATACTACTTCTTGGGTATTGGATACCGGATGTGGATCTCACATTTGCAATGATTTGCAGGTGATGACAAGAAGTCGCAGGCTTAGAATGGGTGAGACCCAGCTGAGGCTCGGAAATGGTTTTAGAGTTGAAGCCAAAGCTGTGGGAGACGTTTATTTAATTTTGCAGAACGATTTTAAGTTACTTTTGAGAGACGTTTTATTTGTTCCAGATTTGATTAAAAACATTATTTCTGTTTCTATGCTTGATAGAGATGGTTTTTCTTGCAATTTTGTGAATGGGATTTGCAATATTTACAAGAATAAATGTTTGATTGGAAATGGACAACTTGAAAACGATCTATATAACTTAAAATTAAAAGACGTTCCAATAAATTATGTTGATAAACCGGTAACAACAAACAAAAAGAAAATCGATAGTCAAAACCCGGCAAACCTTTGGCATGCTAGGCTAGGTCATATTTCCTCAAGGAGAATGAACAAGCTAGTGGGAGAGGGCATGTTTGATATGTCTGATATTAACTCTATACCTACTTGTGAGTCCTGCCTGAAAGGAAAAATGACTAAATCTCCTTTTAAAGGGAAACCTGAGCGTAGTCAAAATCTGTTGGATTTGATCCATACAAATGTTTGTGGTCCATTTAGAATTGGTACTCAATATGGCCACACCTACTTCATTACCTTTACTGATGATTATTCGAGGTATGGGTATTTATATTTAATGAAATATAAGTCTGAAGCATTTGAAAAGTTCAAAGAATTCAAGGCTGAAGTAGAAAACAAGATAGGTAAAAGTATTAAAGCACTTCGATCGGATCGAGGTGGAGAATACTTAAGTACCGAGTTTTTGGACTATCTGAAAGAGAATGTGATTCTCTCTCAGTGGACTCCTCCTATGACACCTCAGCTAAATGGTGTATTGGAGCGTCGTAATCGAACTTTGTTGGACATGGTTCGATCCATGATGAGCTTCACTGAGCTTCCACCTATGTTTTGGGGCTACGCGCTTGAAACGGCGGTGTTGTTGTTGAACAACGTCCATACCAAAACAGTGGACAAAACACCATACGAGTTATGGAATGGCAAAGATCCTAAGTATTCGTACTTGAGGATTTGGGGATGTCCTGCTTACGTGAAGCAGACAGTGGGAGATAAGTTGGATAGTCGATCCACCTTATGTTATTTTGTAGGGTATCCGAAGAATTCAATCGGATATTATTTCTATCATCCTGCTGAAACAGAGTTGTTTGTTTCAAGGAATGCCACCTTCTTGGAGAAGGAGTTCTTATTGGATAAGAAAGGCGAGATGATGGAACTCGAAGAAATTCGAGAAGAACCCGAAATACAAAATAATGATCCTACACCTCAGGAACCATTGATAGACATGCCTATACCTAGAAGATCCGAGAGAACTTCTAGACCTCCTATTCGATATGGTCTTCTTCTTGAAGGGGATCAAGATGAACCCAACGTTGGATGTGATCCAAGAAACTTCAAGGAAGCAATTTCTGATGCGGATTCAAATTTATGGCTTGAAGCTATGCAGTCAGAAATAGATTCGATGCATACAAACCAAGTTTGGTCTTTAGTAGATCCTCCTGATGGAATTGTTCCAATAGGGTGTAAATGGATCTACAAGAGAAAGCTTGGGCCTGATGGTAAGGTATTGACCTACAAGGCGCGATTGGTGGCGAAAGGTTATACTCAAAGACAAGGAGTTGACTATGATGAAACCTTTTCACCAGTTGCAATGTTCAAGTCCATAAGAATCCTTATTGCCATAGCTGCTTGGTATGACTATGAGATATGGCAAATGGATGTGAAGACTGCATTTCTTAATGGAAACATTAAGGAAGAGATCTATATGACGCAGCCTGAGGGATACACATCCATGGGAAGCGAGCATAAGGTATGCAAGCTTCAGAGATCGATCTATGGTCTCAAACAAGCATCAAGAAGTTGGAACCAGAAATTTGATGAAACAATAAAGGATTTTGGTTTCATCAAGAACCCGGAGGAACCATGCGTGTACAAGAAAGTAGTTAAGGATGCTATGACATTCTTAGTACTTTATGTTGATGACATCCTACTCATTGGGAATGACGTAGGGATGTTGCAGTCAACAAAGATATGGTTATCAGGTAGATTCTCGATAAAGGATTTGGGTGAGGCATCCTATATTCTAGGGATACAGATCTATAGAGATAGATCTAAGAGAATGATAGGACTCACTCAAGCAACCTACATCGACACCATATTGAAAAGGTTTTCAATGGATGGGTCCAAGAGAGGACATCTACCTATGTGTCATGGAGTCTCTCTATCCAAGTCAATGTGTCCCAAGACTGATGAAGAGATAGAGAAAATGACACATGTACCATATGCGTCAGCCATAGGTAGTATCATGTATGGGATGATATCTACCAGACCGGATGTAGCATTTGCTCTGAGTGTCACGAGCAGATATCAAGCTAATCCCGGTCAAATGCATTGGAAAGCCGTGAAGGACATTCTTAAGTACTTACGAAGGATTAAGAATATGTTCATGGTATATGGAGGAAGAGAACTAAAATTGGAAGGCTATACCGACTCTAGCTTCCAAAGTGACGTGGATGACTCGAAGTCAACCTCTGGATTTGTGTTCATGCTCAATGGCGGTGCTGTCTCTTGGAAGAGTTCCAAGCAGGACACCACAGCGGATTCCACCACTGAGGAAGAATACATTGCAGCATCAGCTGCTGCTAAAGAGGCCGTTTGGATGAGGAATTTCGTCCAAGAGTTGGGCGTCATTCCTAAAGTTGTTGGTCCAGTCCCGGTGTACTGTGACAACACGGGTGTCGTTGCTCAGGCAAAGGAACCAAGGTCTCATCAAAGATCCAAACACGTACTGAGGAAATACCACATCATCCGGGAGATCGTGGAAAGAGGAGACATCACTGTCGAAGGAGTGGCCTCTGCAGACAATATCGCTGACCCACTTACTAAGCCCTTGCCAGGACCATTATTTGACAAACATCGCGAAGCAATGGGTCTACGTAGTATGACTAGTTGGCTTTAGGGCAAGTGGGAGATTGAAAGAGTGGGTGCCCGGTGAGCCAACTTGTGGCTAAAGGCTTTGATGACTCTTTGTATAAACAATCTTTTGTTTAATATAATTTACACTTTTATAATGGCAATGACTTTATCTTTCTTCATATTATTATATTGTGATATACTATTATTGTTTTGATAAAGACCTTGAATATACTATAGTGTATGTAAGATTTGGTAGTACATGGGGATGACTATCATGAAACACATCTTATAGTCACTGTATATTCTAAACGGTTCCTAGTCGATTGAGCCGTCCGTTAATAAGGATAAGGATCGCTCGAGATTGAGACTAGCATTTGCGATGTCGAGTACCACGTTTCATTGGTATGAAACATAGAGATGTTCAAAGCATGCAAATGGATATTCATACGATGAATGATCGAACTACCCTATCCGGACTTTCCAAGTGGTTATCACTTATCGAGTGGATAAAGTCCGCGGTTTTGGTTGTACACCATTAGTCCTTACTACTTGAAACATCATTGAGACTCTATATGCTAGTACTGTGCTTTGACTCGTTTACCGACTCTAT
This sequence comes from Henckelia pumila, assembly GCF_033568475.1. Classification (NCBI taxonomy): domain Eukaryota; kingdom Viridiplantae; phylum Streptophyta; class Magnoliopsida; order Lamiales; family Gesneriaceae; genus Henckelia; species Henckelia pumila. The sequence goes on from NC_133121.1 coordinate 50,993,370, forward strand.
TGGGGTCATCAGGTGTCGGGATTGGGTACAGTTACAGCACATATAGGAGTCGATGCTTTGTTGTCAAGGATTCACCACATACTTGCGAGTGTGGATATCCTATGCAATCTGAGGAGATATTAATGTGACGAATCTCTGGCCAGAGTACATGATGTGTTTTAAGAAATGGTTTCTTAGTAGCACATGCGATGTCACTATTTGATCTTCAAGATGCATTGCATAGTTATCGAATCTCGAACGACTCTCGATTTACCAATGGTTGTTGATTCGATCGGGATATAAGGATGAAGGGACCGTACTGTACGCTAACCAAAATCTATTGGTTCTTGCAGGCACTATCAGTGATACCTAGGGAATCATGGGGCGATGTTGCTAGGTGCTCTTACCATGATTCGATGGGCAAGTCGGTAATTGTTGTTCCGAGTCACAAGGAGTTGTGAGCCCACGGCTAGCTGTATTCCTGAACCATTGAGGGTCACACAGAGTAATGGATTTTTAATCCCCGTTGAGATAGTTAAATTTAAAGAGTTAAATTTAATGAACAAAGAAGTGGGACTTCTTATTTAAGAGTAGAGGAGTAAGATTTCCTAAAATGACATAGGGATGGACATTTTTGGAAATCACTGAATTCGGATTCAGAAAATTTATCTTGACTCTAAAAGATGCAGAAATGGTTTCTGTAAACATTGGTGAAATTGGTTTATCAATCTGAGCCACGATGAATTTTATATTAATTTTTGAACATGCGGGCTTTGCTTGTCAGGCTTGAACTTATGACTAATGGGCCCTAAGCTGTTAGCAGCCCACATTATAAATAAGTTATTGCAGTACAGAAATTACACAACAGAGGTCACAAAATATTTTCAAAAACCCAAGCTGTGTTTTGTAAAGTGGCCTCCCCCCCCCCCCCTCTACTCGGGAAAAATCCAGCCTGTGAATTTTGAATTTGCAGTCTGGTTTAACGGATCAAATTCGTTAATTCTCTTCGTAGAAACTTCTGATAGATTTTATAGTGCAATCTATCAGAGGGATTAAATCTCTGTTCGTGGACCTGATTGAAGAACAGTTCGTCCATCAGTTCTAGGGATATACAACAAGAGCAGAGTAATCTGTTGGTGTCCATAATCTCGATTCGAGATTGGAGGTAAAAATTTATAATTGTTATTTAATTTTTACACACACAATTTAATCGTAAAGTTTTGATACCCATTATGGAATCGTTCCATATAAAAATTTTAAACTTCCGATGCACCGGGTATCAATTCTGATTGATCTGATCGCCGTTCTCCAACAAGGCCTGGTGTAACGCCCGAAATTATTTAATTTTAATCCGAAAATATTTAATTTGGGAATATTTGGAGTTTTGATTTAAATTCTAATATTCTTAAATTATTTAGGATTGAAATTGAATGAAATGAGAAGCTGAGGACCAAATTGCAATTTTTGAAGATTTGAGGGGCTAAATTGCAAATAGGAATGAATTTATCAGAATGGTAAAGGAATACTCAGCATGTACACATGTGACACAACACACATTCCATCAGATTTTTCAGAGGCAATAATCGAGAATAAGAACCAAAGAAATCCCAAAATTTCTTCATCATCTTCCAATTGACATATCTTGAGTTTCGATTATCCGTTTTCGATTCCGAAAGATGTTCTGGAATCCTTGCAACAAGACCTTCGATTTGATGTAAGTTTTCTGTTCTTTCATTATGGTTTGAGAAGTCGAAACTGGCAGATATCAGATGTGGTTATGAATTGTTGTTGATGAGCTTCTATACCTTGTTTTCTTGAAGTTGGGTTGAGGAATGATTGTTGTATCATTTTCTTATGATTTATCAGCTATGATTTGATTTATATACCTGCTGATATGTTGAGGATTATGTTGGTTTTGAAGCTTATACAACTGATATTGTTATAGTTGCGTTTGGGATTGCCGAATTTATACCGATATGCCGACGAACTTTTGATTTGAAGTGTTTTGCTATCTTATGTTTGGGCTGATATTGAGATGAGCGTAAGCTGATGTTCTTTGGCAATTATGTTGTGGTTTCAGCTTATAAACAGGACGCATCAACTTGATAATCTTGACTTCGAAACCGATAGAAGAAAGCACAAGGTTGGTAGCGTTTTGCCTTGACGTTTGAGTTGAAAATTGAGCAGATTTTGGATTAGGATTATGGTTGATACTTTTACAGATTTTGACAAACTTGAAGACACCATAACCCTCACATTTGAAAGGTAAAAGTGGACTATTATTTGAATGGGATTATAACTCGAGATGGTTTGTATCGACATTGATTTTACTTTGTTTAGACACTGATTCTTTGTCTAGTCTTTGTAATGAGAGATTAGAACTCGGGTCGTCACAACAGGTGGTATCAGAGCGAGAAAATTCTGGACTAAGATAGATAGCGAGTGGGGTAGATCGAGTCTTCTTCTTTGCTTACTTATTTAATATGCTATGATTTGTTACATGCTTGACTTACATGTTATAAATTCTAGCATGTTTTACTTTCAAGTATTTTATTACATGATGTTGTATTTATTTTATTTGAAAGTAGGATTTATGATGATTAAAGACGCATGCTTATTGCACTATCTGACATGATAAAAGCATGTGATCTGTTGTTTACGACATGCTACCTGATTATTTGAGTTGATTGAAAGCGTGTGCTATCTGAATACCTCGATTATTTATTTACGAGTGAATCAGAACCGAGTCTTGATCAGAGGTAAGATGATCAGAGGAGGACTGAAATAGATTTGATGATTCTGGTATTCTAACCCTTTTGATAATCAGATATGTCTCGACGACCAGGCCGACCTCCTCTCAGACCACAGGTTCCTACTCCTAGGCCAGAGCAGACAGTGCATCCTCTGCCTGAACAAACAGTAGTACCTCCGACAGTGCCTCAAGCTACTGCAATTCCGAGTAATGAACAGGGAAGTACTTCTCGAGATATGACTGATATGTCAGCTACTCCGATGGAAACACTGCTGAAACGTTTTCAATCATACCATCCGCCAACCCTGAAAGTTACCGAGAATGCAGTCGAATGTGAAGGATGGCTTGATGATATGGAGATGTTGTTTGATTCAACAGCAAGGAGCTTTGTATTCTGTTCAACCTCCGAGACAGCCACAATCTTCAGCTCCAATTTCACAACAACCTCCTCGGTTTGAAAGCGGTGGCAGTAGCAGTGGCAAGAAGAAATTTTGGCAAGCTCGAGGAAAGAAGTTTAAGAGGTCTGGGAGCAATTCTTCGAGTTCGAGTGGGTCAAAACCGAAGTCTGGCATGGTTTGTAACAGTTGTGGTGGAATTCATCCGACTGATCAGTGCCGAGGCGTATTTGGGAGTTGCCATATATGCCATCAGCCAGGACATTTTGCGAGAGTGTGTCCTCAGAAAGGTTCCGGACAGTCACGAGGTACAGAGTCATCACGATCAATGGCTCAACCTGGGAGGCATGCCTCATCTGTCCATTCCTTTCAACCACCACACCCACAGCAACAACCAAGGCCAGGAGGGAGTTAGACAGGTAGCCAGCCTTCGAGACAACAGGCTCATGTCTTTGCACTGACAGAGGAACAGGCACAGGGAGCACCAGATGATGTTATTGCAGGTAACTGTTCTCTTTATGGATATCCTGCCTATGTATTGATAGATACAGGTGCATCCCATACATTTATCTCTGAACGGTTTGTGTCATTACATGCTTTGCCTGCTGAATCTTTACCTGTTGTTGTATCTGTCTCTTCTCCTTTGGGGAGATGTCTTATATCAATTCAGACAATTAAGAATTGTGTATTACAGTATGACGGTAATGAAATAGAGATAGATTGTATTGTGCTTGGTTTGTCTGATTTTGACTGCATTATCGGAATTGATATGCTAACCAAGTACAGAGCTACCGTAGACTATTTTCAGAAAGTGGTGAGGTTCAAACCTGAGATGGCTGGAGAATGGAAGTTTTATGGTAAGGGTTCTCGTGCTAAGATTCCTCTGATTTCTGTATTATCTATGACCCGAATTTTGCAGAAAGGAGCGGAGGGATTTATTGTTTATACAGTTGATGTTTTAAAAGCTAGTCCGAATCTGGCTGATTTGCCAGTGGTTAGTGAATTTACGGATGTTTTCCCTGATGAGATTCCAGGACTACCTCCGTACCGTGAGATTGATTTCAACATAGAACTGATGCCATGTACTGCACCAATTTCTAAAGCACCTTATCGAATGGCACCAGTTGAATTGAAGGAGTTGAAAGATCAGTTGGAAGATTTACTGGCCAAGGGATACATTCGACCTAGTGTTTCTCCTTGGGGAGCTCCAGTACTGTTTGTCAGAAAGAAAGACGGTTCAATGAGATTGTGTATCGACTACCGGCAACTGAACAAGGCAACGGTAAAGAACAAATACCCTTTGCCTCGTATTGATGATTTATTTGATCAGTTGCAGGGTTCTTCTGTGTATTCCAAGATCGATCTGAGATCTGGGTACCATCAGCTGAGAGTTAGAGATTCTGATATTCCGAAAACTGCTTTCAGAACCAGGTATGGCCACTATGAGTTTATAGTTATGCCGTTTGGTTTGACAAATGCTCCAGCTGTGTTTATGGCTTTGATGAACCGTGTGTTTCAGAAATATCTCGATGACTTCGTGATTATTTTTATTGATGATTGTGGGGACCCGGGTTGCTAATCTTATCTTAGGGCAATTTATTGTAATTAACAATTAAACAAGTACTTAAAAGAATTAAAGAAACAAGAGCTAAAAAAAAAAAATTTGTTTTAAAAGGCAGGGTCTCGCTCGATCGCGGAATATGCTATCAAAAATCTGCTGCCAAAGAATGGATAAACAAGTCATAATCTTTTATACATGCTACAAAATCAAATACATGCTATCTTATAACGTCTTACAAGCTTCTAAACATAATAAACATAAACTAGCATGTATTCAAGCCATAATATACAAAGTTCTTGTATCACTTCTAGCATGGTTCAACAACATAAAGTACAAGTCGTGCTACTTAAGCCCGTGTCCTCACTTGCTATGCCTCAATCTCGAGCTATCCTTGTCTTTTCTGACTAGCTCCTGCCCCACCTATTGCCATGCACACATACAAAACAAAGCAATAGCCGGATAACTCTGGTGAGAATAAAATCCCAGTATAAACAACTTTAAACGCGAGATAATAAACTTGAATGCAATGCAAATGGCAAAAAGGAAGGCTATCAAGCTGATATCAATAAAACTTAGTTCTTTGGGATCCCGAGGAATAAAATAACTATCAAACCACCGATACTCCCATTCGAGGCGGCATCAAGTATTTTAGTCCTCTGACTTTGGTACAAATATAGTGAGTCTTCTGGCTCTGAACATAAATCCATATTCTGTGCCATGAGTCAAGCTGACTCTAGAAATAAATTTACAATCCATGCCACTCACTACAGCTCTCCAAACGTCATCTGCACTCTAGGCGATGGCTGCCCTCTGTGCTATTAAGGCTGAAGTTCAAGATGAATGCAACATAAGCTGTATGCATTAAAAGCTATAAAACACATCTTGAACAACTAAGCATATAAGCAAACAAAGTAGTACAAACAAATAATCACATAAGAAATATAAAGAAACAAGTATGTGATTGACATGGGAATACTTAAAATGAAAGCTATTTCAAGCGTTCTATCCCATCTGGATTTGCTGTCATTTATACCTTTCTATGTCACGTCTAAAAGTACTTCAAATCTGCAAGTACATCAATGAAAATTCATATCAAAAGGTTGCTCCACTTCTCAACTCAATCTCAAGTGCAAATGCTAGAAAACCTTGCTTCAAATCCTTCTCGGTTTGACTCGGAGATCTCGAGTTCGGCAACTTCGATAGAAAGCTGATAAATTACATATCGAATAACTAACAAGATCAGATGTCATTCAAACCATGCTTCGTTCAATCAACAATATCAAAGTCTTGACATTTTGCAAATCGACGGCATAACGGCTAAAACCGGCAATCTAAACAATATCCAAATCAATCCAACAATCCAGATAACTTATAATCTCTAACATATCATCTCATTACCATAAAAATCAGTATCAATCAAACATGGTAGTGTTCGAATTATTCTTCCCAAATTCATATAAAATCCGAATGACAGTCTTTTTCCGAACCGTCTGCGAATACACGATCGGTACAGCTAATATACGCATATATGATAAAATCATAATTTTCCATCTTTCACATAAAAATAAAATCTGAGATATGTGAATAAAACATGTACCAAATCGAAGGTCTCGGAGCTGTGATCGCAGATATATATTTATCTGGAATTTCTGATAACCGGAACGCAAGTTATCAAAGCTTGAACGGGACGAAAATGGAGTTCTTGAAGGTTTGGACGATTCCTCTGTTTCTTTTCCTTTCCAAAATCTGATATGCACGTGTATTCAGCTTAATTCAAGTGTAAATTGAGATATATATATCATATTTGCAGTTTAGTCCCTGAACTTTTGACTATTTGCAATTCAGTCCCCGAAAAAGAGATTTAATTCAATTTCAATCCTTTCCAATTTAAGAATATTAGAATTTAATTTTAAACTCTAAATATTCCCAAATTAAATATTCTCGGATTAAAATTAAATAATATCGGGCCTTACATTTCTCCCCCACTAAGACATGAGTTCGTCCTCGAAATCACAAGCAAGCTGTATAGACAATCTGTGTACACATAAGATAATGAAATAACATAAAACAAAATAAGAACTCACATCAATGAAACAACTCTGGAAATCTTTGTCTCATGTCTGACTCAGTCTCCCAAGTCGCTTCTTCGATGCCATGTCGACTCCACTGAACTTTGACTAGCTGAATTATTTTGTTTCTGAGCTGTTTGTCTTTGTGATCAAGAATCTGAATAGGCTGCTCAAAATAACTAAGAGTCTCGTCAAGTTCAGCTTCATCAGGCTGAAGAATATGGGAAGGATCAGGCTGATACTTCCGCAGCATAGAGATATGGAATACGTCATGAATACCAGACAAAGATGGAGGAAGAGCAAGTCGATAAGCAAGATCGCCTATCTTCTCGATAATCTCATATGGACCGATAAAACGTGGAGATAACTTTCCTCTCTTTCCAAATCTGACCGTACCTCTAAACGGAGAAATCTTCAAGAAAACTCTGTCTCCCTGATCAAAAGATAGAGGTCGTCGTCTGATATTTTCATACTTTGCTTGTCTATCCTGAGCTGTTTTCATTCTTTTCTGAATAAGCTTTACTTTCTCTGTCATTTATCGGATCATATCAGGCCCAACATCAGGAACATCTGAGATATCATCCCAGCACAACGGTGATCTGCATTTCTTTCCGTACAATGCTTCAAAAGGAGCCATCTCAATGCTCGTCTGATAGCTGTTATTATAAGAAAATTCTGCAAGTGGTAATGAATCTTGCCAACTAGTACCAAAATCTAGTACTACAGCTCTCAACATATCCTCAAGTGTCTGGATAGTCCGCTCTGACTGTCCGTCTGTTTGAGGATGATAAGCTGTACTCAGATGCAATTGAGTACCAAGAGCTTGTTGCAAGCTATGCCAAAAGTGTGATGTAAATCTAGGGTCTCGATCTGAAACAATAGATTTAGGCACACCATGTAATCTTACCACTTCTCTGACGTAGATTTCTTCCATCTGATCATGTCTGTACGTCATTCTGTACGGAATAAAACATGCTGATTTCGTCAAACGATCAATAATCATCCAAATGGCATCGAACCCTCTGGATGAACGTGGTAACTTATAATCTCTAACATATCATCTCATTACCATAAAAATCAGTATCAATCAAACATGGTAGTGTTCGAATTATTCTTCCCAAATTCATATAAAATCCGAACGACAGTCTTTTTCCGAACCGTCTGCGAATACACGATCGGTACAGCTGATATACGCATATATGATAAAATCATAATTTTCCATCTTTCACATAAAAATAAAATCTGAGATATGTTAATAAAACATGTACCAAATCGAAGGTCTCGGAGCTGTGATCGCAGATATATATTTATCTGGAATTTCTGATAACCGGAACGCAAGTTATCGAAGCTTGAACGGGACGAAAATGGAGTTCTTGAAGGTTTGGACGATTCCTCTGTTTCTTTTCCTTTCCAAAATCTGATATGCACGTGTATTCAGCTTAATTCAAGTGGAAATTGAGATATATATATCATATTTGCAGTTTAGTCCCTGAACTTTTGACTATTTGCAATTCAGTCCCCGAAAAAGCGATTTAATTCAATTTCAATCCTTTCCAATTTAAGAATATTAGAATTTAATTCTAAACTCTAAATATTCCCAAATTAAATATTCTCGGATTAAAATTAAATAATCCCGGGCCTTACAATGATATTCTGATTTATTCGAAGAAATTAATTGATCATTCTGATCATTTGAGAACAGTGTTGAAAACTTTAAGAGCTGAGAAACTGTATGCTAAACTGTCGAAATGTGAGTTTTGGCTGAAACAGGTTGTTTTTCTTGGACATATCATATCCGGAAATGGTATAGCTATTGATCCAAGTAAAGTCGAGGCAGTGATCAATTGGTCGAAACCAACATCTGTTCCTGAGATACGTAGTTTCATGGGTTTGGCTGGGTATTATCGTCGGTTCATTAAAGATTTTTCCAGTATTGCGAAGCCGATTACTCAGTTGACTCAGAAAAATGCTCCTTTTATCTGGTCTGAAGCCTGTGAATCCATTTTTCTTGAGTTGAAGAAACGACTGACCAGTGCACCAGTCTTGACGATTCCTTCAGGTACTGGTGGTTTCACTGTTTATTGTGATGCATCTCATTAAGGTTTGGGATGTGTATTGATGCAGCGAGGGCATGTGATTGCTTATACCTCACAAAAGTTGAAGCCTCACGAGACCAGATATCCGATTCATGACCTTGAATTGGCTGCCATTGTATTTGCTTTGAAGATTTGGCGACATTATCTGTACGGGGAACAGTTTGAGATCTATTCTGATCACAAGAGTCTGAAATATTTGTTTTCACAGTCAGAATTGAATATGAGACAGCGGAGATGGCTTGATTTGTTGAAAGACTTTGATTGTGAGATTAGATACTATCCGGGGAAATCGAATGCAGCAGCTGATGCATTGAGTCGAAAGGTATGTTCTTTATCTCTATCGACAATTGGTGTATCCCATTTGATTGAAGACTATTGTTGTTCTGGATTAGTATTTAATACGAATTATCAGCCTCTGCGACTTTATCAATTTCGAGTTGAACCAGAGCTACTTTTGAGAATTAAAGAAGCTCAGAAACTTGATCAGAATGTGCAGAATTCGATTGAGAAAGTCTGATCAGGGCATGTGTCCGAATACCGGGTTAGAGATGATCTTTTATATGTAAATAATCGCCTTGTAGTGCCTGATATTTCTGATGTGCGACAACAACTACTGACAGAGGCGCATTGTAGTCATTATAGCATTCATCCTGGTGGTAGGAAGATGTATAATGATTTGAAGACGCAATATTGGTGGAAACAAATGAAGGCAGATATCACTGATTTTGTGTCTCGATGTCTTAATTTCCAACAGGTGAAAGCTGAGAGGAAGAAACCGCCTGGTTTGTTGCATAGCTTATCAGTGCCTGAATGGAAATGGGATCATATTTCCATGTACTTTGTGACGAAGTTACCTCGATCTTCTAGAGGTTATGATGCTATCTGGGTGATTATCGATAGATTGATGAAATCAGCGTGTTTTATTCCTTATCGTATGACTTATCAACGCGATCAGATGGCAGAGCTTTACGTCCGAGAAGTTGTCAGATTACATGGAGTGCTGAAGTCTATTGTATCAGATCGTGATCCTCGATTTACATCTTACTTTTGGTACAGTTTACAGAGTGCTTTAGGTACTCAGCTACATTTGAGCATAGCCTATCATCCACAGATAGACGGACAGTCTGAGCGTACCATTCAGACCTTGGAGGACATGTTGAGAGCTGTAGTGCTTGATTTTGGCACTAGTTGGCAAGAATCACTATCACTTTGTGAATTCTCGTACAACAACAGCTATCAATCGAGTATTGAAATGGCTCCGTTTGAAGCTCTATATGGTAGAAAATGTCGATCACCTCTTTTCTGGGATGATATTTCTGAAGTACCTGAGGTTGGACCTGACATGATTCGAGATATGACTGAACAAGTGAAGCTTATTCAGAAAAGAATGAAGACAGCTCAGGACAGACAAGCGAAGTATGCCAATATTCGATGTCGACCTTTGTCTTTTGAACAGGGGGATCGTGTATTTCTGAAGATTTCTCCATTCAGAGGCACCGTACGATTTGGCAAGCGAGGGAAGTTGTCTCCACGCTACATTGGTCCGTATGAAATTCTGGAGAAAATAGGCAATCTTGCCTATCAATTAGCTCTTCCTCCGGCTTTATCTGGAATACATGATGTCTTTCATGTATCGATGCTTCGAAAATATCTTGCTGATGAATCTCATGTGCTTCAATCTGATGAGGCTGAACTTGACGAGACTTTGAGTTATTTTGAAAAGCGAATTCAGATTCTTGATCATAAGGAGAAGCAACTTCGAACGAAGACTATTCCGCTTGTGAAAGTTCAGTGGAGTCGTTATGGTATTGAAGAAGCTACTTGGGAGACAGAATCAGATATGCGACAACGATTTCCAGAGATGTTTCAATGATGTGAGTCTCCTTTAGTCTTTCTGTTCTTCCTATTATATGATCTATTGATACTACTTGAGATTTCGAGGACGAAATCGAGTCTTAGTGGGGGAGAATTGTAACGCCCGGAATTATTTAATTTTAATCCGAGAATATTTAATTTGGGAATATTTGGAGTTTTGATTTAAATTCTAATATTCTTAAATTATTTAGGATTGAAATTGAATGAAATGAGAAGCTGAGGACCAAATTGTAATTTTTGAAGATTTGAGGGGCTAAATTGCAAATAGGAATGAATTTATCAGAATTGTAAAGGAATACTCAGCATGTACACATGTGACACAACACACATTCCATCATATTTTTCAGAGGCAAGAATCGAGAGCAAGAACCAAAGAAATCCCAAAATTTCTTCATCATCTTCCAATTGACATATCTTGAGTTCCGATTATCCGTTTTTGATTCCGAAAGATGTTCTGGAATCCTTGCAACGAGACCTTCAATTTGATGTAAGTTTTCTATTCTTTTATTATGGTTTGAGAAGTCGAAACTGGCAGATATCAGATGTGGTTATGAATTGTTGTTGATGAGCTTCTATACCTTGTTTTCTTGAAGTTGGGTTGAGGAATGATTGTTGTATCATTTTCTTATGATTTCTCAGCTATGATTCGATTTATATACCTGCTGATATGTTGAGGATTATGTTGGTTTTGAAGCTTATACAACTGATATTTTTATAGTTGCGTTCGGGATTGCCGAATTTATACCGATATGTCGATGAACTTTTGATTTGAAGTGTTTTGCTATCTTATGTTTGGGCTGATATTGAGATGAGCATAAGCTGATGTTCTTTGGCAATTATGTTGTGGTTTCAGCTTATAAACAGGACGCATCGACTTGATAATCTTGACTTCGAAACCGATAGAAGAAAGCATAAGGTTGGTAGCGTTTTGCCTTGACGTTTGAGTTGAAAATTGAGCAGATTTTGGATTAGGCTTATGGTTGATACTTGTACAGATTTTGACAAGCTTGAAGACACCATAACCCTTACATTTGAAAGGTAAAAGTGGACTATTATTTGAATGGGATTATAACTCGAGATGGTTTGTATCGAGTTCCCTAAATCAAATACTTATTTGCTTATTTGCTTTTATATGTTTCCTTTGAATGTTTGAATAAGTCTTGATGTTAATGAATGTGGTTTGATTGATATATATTGCATTCATCTTGAAAGACTTGTTCTTTGATTTCAAAATAAACGGAAACGTTCGATTAGACGATTTGAGGGATTGTATATGTATGGTCTGGGTGATTGTTTTATCCTAGCGTCTGATTTACATATATAATGGCTTCAAAGTCTAGAGAAGCAAGATAAGTAGCCCCACCTCGATTGGGAGAGTCGGTGGTTAGTTATGATATCTTCTTCTCGGGATCCCAACCGACGAGATAAGAGATGAACCTTGTTTTAAAACATTCATTGTATTTATTTTTATATCACGAGTTTGATATATGCTTTCTATTCATGTTTAGTTGCTTTTACTGGGAAATATATTTTTCACCGGAGTTATCCGGCTATTGTTGTGTTGTATGTCTCATGGCAATAGGCGGGAGTGGAACCGGGCAAAAGCAAACTTGAAGGACAAGGGATGAGAAGAATAGCGTGATGATCCGAGTGTTAGATGGTTTGAGTGAGCTGTCAATGAAAGTGTTGAATGTCATAAACATGATTATTTTATAGCTACTTGTACCAAGATTTGTTGATAATAAATTGTTGTCTTGGTTATGTATATAGGATTTGGAAAGATGTGTAAATCCTTAAGACTACATGATGTAGCATGATGATTCTTGTATGATATGTAATTCTAGCATGAGACTTTATTCAAGTATATGGTGATCTTGTTCTTATTTAACTACATCTTGTTTAGGATATATGTTAGTTGTGGTTATAAGATTGAATTGTTAGTGTTCAATTATGCCATGAAATACTTGAACATGCTAGGAAGATTACATAGTTTGACAGCAAAAGTTCTGATCTTTTTTTCTGGAAATGTGCTCGCTCGATCGGGTGATTCCTACCGATCGAGCGAGGCTGTTATTCATTGGACAGAAACTTGAGCAGTTGTGCTCGCTCGATCGATAGAAAATGACCGATCGAGCGAGGCCATAATTTTGTTGCACCTGAGAGTTGGGCCTTTGTGCTCGCTCGATCGGTAGCTTTTTACCGATCGAGCGAGGTGCTCTGATTTTAAAAAAAAAATATTTTTTTGACTTTGTTTTGACATTTATTCTTTGTCTAGTCTTTGTAATGAGAGATTAGAACTCGGGTCGTCACACCTGGTCTGAGCCATGAAGGGCGTGGTTTGAACTAGGGCTGGACCAGAACGAACCAACAGGACCTTGGGGTGGTCCTGCTAGCGGGGCTCCAACAAGTGTTGGTCGGAGCAGGGAGGTTGAAGGCTGAACGTGGAGGCGACCAGATTTTGAGCGTGAAGGAGACTAGGATAAAGTTAGGCAGATTTTGGGCTGCTGGGTCAGGGGGCTTGGGAAGGGTGGTTCCGGGTCGGGTTATGATGTTTATGGGTCAATTCATATGGGCACGGGTCCGGGTTATTTTATTTTGGGGTTGGGTAATTTAATTAGAAGTCTAGGTGTTAAATTAATGAGTAATGTTCTTGACTAGTTTAATTTCATAATTGGACTTAAATAATTATTTAAGTGAGCCCATTAGTCAGCTCGAACAAGTCTTTGGAAAATAAATGATCCGTAAATATATATTTAATTCATGCATGTATTTTTTTTGTATATATAAGTATGATTTTTATGAAAATTAATTAATTACTAGCGACCGAGGCACACACGATGCATGTGCAACGTTTGTACATGAATTTTAAGCATAAAATGTGTATTAATAAGGGTCTAATATGATATAAAATTATGTTGAGATTGAAGGTGTAAAAGAATAGTTGTATCTTGCCTCACAGTTGAAATGACATAGTTGTTGACATCATAAACTTGTTGACCGCTATATTCGGTGTCTACTAGCAAGTGCACTAGTTAAAGTAATAGCAAGTGGATTTAAGTCCAAGTATCGAACCCTCAAAGACTGTTATTAGTAATTACCAATATATAGTTATCTTAACTTAATCTAGGCTAACCAATAAAAGTGATTTTTAGAATTTTAACTAACAAATAAAATTGTAAATAAAATTAATTAAAATAAAACCGCAGCAAGAGTTTTAAAATTTAATTCAATGATGAGAAAAATCCCATCAAGAACGACGTAGGTACCGAACAAATCATGCAACAAGTAGGTGATTTAGGACTCTGATTAAATATTAAATTATGGTGAATTCTCATAAATTATTTAAAAGTTTACTTCTAGAACAATTAAACCTATTCAAATATTGACGAATTAATTTTCATAATTATAATCAAATTCAAATGCATGGAGAATCATGAGAATTCAGCTTTCACCTAAAACCGCACAATGAAATCGAATACTATTTCTAGTCGATTTAACCTTGTGTTGATTAATGGAGTGATTGAAATCAATTCCTCACATTTCGACTTGAAATCGATTAAAAAGCAAGTAAACAATTGGCCAGATTATTTACAAGACAAATTTAAATCCAAAAATCAATAACATAAAACCGAATCTGAAAAATCCCAAAACATTCAAGTTTTCTACATAAATTTGTTCGGCCCAATCACGTGGTCTTGATCGGAAGAAAACTTCCTACTCAAACTTTAACATAATTCAAAATCAAGTTTTTCAACCCAAAACATGAATCAAAACTCAAAAATAAAAAATAAAAAGAAAAGAAGAAGAGTAGAACGAGTAGCCACCTCTTTGTTGTTAGAATACGTGTTTGAAACCCTTATTCTTATTAAATAAGACTTATTTATACGCTCAAGATCTTCAAAAGATTGCATCCTTCACAAACAAAAGTTTCCAAAAATATGGAGTCTGCACGCCCGTCTCACTCGAGCGGTAGAAAATTCCCGCTCGAGCGAGAATATTTCTGTCCATCTTCTCATTTCTTCTCCGCTCGAGCCGTAATAAAAGCCCGCTCGAGCGAGCATTTTTTTGCCCGTCACTTGATTTCTATCACGCTCGAGTGGTATAAATATGTAGCTCGAGCGGGCTTCATTCTGGTTCGAAATTTTCCTTGTTTCGCCATTTCCTACACAAAAAGCCAGGAGAATGTTATGTAGACCTGATGCATGATATAAGATAAAAATTAACTAAAAACATAAACAATGCAACATAAATGCATGCAAAACAATAACAAAACAACACCAAAAAATGCACACAAAACACGATTATCAATTCTTTCTTACTTAAACTTTGCTCGCCCTCGAGCAAGACTAACAAAAACAATATAACACAAACATAATTTAGGACGAGTCATGGAAATCACAGCCTCATAGAAGAGCCAACATCACAAACCAAAATCACGAACGCTCTCGATTTTCCTTAATACACCATCATTTTAGCGTGAACGTGTGTGTGCCATGGTATTCCAGTTATATGCAACTTTAAAAAGAATTCGTTCTACGACTGCTTAGCGACCTATGACAAATCAATGTAAGTATCACAATCAAGTGTCCCTTCATCCTAACAATATCTAACATAAATACAACTCCCTTGAGATAGATTACACACCTTCGGATTTTACACCCGATGTTCTTAAGCCTCAATAATTACCCGCAAACTTAGCTATAACTAAGATAGGATTCGAATTTCAATCCCCTCGTCTATAGCCCATACGGAGCCACAATCCCATTAAACCCGCAAACTTAGCCATGGATCGGTGATTAGAATTTCAATCCCTTTCCAAGCCCGGATGAAATTGTAATTTAATTTAAAAATTTTAGATTTTTAAAAATTTTAGATTTTTAAATTTCGTAACTTGTTTAATCCGCATAATTATTCAAAAACAAGGTAATTAGGATTTCAATTCCTCGTCATGACCCGGATGGAGTTAAATTATTCACAAAAAATATTTCATAAAAATTTTAGTAGGTGCTCCAAGATCGTACGTGCAATGTCGTAAAATCATTAGAACTCAGAATACACTATCAAGATCAACAAACACCTATTGCCGTGAAATGGTCAAACAGACACAAACATCCTCAATTATATCGCTACATTTCACTGGTTGAACTTGTGTATGCTTAAAAATATTCACTACTCAACCTACGGTTTCTCATGTCCAATCAAGAGTAAAAAAATTTCACACCATGTATTAAATATCGGTTAATCTGATATTAATATAGTGGAAACTATATTATATGATATACTTGTTTAAATATTTAATTTTTTTTATGTTTATATTTATGCATCTATATATATATATATTATGGGTAACATGTATTAAATATCGGTTAATCTGATATTAATATAGTGGGAACTATATTATATGATATACTTGTTTAAATATTTAATTGTTCTTTTATGTTTATTTTTATTTTAGTTTTTTTATTTATTTTTGTTAAGCAATCTTACATAAACCAACAATGAACCTTTGAAGACTTCACAATTTTATAATTTGTGTATTTGAAGTTTTATAATAATGTTTCCATCTATAATATATCATTGCTAAAATTAAACTTACAAACCTCTCCGTGGATCGATCTCGTACTCATGAATATATTACTTGCAGAAAACCTACACTTGGGTGAATTACAATTTAAGTTGTAGCAAGTTTTTGGCGCCGTTGCCGGGGAGGTATAAATTAAGTTTAATTTTTGTTATTTATGTTATTTATGTAAATAGTATGTTGTTTTTCGTTGTATGATTGTTTGGAGTCGTAAACAAAGTGATAGACTTGTTCAAGTATCTGAAAATATTTTAAACATGGAGGATAATTCTAATAACCAAGATGATAATAATAACAATAATAATCAAGAACATGAACAACCAAGAACACTTAGGCACCATATGAATCAAATAAGAACTAGTACACCATCTTGTTTAGTTTTTCCTCCTGATACGTCTAATTTCAATTTTAAACCTCAAATCATTCAACTTTTACCAAATTTTCATGGCTTAGATTTTGAAAATCCATATTTGCATTTAAGGGAATTTAAGGAGGTTTGCAACACTTATAATGATCAAAATTGTAGCATGGATATTGTTCGATTAAAGCTTTTTCCTTTTTTCTTAAAAGATAAAGCTAAAACATGGTTGAAAAATTTGAGATCAAGTTCAATAAGATCATGGGAAGAAATGCAACAACAATTTCTTAAAAAACATTTCCCTCCCAATAGAACAAATTCTTTTAAAAGACAAATTACAACTTTTTCTCAAAAACAAAGGGAAACATTTTATCAATGTTGGGATAGATACAAAGAGTTACTTAATACATGCCCACATCATGGTTTTGAAATATGGAGGATAGTTTCTCACTTTTATAAGGGTTTAATACCCAAAGATAGACAAATGATAGAATTCATGTGTAATGAAACTTTTGAAGATAAAAACCCAAATGAAGTTATGGAATATTTGGAGTCATTAGTAGAAAATGCTCAAAATTGGGATAATATAGGCTCACTGAACCACCAAGTAAAACCAATAATTCAAAAAATGGGGTTGGAATTTATCATCTTAAAGATGATGTAGATATTCAAGCTAAACTTGCATCTTTAACAAGAAAAATCGAGTCATTAGAAATGAAAAAGAGTGATCAATTAAAAAGTGTTCAAGAAATTGTTTGTCATATATGTGACACACATGATCATCTTACAAAAAAATGTCCAACTTTGCCTTCATTTAAAGAATGTCTCCATGAACAAGACAATTATGTTAACAATTTTAGAAAACCAACATTAGATCCTTTTTAACAAACATATAATCCTGGTTGGAGAAATCATCCTAATTTTAGTTGGAGGAACGATAATAATGCACAACCTTCACAATAACCGTTTCAAAATAACCAAAATCATTAAAGTTATGTTCCTTATATCCCACCTCCAAGAAAACATTTTGAAGATAAAATTCATGCATACATTCAAAAAAAGAGTCTATCAATATTCAAAACATTCAATCTATGAATGATTTGAAAGAAACTCTTGCGAAATTTGCATCTGCACATAATATTCATGAAAAAGGAAAATTTCCATATCAACCACAACCTAATCATAAAAATCAAAATCAAGATAAATTTGATCAAGTAAAAGCTGTTATTACTCTTAGAAGTGATAAAATAGTTAATGATCCATATAGTGATGAAAACAAAGATCATTTAAACTCAAAGAGTAAGGATGAAAATCTTGATACTTTTGATAAAGATGATTCTTTGAGTCCTAATAATAAGAAAGTTGATGATAAATTATCTGAAGTAATATGTGAGTCAAATAAACATGTTATTTTTCCTCATGCATTAGTTAATAATAAAAAACAAAAAAAATGATTATGATATTGATGAAGTTTTTAAACAAGTAAAAATAAATATTCATTATTAGATGCTATTAAACAAGTACCTTCTTATGCAAAGTTTTTAAAAGATTTATGTACTGTGAAAAAACAATTGCATGTAAAGAAAAAAAACATTCTTAACTGAACAAGTAAGTTCTATTATTCAAAATAATTCTACTTTGAAATATAAAGATCATGGTTGTCCAACAATTTCATGTATTATTGGAAAAAATAAAATTTAAAAAGCTTTGTTAGATTTGGGAGCAAGTGTGAATTTACTTCCTTATTCAGTTTATGAAAAACATAAGTTGGGAGATTTAAAACCTTCATCTGTTACTCTTTTACTAGCCGATAGGTCAATCAAAATACTTAGAGGTATCGTAGAAGATGTGTTAGTTCAAGTCGATAAATTCATATATCCTGTGGATTTTATTGTCTTGGATACACAACCAATAGAAGTGCATAAGGAAATTCCACTAATGTTGGGACGTCCATTTCTAGCAACTTCAAATGCTTTAATTAATTGTCGAAATGGAATAATGAAATTGTATTTTGGAAATATGACTTTAGAACTTAATGTGTTCAATTTATGTAAACAACCAAGTATTAATGAAGATGAAGATGATAATGCAATAGAAACAATCTTTGAAGAAAATATACACCAAGAAAACTCAACAATGTGAAACTGCTTTTAAAAAATAATTAATCTTTTAACTACATCACCTATTTTACAACCTCCTGATTGGTCTTTACCATTTGAACTAGTGTGTGATGCAAGTGATTATGCAGTAGGAGCCGTGTTCGGACAAAGAAAAGAAGGTAAACCTTATGTGATCTACTATGCTAGTAGAACCTTAAATAGTGCCCAAATCAATTATTCAACAACTGAAAAAGAATTACTTTTAGTAGTATTTGCATTAGATAAATTTTGATCCTATTTAATTGGTTCTACTACTATTATTTATATTGATCATTCTGCCATAAAATATCTATAAAAAAAACAAGATGCTAAACCGAGATTAATAAGATTGATTTTGTTGTTACAAGAATTTGATCTTGTAATAAAAGAAAAAAAAAGAAAAAAAAATGTAGTAGCCGATCATTTATCAAGAATACATTTTGAATCATCTCAAAACGAAATACAAATAAATGAAAATTTTCCGGATGATCAACTATTTTATGCTACTACCATGCCTTGGTTTGCTAATATTGTAAATTTTATTCTGAAAAATAAAATGCCTTCTCATTGGAGTTCACAAGATAAAATAAATTCTTGAAAGAGGTCAAAAAATTTTATTGGGATGATCCTTATTTGTTTAAGTATTGTCCTGTTCAAATTTTTCGACGATGCATACCCTACAATGACGTAAGTAGTGTCATTAAATTTTGTCATTCTGAGGTATGTGGAGGTCAATTTTCGTCAAAGAAAACAGCTGCAAAAATCTTTCAATGTGGATTTTATTGGCCTTCTTTATTCAAAGATACACATTCATTTTGCAAATCTTATGAAAATTTTCAGAAAATGGATTCAATTTCAAAACGAAACATGATGCCTTTAAATCCAATCATGATTATTGAAATATTTGACAGTTGGGGAATAAATTTTATTGGTCCATTTTCATTATATTTTGGATTCATTTATATTTTAGTGGCTGTCAATTATGTTTCAAAATGGATTGAAGCAATTTCATGTAGAACTAATGATCATAAAGTTGTGATAAAATTTTTGAAAAAAAATATTTTTAGTCGATTTGAAATACCTAGAGCTATAATCAATGATGGGGCAAGTCATTTTATAAATAAATCATTTTCTTCGTTGTTAAGAAAATATGTTATTATACATAAAGTTTCTACTCCATATCACCCTCAAACAAATGGTCAGTATAAACTTGCAAATAAAGAAATAAAACAAATTTTGGAAAAAACAGTCAATCCAAATCGAAAAGATTGGTCTTTAAGATTAAGTGATGCATTATGGGCATATAGAACTGCATTTAAAACATCATTTGGGATGTCACCATATAGGTTAGTTTTTGATAAGCATTGTCATCTACCTGTTGAAATTGAACATAAAGCTTATTGGGCAATTAAAACATTTAATACTAATTTAGATGATGCATCTAAATTAAGAAAATTGCAACTAAATGAACTAGAAGATTTAAGAAATGATGCATATGAAAATGCAAAGATTTATAAAGATAAAACAAAAGCCTTTCATGATAAAAATATTATGAGAAAATCTTTTGAAATCGGACAAAAAGTTTTACTTTATAATTCTCGCTTGCATTTGTTTTCAGGAAAACTTAGATCACGATGTTCTGAACCATTTATTGTTAAGTTTTTCTATCCTTATGGTGCTGTTGATGTTGAAAATCCTAAAAATAATAATGTGTTTAAAGTTAATGGGCAAAGGCTTAAACCATTTATAGAAAATGAAATTCTTAATGATGAGTTTATGCCTTTATATGATCCAAATTAATTGTTATTTATATTTTTATTTTATTTTTGCAGAATGGAGTTCACTTCCTGGTTAAGTGGCGGATAACGGTACTCCGTGACTTCTTTTAGTCGGTTTTATTTCAATTTCCCAAAATAACTGAACAAAAAATTTCTATTTTCAAAATGGATGAAGCTATCAAAGAACATGGTAAATATTTTCCATCTGTTTCAAAAAAAGTTCTGAGAATGATTTATGAAGGCATATGTGAAATATTGAGAATGCTTAGGCTAAAAGGAATTCCGGAGGATATCCGTCTTATAATTGAAGCCAAGGTTCGATTGGGTGGTGAAGTTCCAAAATTCTTACTTGTTCAAAATATGTCTGGACTAGAAAAAAGCACTTATGCGAAGTAAAGAAGGGCCAAGAGGTTAGATGTTTGTCATAAATGCGCCACATGGACTTGTGATAGACGATGCAGATCTTTGGGATATGTTTCCACAAATAGAGAAGATAAAATTGATTTCATTAAGAATGGGCTGAGTAAAAAGTCATTATATGATATATCATTGACTCTTGAGACGCATTCTAGTGGAGATGAACAAGGTCAACTTCTCAATTTATGGAATTCAAAAGCAGCGTCATGATAATAGACTTGGGAATCTGACTAAAAAAGACCCTATTTGCCAATTTATAAGAAAATTGGATGGTAAGCCAACCCCTAAATCATAAGAAGATGTTGAAGTCATCATTGATTCAACATGTCACAAAATGGTTTGTGTTTGTTCCTCATCTTCAATAAATTCCAAATGATATCTCTTTCATCATGTACTCTTTATTTTTCTTAAAAAATTAAAAACAATGTCATATTCAGGTTTGGGGGAGGGTTTATCTTTTTTAAAAAAAAATTAAATTTTAAAAATAAAATAATATTTCTATAATAATATTTATTTTTCCTTTTTCAATGACAGAGTAAGGAGTCAAAAACTCCTGACACGCATTAGTTTTTATTTATAATATTATCACAATAGATTAGATTTTAATATTTCGTATATATTTAAATTGAAAACTACTAAGAAAATGAAGTCTTTTTGTATACATGTTTATTTATTCTTCTTTTTATCAATTTAATAGAAAATATATAATTGATGGGATATAAGTTATAAATAATATATAATTGTGTGTTTTCAAATTACATATTTTCTAAAACTACTTTTATGAGTATATAGTTAAAGTGATATTGATTGAATAAATAATAACATGTATAATTGAAGGAATTAATTTGTAAAATTGCAATATATACTCACATAAATTTTGTGAGTGAGATGTGAGAATTGAGAAAAACAACTTATAAGCTTTTACTGATTATTAAGAAATTGTTGATTACTAGATTAAACCAATTTTGAAAAAAAAAAAAAACAAACAAAAAAAAAATTTGTGCGCATAAAAATTGGCTGCAAAGTTTTTTGAAGTTTGATTGTAAAGATGTAGAGTATTAATATCTCTACTATAATTATCAATGTAATAGATTTACTTCATAAAAAATAAACAAATAAATAAACTTTGAAAAAAAAGATGTTACTTTTTCAAAGTTTATTGGAGGTATTTGGTTATGTAAAAATAATTTTGCAGCCAACCCAAAAAAAAATAGAAAAAAGAAAAAAAATAGAAAAACAAAAAAAATAAAATTGGGTTTATTCATTGTAAATTATCCTATCTTATTTTCAATATTATGTTATTTGATTGTCTGCTTTACTAACAATTTTCAATAAGTGTATAATTTTCTTCCAACTCCATGAGTGAAAAACAGCTATATATGAAATATCATAACCCGAGAGAATATGAAGTTGAGACTTTTACATTAATATTCCTGATGATATACATGTTATGAAAATGATTTCTATTATCATTTTAATTATATTATTCTCAAAGTTTTAAGAAAATATTTATATAAAAAAAATTTATTTATATTTAATATTTTGATATTGTGTGAAATATATATGTATAACCCATCTAATTATATATTAATATATTAGTTGATAACAAGATTTATAAATAAACATATAATCACCTTATAAGTTTGTTTTAGAATTTTAAAGTTTGCAAATTTGAATATATATATATATATATATTAAAATTTAAAAATCTAACTTGTGATTTTATGATATTTTATTACTAAGGGATTAGTAATTAGCCGGTTTGGGGGTGTGTTGAAACTTAAAATTCGTAATTATTTATATGTTAAAAGTTGTGTTTTAAAATTAAAGTTTCATTAAAATTATGAAGTTGTATTATTTTAGTGTTATGTGTTTATATTTAAATGTTTTATTAAAAATGTTGTATTTTACGGTTTGCGTAGGTTTGATAAAAATAAAATTATTCAAGCTACAGAGGTCATATTGGAGTAATCTCAAATCCTGTAGAATCAAAAGAGGCATCTTCAAATTTTTAGATAACAAGAAATTCCAAAACCTCATTAAGATGATCAAATTATCAAAAATAAAAAAGAGGTGAATTATATGTTCAAACACTTTTACACAAAATTTCCTATGTGTTCTATGTTGAAAGAAAAGGCTGAATCGGTGGTCTAAGACATCAAACATACCAATTAAAGTTGGGTCATGGTATTGACATTCAAAGAGACAAGTACCCACAAACTTTACTATTCCACATTTAATGAGCCTTGGAGTACTCTTGCTCTCATTTGACCTATAAATAGATGTGTTGTATAAGCTTTGAAGTGTGCAAAAGTGTAGAGAAATTCCTCACTTGTAAAATAAATATTGTGTGTGTGAGAATAAAAGTTTGAGTGTGCATATTTCTCAAGTTCAAGTATGAAATTTCTTTTATCCTTAGTCTTGAGTTTCATGTTCATGGCAAACTAAATACTTTTATGTCAAGGTAAAAAGGTTTCATTGTTGGTCAAGTAAGATTGTTTATATTTTGTATATTCTTCCCTCTTCTATTTTTATTTTTGTTTTACTAATTGATCTTTATTTGTAGGTATAATTTGGATTATTTATTGTTATTTATTTACATCAAATACTTGGTACCTTGAATATGGTTACCTTGATTTGTTGTCTAATATGATACAATGAATACTACAATAATTATATACTATAAATATATGTATCAATTTATAATAAAGTCATATATATTATTTAGACAATAGCGTGGATCTGCCGGTTGTTCTAAATAATATATTATGATTTGAACTAACATTTACTTTCTCGCAACTAACATTTACTTTTCCGTAACTAACATTTATATTTTCGCAACTAACATTTAATTTCCGCAACTAACATAAAGAATCATATATTTTATTTAGACATTAGTGTGGCTCTGCCGGTTGTTCTAAATAATATATTGTGATTTGATCTAACATTTACTTTTATGTCAATTTATATTTATGCATTTATATATATATTTTGGGTACCATGTATTAAATATTGGTTAATATGATATTAATATAGTGAGAACTATATTATATGATATACTTGTTTAAATATTTAATTTTTCTTTTATGTTTATATTTATGCATCTATATATATATTATGGATACCATGTATTAAATATCGGTTAATCTGATATTAATATAGTGGGAACTATATTATATGATATACTTGTTTAAATATTTTATTATTCTTTTATGTTTATTCTTATTTTAGTTTCTTTTATTTATTTTTGTTAAGCAATCTTAAATAAACTAACAATTAACCTTTGAAGCCTTGAAAATTTTACAATTTGTGTATTTGAAGGTTTATATTAATATTTCCATCTATAATATATCATTGCTAAAATTAAACTTACAATATCCTCTCCGTGGATCGATCTCGTGCTCACAAGTATATTACTTGTAGACAACCTACACTTGAGTGAATTACAATTTAATTTGTAGCAGAATACAATTAAGAGGATGATTTCCCCACTTAGTTCTAAGTGTCGTGGAGTCGTGGTTTCAAGCGGAATCCTTTTTTATTAAGAATCGAGCAAGTTACAAACTTTACGGGCAACCACTCGTTTAGTCCTAAGCACAAATTATGGGTTAAATTTCCATCCTTTGGTTTGCCTCCTAAATCACCATCCCTGTCATTCCTGTGTGAGTCATATGCATAATTATCGATCAACATTTACATGTACATCATATTTACATATGCATGCTAAGTCTCATATTTATGAATGAAAGAAATTATTTTACGAACGATGTGTGATGATTGTGACTACAGTAAAATTCATGTGTTTGGACTGGATGCGAGACGTCTTAGCTTCCCTTACCGAAATTCATGTGTATGGACGGGCTAGGAGAAATCTTTGCTTCCCATACCAATTATAGGGCAAGACGGATTGGGTGTTATCCTGACTTCCTTGCGGCATAGTGCACTGCAACCATGATCATGATCGAAACCCATAGAGTCACAATCCAAGGATCTAAGTTCATAGTTTCAGTTTAAGTCATTTATATACATGTTCAGTATAGTATATTCAATTTCATTATTCATGTTTGACTTAGCCATGCATATTTTACATTCCTATTCACCTCATTTATTCAGAAATCATCTATTTAAGTTTAAGGGCATAGAGTATTTTATTATAAGTTATTTTTAATTTGTATGTGCTTGTATTTATGAGTACTCATTATCCCCCCCTCCCATATTCTTGCTGAGTCTTTTAGGCTCACTATACTTATTGTTTTCAGGTGAGGAGTATTTCAATGAGATCGAGGGGAAAAACTATCCAGTGGACTGCGATGCAGACACGGCACATCCCTCCGACCTATGCTCGTTTTCCGCATAGTTACTCGAATTTATATGTTATGAAGCACTCATTTTTCTTATTTGACAAATGTATATGTAATGTTTTGGTAGAATTGTATTGGCCATGTAAACCTGTGATTCAAAATTTTGGATATTTGATATGTCGAATCTCTTTCTTGGGTTCTCATTCTTTTCTCGGTCTAGTTACTTGTGTCGTCGGTGTATGTTTCTTTTATTTTATTTTGATTGTTGTCCGGGACAGGCGGGTTTGATTATAAATAGAGAGGTCATGTCAATTTTTTTTGAAAAACCCGTATTTTTATTTATTTTAATTTAAGGTGGAGTTAGGGTCGTTTCATTTGGTATCAGAGCATGGTTCTGGTTTGGTTTGTGCCTATTGCCGGTTGCAGGAAACTCGAGAATTCTCGCCTCAAAGTCTGTAAGTTTTAAAAAAATTTATATGTTAGTTATAATTGGATTGATACTTTAAATGTTTTGATGTCATTCCTTTTAAAATATTTTCAAAACTAGATGTTTAATTTATTTAAATGTGTAGCTCAGTTTTTATATTGTGTAAAAAATTTTTTAGTAGTTTAAAGTGTACTATTTGACTATCTATTTTTACAGCATGCGAATTCAAGTTAAACGGAGTTGGTATACAAATATTCCTTCCTGTTTTTGACAGTACGTGGATGTTGTTTAAGTTATTAGGTAGTGCTAATAATTTTTAGGAGATAATAGGAGTTTGTTGGAAATATTAAATTTGTGCATCAGGAGATATTAGTCGTTGTGTCCTTGTTATAATTTATTATCTTATGGATGGAATTTATTCGGATAAAACTAAGTGAATAGTTTGCTTAGAAATTGATAGATGTGTGTTTTTTAGTTAAGTTTTGAATCAAACTCATGTAAATACTTGGGATACGAACTTGGTCTTATATTATTATGGATAGTTTGAGTTTTTCTTTTGTTATTTGGGCAAATATGATTTTGTGGACAATAGTGAATCGGTTACGAATGAGCCTTTCAACTATATGAACTATTATTCCGATCACTATTTCATTTTTCTTTTTTTTTTTTGCTCATATCCATTGCAACATATACTTTTGAGTATCCGAAATTTCTTTGCACATCCTTTGTTCATTTATGAATTCGTATGACATCAGCCAACGTTGCATTCAACTACCTTGACATTAGTTGAACTTCTTAGTAAAATCTTGTTTATATTTTACACTTCTTGAAAATTTTCTTTGGTTCTAGAACAACATGTTGATGTGAGTAAGATTCACCTTGTCTTTCGTTTATGGTGATCTACTTATGTTGTGGTTGACATCTGAATATGTCTTAGGACTGTTGTTCCCCTGATTATCGACTTGTGTGGACTTCTCTCGATGGAAGTCACACTGATTACCTTGATTGTGCTTTAATTATTTGAGCATGATTTCATTACCCATGGATGAATGATCACGAGATTTGTATCTTGATGGATCATATTTATTATTCATGGAGCCTCCATTATTATTCATTCACCCCTAAAATTAAATTATGAGTGAGTTATTTTCGCTTATCTAGATTTTTATTTTCAGCTCGTTTGTTTGTAATGCTTGCATTATTTCATTTCATATTAAGCAACATTACTTGTATGTCTGTTTCCTTTCATGATCCACCATGATGAGGGTTTGGGTGGATCATAATTTCAATTATTATTTCAAATTCTTGTGTAGTGAATGGGCTCGTAGTCGCATAGTAAGTATTTAGACTGTTGGAATTTAGTATTAATACAAGATAAAATCCTAAGTTATCGTTGTGTTCTGAGGAATGACGACTACTAATTATATCTAGTTCTAGCGAGAAGACTACTAGGTAGTAAATTATTTGAATGAGTTGTTTCAATTTTAAATAGGATCGTTAAGAGTAAACAAATGATTTTTTTTGGTAAGCTGAATGGGTGAACAGTTATGAGATAGGAAATAAAGTTGTCCCTAGAGACTTTTGGTTACTTTATATTAGCATTCTAAGACTTTGTGAACGTAAACCGGTAAGGCTATTGCACCAACTATGGGAATAGAATGACAAATAGAATATTCAGGCAGTTTTTCGGATAAGCTGTAGATTTAGTTACCGGTGAAATGCTACGGTACTGGAGGAACAATGAGGGAGCATTTGCGATCGAATTACAAACTCTTCAAGGTGCCTAATTGGATACTAAGTTCTTGAAATACGAATTCAGGTTGTGCATATAATAATTCGGGAATTTTTGGATTCTCAAACTTGCTGTCAAGTTGAACTAGGGATCTGAGATATGTCTTCAGGCGATACGTGATAATTATTTGGTACTTAGGGACGATCTAGTTCCATAAGCGGTTAACAGCTCATAGTGTATTTTGACTTGAGGTGTGATTGTGGGTTTCTTAGTGGTTGCGAGTTATAGTAACTAATAAGAGAATTAACTCATTTTTTCATTTCTTATGCGGTTGTTGAGGAGATAGGTAATTTGTTTTATCTTATGAGCTGGCGCATAGTTGTTAGTGATGCATGATGGGTTCCATGTGTCGTTGTTGTGGAAGTATGGGTCAAATTCATATCTTATTTCGAGGTCCATCGAGGTAGAATTGTATAGTCCCTTAGCTATCCTATTTAGAAGAGTTTAGTGTTAATTGCTAAGTGTTTTGTGAACTCGTTAATTTCTTAAGAGCTCGAGTTGTATGTTATATGAGTTAAGCTTAACTGGTAAATAGACATTAAGCATAGCTTCATTGTGAGAAAAATTTGTAAGTTATGGTCGAGGTCGACATAAATTATTTAAGAGTTATATGAACTCTAGTGCCCGGAATTCCGACGTGGGGTTTAAGGTTAGCAAAAGGTAGGTTGTGCAATAACATAAATATTTAAGAAAATTGTAGGTTGTAAAACTTATCAGTTGCGGTGTAGTTGTTGAAAAACTGGCGAGTTCCCAGACCAATTACGATTGATACCCGGTGCAGCGGAAGTTTAAAAATTTTTCATGGAACGTTTCCATGGTATGGGTATCAACCGTTCATCGATTGAATTATTGTGTGTGTAAAATTTAAATAACAATTAAATAAATTTTACCTCAAATCTCGCAACGAGATTAATGGACACCAACAGAACAATTCTGCTCTTGTTGTCTCTCCCTGGAACCGATGAACGCCTTCAATCAGGTCCACGAACAGAGGTTTAATCCCTCTGATAGATTGCACTAGAAAATCTATCAGAAGTTTTCTGCGAAGAGAATACACGAATTTGATTCGTTATTCCTTACTGTGATTCAAAATCACAGACCGGAATTTCTCTGTGACAGAGCAAGGGGGCGGCCGAAATATTATTTGAGAGAGCTAGGGTTTTTCGATTTTTGCTCTCAAAAATTATGACCTATTGTGTCTAATTTCTGTACTGAAATAACTTATTTATAATGCAGGCCACTAACACCTTAGGGCCCATTAGTCATAAGCTGGGGCCCGACAAGCAAAGCCCGCTCGTTCAGAAATTAATATAAAATTCATCGTGACTCCGATTGATGAAACGATTTCACCAATGTGCACAGAAACTATTTCTGCACGTTTTAAAGTCAAAATAAATTTTCCTGAATCCGAATTCAGTGGTTTCCAAAAATGTCCATCCCTATGTCATTTTAGGAAATCCTACTCCCCTACTCTTATTTAAGAAGTCCAACTCCTTAGTTCATTAAATTTAACTCTTTAAATTTAACTATCTCAACGGGGATTAAAACTCCATTACACTGTGTGACCCTCAATGGTTCAGGGATACAGCTAGCCGTGGGCTCACAACTCCTTGTGACTCGGAACAACACTTTCCGACTTGCCCAACGAATCATGGTAAAGCGCCTAGCAACATCGCCCCATGATTCCCTAGGTATCACTGATAGTGCCTACAAGAACCAGTAGATTTTGGTTAACGTACAGTACGGTCCCTTCATCCAAATATCCCGATCGAATCAACAACCATTGGTATATCGAGAGTCGCTCAAGATTCGATAACTATGCAATGCATCTTGAAGATCAAATTAGTGACATCGCATGTGCTACTAAGAAACCATTTCTTAAATCACATCAAGTACTCTGGCCAGAGATTTGTCACACTAATATCTCCTCAGATCGCATAGGATATCCACACTCGCAAGTATGTGGTGAATCCTTGACAACAATGCATTGACTCCTATATGTGTCGTAACTGTACCCAATCTCGACACCTGATGACCCCCTCAGAGTCGGTAAACGAGTCAAAGCACAGTACTAGCATATAGAGTCTCCATGATGTTTCAAGTCGTAAGGACTAATGGTGTACAACCAAAACCGCGGACTTTATCCACTCGATAAGTGATAACCACTTGGAAAGTCCGGATAGGGTAGTTCGACTATTCATCCTATGAATATCCATTTGCATGCTTCGAACATCTCCATGTTCCCTACCAATGAAACGTGGTACTCCGCATCGCAAATGCTAGTCTCAAACTCGAGCGATCCTTATCCTTATTATCGGACGGCTCAATCGACTAGGAACGGTTTTAGAATATACAGTGACTATAAGACGTATTTCATGATAGACATCTCCATGTTCTACCACATCTTACATACACTATAGTATATTCAAGGTCTTTATCAAAACAACAATAGTATATCACAATATAACAATATGAAGTAATATAAAGTCATTGCCATAAAAGTGTAAATAATATTAAACAAAAGATTGTTTATACAAAGAGTCAACAAAGCCCATAGCCACACAGTTGGCTCACTGGGCACCCACTCTTACAGTAGTAGCCCGGTTCCATTTTACAAGATTAAGTGATTTTAAACATGTTAGAAAATGACATATAATTTTAAAAGTGTCAAAACTTGTTTAAGGAGTCCTTATTTGGTTAAAATAAGTGGAAAATCAGATCCGGAACGTCCGAAAATGGTGGGGTAGGTCCCGGGGGTCCTGGAGGACCAAAACCAGTTCGGAAGCATGGGAAACAGTTCGAAGCTACCGGGCAGATCGGAGCTTCCGAACCGAGATAGGAGCTTCCGATCCGAGAACGGAGCTTTCAATCTGAGAATGGAGCTTTCGATCCAAGAACGGAGCTTCCGATCTCAACCAGAAACAGGTGTCAAGGAGATTGAAACACGTGGCCAGATGCAGGAGATCGGAGCTTCCGATCCTGCGATCGGAGCTTCCGATCTCGGCCATCCAAAACATGGTAAACATGCACCGATCGGAGCTTCCGATCAGGAGATCGGAGCTTCCGATCGTGGCCTATAAATAGGGGTCCGAATCCCTCATTTTAAGTGAAATTTTCCCTCTCCTCTCCCGGTAATCGCTCTATTTAAGGGCTTCGGGACTCTTTCTTTAAGAGTTGGAGTAGGAAATAGTTTATTTTATAGCGGACAGTGTCCGCAGTAGCAGCCAGGCGGCGGAGCTCTGGCGAGGCATCTAGGAGTCGTAGCTAGGCTATGCCCAGGCTCTGGGGCATGCGACATCAGTGGGCTGACGACGGACGAAGGTATGGCTTTGGTTCCCTATAGTAAATAGGGAGTAGGCTATAGTTTAATTAAGGCTTTTATAGCCTAGTAGGTGATGTTTGGCATGCTAGGTAATGCATGGTTATTTATTCTGTAGTGCTACATGGTAGGCTTGGACCTAGAGGGGGAGCTTCTAGGATCTGCCTTAGTAAGGTACGGAAGTATTATTCGAGATATTCAGATTGAGTATGCATGTATTATGTGTTTGCATGGATTATGTGATTGAATGTTTTATATGCCTTTATATATATAGCATGTCATGACTGTATGTTGTATACATGAGCGTATTGAGCTTTTACCTTAGAGGTATCCTGTAGTAGGGCGCTCACCCTACGAGTTTGTGGATGGTTGGATACGTAAGTCTTGTGTCAGGTCACCTTATGGTTGGACACATGTACTAGTATCAGGTCACCATTATCCACTGGGTATATGAGCCACCTCCTGATGCGACGGCGCAACGTGCTATATACCCTGGGCCCGGTCTATGAGCTTGTTTCTTGACCTAAGAGTCTTGGTACCCAGTTCACTTGCATACATGCACACATAACAACGTATACTCATACTCTCGTACTGAGCATGTTAGGCTCACTTCCGGTTATTTTCTGTTGGCTGGATGCCCTATTCCATGGGGCAGATGCAGGTAGTTCTTCCGGAGACAGGGAGGTTAGGTGGTGACCAAGGCTGGATAGCGGGGTTGACCACTAGGTTTTGCTTACCTGATATTTGACTTACTTTAATTCCGTAGTTTCTCTGATTAAGATTATTTTATTAAATAATTGCATGCTTAAGTTCTGATTAGTAGGTGATCACGGTGCGGGTCACTAAATTTATGGTATCAGAGCATGCAATAAGATTCTTTGGGACATAGTATTGATTTTGGGTTATCCTTTGTAGGATTACAAGTTGGATTCAATAACGATAGCAATATCAGGAATTGGAATAGCAGGATGTCTAGGCTTTTCCAAGATCGTCATTGCCAAGATTGGCAGCGGAGGATCGTATTATATGGATCCCAGCAGGATGGAGCTGGAAGAGAAGATCCAATTTTCAACGCTAGGAACTTCTCCAGGTTGAATGGAATGTGTGACATGTAGTCATCCATTCTAAGTCGACCAAGGAAGCCACCTCGGAAGACTCTTCACTAGTAGTCGAAGAGATTGACGGGAAAATCTTGTCTCATCTACCAGATAAGAAACCCAACAATATTGCAAGGATCCGGTAGATTAGCAAGATTTTATTCTTTGAGATCTTGTGAGGTAGAAGTTCTGCTGACATGAGTAGCAGACGGGAAACTTCACGTTCAAGAGTAGACGGAATGAAAGAATTCCGCATGAATTTAAATACTGTATTTGGTTGTAAACAGTATTTCAGTTGTAATCAGATGTATTAAATATTTCAGTATTTGATGTACTCAGTTATTGTTGTATTGTACATCTTTCAATGTAATCTTTTGATTAAGTTATATATTACATGGGATTGTAATAAAGATTGTATTAGAACCTGGATTTGTGGTTCAAGTGTTGTAATCTTTGAGATTAACTTGGTTATTTTGAATAAAAGACTGATCATTGTTTTAAATGAGTACTTGGGAATTTTGCATGTTTTCAATGAATAGTTCTAGATGTTTTACCTAGAATATTCTATTAAGCCAAGTGTTTGCCAGGGATGATGTGACTCATCAAGACACATGAATGTTTGTTCTAGATGTATTTTCTTAGAACAGTTGGCTGCTTTGATATTTTTAGGTTGTTACCTAGTGATGATGGATTTTCATCAGGATGACAGATTAACTAATACCAAGAGTTGTGGATTGTGACCAGTACTAGACATGAGGGGGCGCCACCCTTAGTCGGTTATTCCTCTGGAAGTTTCTATACTTCGAAGATTTTTTGGAGGCCTTGGTACTCCAGGGACTATATAGGGAAGGCTACTCAGTTTAGAAATTTGGCAACAGTCACAACAGGGTATGACTTTGGATAGGACAGATACCAGGTGTGGTATCAAGGTTTAGTTATTGTTTATATGAGATAAATATGTTCCGTTGTCAGAACAGTCTTGGAATGGATTTTTCCTTGACAAGTAATTGTTCTGAGTAGATAAGTTTTTGATCTTGATTTGTGATATCAGGATTTCAAGATTAAGTGATTTTAAACATGTTAGAAAATGACATATAATTTTAAAAGTGTCAAAACATGTTTAAGGAGTCCTTATTTGGTTAAAATAAGTGGAAAATAAGATCCGAAACGTCTGAAAATGGTGGGGTAGGTCCCAGGGGTCCCGAAGGACCAAAACCAGTTCGGAAGCATGAGAAACAGTTCGGAGCTACCGAGCAGATCGGAGCTTCCGAACCGAGATAGGAGCTTCCGATCCGAGAACGGAGCTTCCGATCTCAACCAGAAACAGGCGTCAAGGAGATTGAAACACGTGGCCAGATGCAGGAGATCGGAGCTTCCAATCCTGCGATCGGAGCTTCCGATCTCGGCCGTCCAAAACGTAGCAAACATGCACCGATTGGAGCTTCCGATCAGGAGATCGGAGCTTCCAATCGTGGCCTATAAATAGGGGTCCGAATCCCTCATTTTTAAGTGCAATTTTCCCTCTCCTCTCCTGGTAATCACTCTATTTAAGGGCTTCGGGACTCTTTCTTTAAGAGTTGGAGTAGGAAATAGTTTATTTTATAGTGGACAGTGTCCGCAGTAGCAGCCAGGCGGCAGAGCTCTGGCGAGGCGTCTAGGATTCGTAGCTAGGCTATGCCCAGGCTCTGGGCATGCAACATCAGCGGGCTGACGACAGACGAAGGTATTGCTTTGGTTCCCTATAGTAAATAGGGAGTAGGCTATAGTTTAATTAAGGATTTTAGAGCCTAGTAGGTGATGTTTGGCATGCTAGGTAATGCATGGTTATTTATGCTGTAGTGCTGCATGGTAGGCTTGGACCTAGAGGGTGAGCTTCTAGGATCTACCTTAGTAAGGTACGGAAGTATTATTTGAGATATCCAGATTGAGTATGCATGTATTATGTGTTTGCATGGATTATGTGATTGCATGTTTTATATGCCTTTATATATACAGCATGTCATGACTGTATGTTGCATACATGAGCATATTGAGCTTTTACCTTAGAGGTATCCTGTAGTAGGGCGCTCACCCTACGAGTTTGTGGATGGTTGGATACGTAAGTCTTGTGTCAGGTCACCATATGATTGGACACATGTACTAGTATCAGGTCACCATTATCCATTGGGTATATGAGCCACCTCCTGATGCGACGGCGCAGCGTGCCGTCGCAGCGTGCTATATACCCTGGGCCCGGTCTATGAGCTTGTTTCATGACCTGAGAGTCTTGGTACCCAGTTCACTTGCATACATGCACACATAACACCGTATACTCATACTCTCGTACTGAGCATGTTAGGCTCACTTCCGGTTATTTTCTGTTGGTTGGATGCCCTATTTCATGGGGCAGATGCAGGTAGTTCTCCAGGAGACTGGGAGGTTAGGTGGTGACCAAGGCTGGATAGCGGGGTTGACCACTAGGTTTTGCTTACCTGGTATTTGACTTACTTTAATTCCGCAGTTTTTCTGATTAAGATTATTTTATTAATTAATTGTATGCTTAAGTTTTGATTAGTAGGTGATCACGGTGCGGGTCACTACATGCGGTATTATGACGTTTTTAAGTTTGTAAATTTAGATCAAAAGTAAATTTGAGGAGTGATAGAATTTACTTGAGGATAAGATCACTTGGGAACAAATAAGAAGTGACGAAATTATTGTTGCAATAGGATCTAGTCAGATCCTTGATGATATAGGTATCAGTAAGCATCAGAGTGCGCAGCGAAAGCTGACCTGGACTAACTAATGTGGGTAAGAAGTTGGAAATTTAGTGTTGATCTGGTCTAAGGTATTTGAACCTAGTTAGTGAGTCTTGAATTTCGAGGACGAAATTCCATTTAAGGGAAGAAGGAATTGTGATGCCTAAAATTCAATCTACTAAATCGCATGCATTAGTTTAATAAATATTAGGATTTTTATTTTTAAGTTTAATTGATTAAATTATTTATGTGAATTATGTGTTAATAAAATATTTTTATTATTTATTCAAATAATTTTTATTGTACTAACTATTTAATTAATGTTTTTAATTGTTTAAATTTATGTCTCTAAATGATTTTATTGTGCAATTTAAATTTTTTTAATATTTTAAAGGTTTAAGCTTGCATATTTAAATGATTTTAATTTTAATTATTTAGTTTATTCTTTTAAATGATTTTAACTGTTTATCTTATTTGTTTAAATATTTTCGAGTGTCCAACTTAATTATTTTAAATAACCTAAGTTTAGCGGTTAGTTATTTTAAATTATTTTAAGTTAATTTAAATGCCTAGATTAATTATTTAAATGTTTTTTGATTATCCAAATCATTTTAAAGGTTTTTATTTCTGCTTGTAAATTTATTTAATTTGATTTTAAACGATTAGTCTAGTCTGTTTAAATTATTTTAATCGCTCCGTTTATTTTTTAAAATTTTATCTATCGCTGCGACATCAAAATATTTAAAGTGTTGATTTTTAATTCCTAAGTTGCTAAGTTTGGTTTAGCACTTTTTAAAAGTGTGTAGCACTTTTTCCTAAAATTCATACACTTTCATTTTTCTACAGATACACCTATACTTACCACACTTGGGCTTAGATGCAACCCTAGCCTCCAACACTTTACACCCTCATTACATTCTCATTCACACACACACACACATAGACACACACACACAGACACACACAAAAGAATAGCCGATTGTTTCCCCTGTTCTTCCATGGAATCCATCGGCTATGCTTTCCTACTTCATTAAACTCCTCCATCTTCACTTTCTTCTCCGATGATTCACTCCAAGCAAGATGGGCAAACTGGTTCATCCATTTTGTGCTCGGTTTCAGCTCACGTTAGCTCTTAGCAGCTCATTTTCTGCCCATTTCAGCTTGTGTGGATCGGTTGTAGCTCCATCGAGCTCATTTTCTTCGATTTGCCTTGTGTAGCTAGGCAAGATTATGGTTTTTTGTTCTCATCTAGTAAATTATTATGTTGTGTGTTGCATTTCTTGAAGCATTCAAAATTCTTAATGTTTATTTCTTTTCCCTGTTCGAAAGTTCAAGTTGCCCTGCCCTTCGAAATATTTTCAGAAAGTTCTTGCTTTTTTTGGTTCAGTTTGCTTCTATGATTTATAAATTTATGTTTCTGCATTTGATTGGTGGTTGTCCATAAGCATGGGTTCAAATTTCCATAAGTTTTCATAGCATGTGTTCGAGCAATTTCCAGGATTTTTCATAAGCATATGGTTCGAATAATTTCCAGATTTGCCTTCATGCTTTGTGTTCGAATATTTCCTGCTTTTCTTGCATAACATGTGTTCGAGAATTTCCAGCTTCCTTACCTAGCATGTGGTTTGAATTTTCAGATATTTCATAGCATGGTGGTTCGAATTTCCAGAATTTTCATAGCTTGTGTTCTTCATTCCCCGTGGTTCGAAAATCTCATATTTTTCCCGTAGTATGGTTCGATTTATTTTCAAGAATTTTGTTGGCTTTCGGTTCGATATAAATTTCTAGATTTTTATCCATTTTTTTGTTCGAACATTTGGTGTTTGTTGTGTTTATTTGGATGGTGATTTAGAGCAACCATGGATGATATTTAGTTCATATGGTAGCAACTAGGATGACTTGAAGATAGCTTGTGGAATGGAGTTGAGGTGCATTCAAATTTTTATGGATTTTGGGGCTCGGTGTTGGTTGCTTTGTTGAGCTGGGTTTGAGCTGGTTTATGGGAGTTTCTAAGGGGTTAAGATGAGATTTAATGTTGGTCTTGAACCTAGACTAGTGTCTTGGAACTTGGGGGTCTTGTGGCTATGTTTTTGATTGAGTATAAAAGTGAGGCTTGAGCAGAATTCTAGAAGTGTATTGGTCTGTCCGGAAACTGGTTTAAAACAGGGATATAACTCGGGTTTTGGGTTAAGGGCTCGGGTTTGGAAATGGTCTAGGATGTTGGGAATATGTCGGTTCAAGCGGGAATTGATTCGGTTAAGTTTTGGTCGAGTTTTAGATTTTTGATTTAATAAGGTGCAGAATTTTTGAAGCAAAAAGGGCTGCTGCCCGGAATTTTGATTTTTGTAAAATGATTGCTTAGGTATACAATTAAGAGGATGATTTTCCCACTTAGTTCTAAGTGTCGTGGAGTCGTGGTTTCAAGCGGAATCCTTTTTGATTAAGAATCGAGCAAGTTACAAACTTTACGGGCAACCTCTCGTTTAGTCCTAAGCGCAAATTATGGGTTAAATTTCCATCCTTTGGTTTGTCTCCAAAATCACCATCCCGATCATTCTTGTGTGAGTCATATGCATAATTATCGATGAAAATTTACATTTACATCATATTTACATATGCATGCTAAGTCTCATATTTATGAATGAAAGAAAGTATTTTACGAACGAAGTGAGATGATTGTGACTATAATAAAATTCATGTGTTTGGACGGGCTGAGAGACGTCTTAGCTTCCCTTACCAAAATTCATGTGTATGGACGAGCTAGGAGAAATCTTCGCTTTCCATACCAAATATAGGGCAAGACGGGTTGGGTGTTATCCTGACTCCCTTGCGGCATAGTGCACTGCAACCATGATCATGATCGAAACCCACAGAGTCACAATCCAAGGATCTAAGTTCACAGTTTCGGTTCAAGTCATTTATATACATGTTCAGTACAGTATATTCAGTTTCATTTTTCATGTTTGACTTAGCCATGCATATGTTACATTCATATTCACATCATTTATTCAGAAATAATCTATTTAAGTTTAAGGGCACAGAGTATTTTATTATAAATTATTTTTTATCTGTATGTGCTTGTATTTATGTAGTAATCGTTATCCCCCTATATTCTTGCTGAGTCTTTTAGGCTCACTACACTTATTGTTTTCAAGTGAGGAGTATTTCAATGAGATTGAGGGTCAAGACTATCGAGTGGACTGCGATGCAGACACGGCACATCCCTCCGACCTATGCTCGTCTTCCGCATAGTTACTCGAATTTATATGTTATGAAGCACTCATTTTTTTTATTTGACAAATGTATATGTAATGTTTTGTTAGAATTGTTTTGGCCATGTAAACCTGTGATTCAAAATTTTGGATATTTGATATGTCGAATCTCTTTCTTGGGTTCTAATTCTTTTCTTGGTCTAGTTACTTGTGTCGTCGGTGTATGTTTCTTTTATTTTGTTTTGATTGTTGTCTGGGACAGGCAGGTTTGATTATAAATAGAGAGGTCATGTCAAAATTTTTTGAAAAACCTGTATTTTTATTTTGTTTAATTTAAGGTAGAGTTAGGGTCGTTTCATGAGTGGTCATCCTGCGAATCATGGAATCCATGACCTGAATATGGGCTGTAGTGGCGGCCATATATTCATTCTGATAATGAGAAAACGACGTGTGTTCTTTGACAGAATCCATGGTGGGGCGACGAGCAGACTGAGATGGTCGTGTATGAGCAGTGCTAGAAGATGCTCCACCTCTAGGAGGAAAATCTTTGGCCCTCTTGGCTTTCTTGTTGTTGACGATGGCCTTGTCCACAAGTCATTTCGGTTTCAGCCACTCTTCATCCCCTCGAACTTGGACACCAGATTGGATACACATCTCAGAGATAATGGTAGGAAATAATAGACCCAACGACGGAGTGTAGATTGATCTTCGGATCTCTCTGTGAATCGCCCGACCCACATTAATCAGCCAATCCAAATCAAACGCATATAAAAGCAAAGCGCGATCAATGGTGACGTCGCTCGTATAGGAAATGGGCATCATGCGTTTAGCGACAAAAGCATACCAGGTGGCCGGTTCCAATAGAAGATAGCGCTCCAGGAAATGTTGATAGGTAAACGGATCATGCCATGTTGCCCCTTCATAGCATAATTGGGGAATGAATTCATGAAGGCAGGGATCGGCCTTAAGACTCTGATAAAGACTATCATCGACGATCGGAGTTTCAAGCAACGCATTAAGCACATTCTCATCAAAATACACAAGTTTTCCCCTAATAAACGCTTTCCCATCCTCACACTTTGCAGCATTAGCATAGAATTCCCGAACAAGAGGGACAATTGCAGCCTTAGGTTGTTTACAAAAAGTCATCCAATTTCGACGCCCTATAGAAATTTGTACTCCAATATTTCGGAAAGTTAGTTCAACACCATGCTCGGGTATAGGGGATCTATGGATTTTATCCTGATCATACCTTTCTTTCGTGGCTTGGTTAACGAATTTTTCGGAAAGACTCCTCGATGAAGTGGGTGCCGCATCTTGTTGGCATCAAAATTCTTAGGTGAGACAAACTCGTTTTGGAGGCATTGTGATTGGTGATATATGGAGCAAGGGGAAGCGCTCTTCACGGTTGAACAGATACAGGGAGCAGGTGCGGCCTGTCGGCTGTTAAGTGATGAAAAAGCTGCTAGTGAAGGATAGAAACAAGGGGCAGCTGGTTGGCTTATAGCAGCGGCGGACATGAAGTAATGGAGAGATGGTCGTTTGGTGGTGATACGGTTTAGCGGTAGCTTGCTGAGGATCGGTGGCAGGCCGAACCCTGGATGGCCAGAGAAGATGATGATGACTGGTGATGAGTGTTCAAGTGACTCCGAATATGCCCTTCAATTTGAATGAAGAATATGTGAAGAAGGTATACTTGAGGAATTTGGGGGTTAGGGATTACGGGAAGAAGAAGGAGAAGAGTGAGAAAGGAGAATGGAATTATCAGATATATTTTGGGCCTGAAGATTTCTCGCTCGAGCGGTAATAAGACTCCGCTCGAGCGAGACAAAAATTGTTTAATTTTTTTCCTTCAGAGAAGTTCTCGCTCGAGCGGTAGGAAAGTTCCGCTCGAGCGAGATAAAAATTTTGGTACCTCCAAAAAACTGCTCGCTTGAGATGCAATTTCTTACCGCTCGAGCGAGATCCAAACTGTTTCTTTTTTAAAATTTTCAAAATTTTCGAAAGTAAAACAAAATACCAACAAGAAAATACTGCATACTAAAAACTAATTAAATAAAACAAGGGAAAGAACATTGGGTTGCCTCCCAGTCAGCGCTAAATTTATAGTCTATAGCTCGACTATACTTCCATCTTCAATTATTTGGGTCCTGCAAATCGATCGTGGTCTAGGTTTTATCAACATTGCCACCCCGATAAATTTTTACCCTCTGACCATTAACCTTGAATGCTCCGGTTGCAGGACTATAAATTTCCACCGTACCATATGGTAGCACTTGCGTAATAGTGAGCGAGCCTAACCATCTCGAGCACAACTTACCTGGAATGAGCTTCAAACGTGAGTCTAATAGTAATACTTGTTGGCCTACCAAGAACTCACGGGAGACGATGTTCTGATCATGCCATCTTTTTGTTTTCTCTTTGTAAATCCTGGAATTCTCATATGCATCCAATCTCAACTCTTAAAGATCATTTAATTGCAGCATCCGCTCCGTGCATGTAGCATTAGCATCAAAATTTAAAAATTTAGTAGCCCATAATGCTTTATGCTCAAGTTCAACAGGAAGATGACACATTTTTCCATACAACAACCTAAAGGGAGAATTGCCTATAGGTGTCTTAAATGTCATGCGATAAGCCCAAAGAGCATCATCCAATTTATTGGACCACTCTTTACTATTGGAATTAAAGTGTTTTTCCAATATTCTTTTCAATTCCCTATTTGAAATTTCAACTTGGCCACTAGTTTGTGGATGATAAGGTGTTTCCACCTTGTGAGTGACCCCGTATTTACTCAGCAATGTGTCAAACTTTTGATTACAGAAGTGGGTTCCTCCATCACTAATAATGGCTCTAGGTGTACCATATCTAGCAAAGACAAATTTTATCAAAAATTTTACTGCCACCCTAGAGTCATTAGTTCTACAAGCTAGCGCCTCAACCCATTTAGGCATATAATCCACTGCTACTAAAATGTATTTATGCCCTTCAAATGCAGGAAACGGCCCCATAAAATCAATCCCCCAAACATCAAAACCTTCAAATACTAGGATATTATTTAAAGGCATCTCATGCTGCCTAGAAATATTCCTGACTCTTTGACATTCATCACATGCAATCACATAGGAGTAAGCATCTTTAAGCAGTGAAGGTGAATAAAATCCCGACTGTAGCACTTTAGCAACGGTTCTACCCACGCCGAAATGTCCTCCATTCGGGCCCGTGTGACAGTGTGAAAGTATAGAGCTTACCTCTTCTGCTGGAATACATCTACGAATTATACCATCTACACAAATCTTAAAATGAAATGGATCTTCCCACAAAAAATACTTCAACTTGGAGAAATTTTTATTTTTCTGTTGATAATTCATGTGTGGGGGAATAAACTTACTTGATAAGTAGTTGACAATGTCTGCATACCATGGTAAATTCGTTACCTCAAAAAGCTGTTCATCTGGGAATTCATCATGAATAACTTGTGTTTCAGCTCCTTGATTCTCCAGACGAGATAGATGATCCGCAACTTGATTCTCCGGCCCTTCCTGTCAACAATTTCTAAATCAAATTCTTGTAAAAGTAATACCCAATGAATTGTAGTAACCCGTATCCGAAATTAACGATTAATGAGTATTCTAATCAAGTTATCATGTTTAGATTAATTAAAACATGATTAAGGGAATTCATAATGGATTAGCAAAGTCCGGAAATGGATCCGAAATGATCAGAAATGGCCCAGAAGGTAAGGCAGAATGGACACAACGTTCGTGGAACGGATGCAACGTTCTGGTCAGCTGATGTCATCCATGACATCATCAAGATGATGTCATTGCTTACGACCGTGATGTGACGTTCGGACGCAACGATGGCGAATGGACGCAACGATAGAGGAACGGACGTTCCGTTCTCTATCTATAAATATAGGTGCCGAGATTCATTTCCAAGCGCACCAATCATCTCTCTTCTCTTGTTTCCTTAGCCTTATAGCTCAGATATAGGGCGTTCTAGGCTTCCTATTGGAAATCCGGAAGGAACAATGCGGTCTATGCATCGTAGCGGATCTGTGGCCTAGTTTTGAGGCAAGTGACAACAATGGGCTGACGACGGACGTAGGTATAGCTTTTGCTTCCTAAAAATATTTAGGAGTATGCAATTGCTTAGTTAAGGCTTTTGGAGTAATATATGATAGTATTATCATTTCACAGTGTAGTGCAGACTATAGATGTGGACCTTGAGAGCTGGTAGAGCTTGCCTAGTAGTTGAGGTACGAAAGTACTGTTCGAGATATCCTGACTGAGTATGCCTGTATTATGTGCTTGCATGATTTTATGTGCATATTTTATGACATGATTGTATGCTACATGCATATTAAATTTCGAGCTATATCCTTGGGATATTATAGGGTCTTACCCTATCTGTTGGTGGATAGACTCCCATCGATTTGGGTCCGGAGTATCCACTGGTATTTGGTATGGGAGCCACCTCCTGAAGAGATGGCACAACGTGCTACATACCAGGGCCCGGTCTGTCTTTGTTATCTGTTCCTTGGCCTCTAGTTTCTGTAGGCAGTACTCTAGCATTCATGCATTTATATGATACAGTATGCTCATACTCTCGTGCTGAGCATTTTTATGCTCAAGTCTCGTACTTTGTGTATCTGGACACCCTATTTCATGGGGCAGGTTTGCGGTTGGATTAGGCGGGTGGATCCAGGAGGGACTAGGCAGTGGATGGCCGGCTGGGTGTTTTGCCTAGGGTTTATTTATTGATGTATTGGGATTAAACAGTGTTCGATTTGGTTGTATAACTATTTGGGTATTTACAGATTCCTTTCCTTGGGATTGTATAATGTTTATTGCTTCCGCAGTTTATTCTGGCTTACTCTTTTAATTAAGTTAATTACATGCTTAAGTCTCTATTTAGTAGGTGATATCGATAATGGTCACTATATTTATGGTATCAGAGCAGACATAGTAATCTTGGGATTTAGATTCTGCTTAAGGTAACCATGGGTAAAATTTTGTATATGGCGAATTACGATGACCAGAGTAGCCATGGTATTGGAGGTGGATGCTGGGGAGATGATTGTAGCGACCCTACCCGGATCCGCTACCTAATCAGAGTTTAAGAGCATAATTAAACATGCATTAAATAAATCGCTGCGGAAGACTTAAATAAAAACAGACCGACAGAATACAATCGGTCAAATCAATTCGATTTATACAACCAAATCGAATAAATAGCCTAAAGGCAAAACCTACAGCTAATCCTGTTGTCTTCACTGGTCACTGGCTACTCCAAGCTCCTGGTACTCAATCCTGCACCTACGCCTGTCCCGTCGAATGGGGTGTTCAGATACACAGGAAAGACTGGACGTGAGCTCTAAGCTCAATACGAAAGCACTGAGGAAAACATACAAATATGATGCATGAAAATGATAGGGTATCCATATCTGGGATAACTGTATATAACTGCTCAGTAAAGGCGCCTAGGACATGAGTGGTACAACCCGGGGAGCAAACCCTGCGTACACTGCTCATTCCTACAGGACGTGGACTGTGTCCCCAGATGCTAATCACTCATGACCCGTCAGTCACTGAGTGCTAGACATCAACCGTCCAGACAGGGCTGAGCGGCCCTACGTGGCTCATCTCACAAGATGGACAGGCACAATATGATATGCACATGCTGCATAATAAATGACATACAAAATGCAACATATA
Source organism: Henckelia pumila (assembly GCF_033568475.1). Classification (NCBI taxonomy): domain Eukaryota; kingdom Viridiplantae; phylum Streptophyta; class Magnoliopsida; order Lamiales; family Gesneriaceae; genus Henckelia; species Henckelia pumila. The sequence goes on from NC_133121.1 coordinate 51,036,975, forward strand.
AGCATGCAAAACCCGCTGGCAATCTCAGTCTGTACTTGCGTACCTTTCTACAGGCAGTTTCTAGCAGTCCCACTCTAGGTTCCAAGCCTATATCAGCTCTACAATGCAAATACCCATGCATCAATAATTAAGCTCTAAAAGCCTTAATTAAGCTATTGCATACTCCTAAATAATTTAAGGAGACCATAGCTATACCTGCGTCCGTCGTCAGCCCGCTGATGACAATTGCCTCAAAACTTAGGCACATCTCCGCTACGACGCCTGGATCGCTATGCCACTTCCGGATTCCCAATAGGATGCCTAGAACTCCCTAGATCTGAGTTAGAAGGCTTAGGAATCAGAGAGAAGAGAGGGAAAGGTGCACTTTGAAATAAAATCTCGGCCCCCTATTTATAGACGGAGTTCGTAGCCTCCGAACCCGGTTCGGAACATCCAAACATGATCGGATCCTCCGATCCCATCTTCGGAGCATCCGATCGCCCCAATATTACGTCAGTCATTATGTCACCTTGATGATGTAAGCGATGATGTGTGCCCTGGTCCCGATCGGAATGTCCGATCTTGCCGACGGAGCTTTCTATCCACTTCGGAGCCTCCGATCCCGAGTTCAGATCCTCCGATCCAGTTCGGAGCCTCCTGACTTGGTTCGGAGCTTTCGAACCCTCCTGACCTTCGGGACCTTCCCGACTATTTTGAGTGTCCTGAATCCATTTTTGGACTCCGTTAACTCTTTTGGAGTTTCCTTAATCATTTTTTACTTAATCTAAACATGATTACACGATTAATATAATCATTAATCGCTAATTGTGGATACGGGTCACTACATTCTCCCCCCCCCTTAAAAGATTTCGTCCTCGAAATCTAAGGTAATACCTCGAGAACGTACAAGAAACCCTTGCTCGAGTGTCTGGTCGAAATATCCTCCGACACACTCAGACTCTCGTCGAATTCCATATAAGCTCTATTAATGCTGAACCACATTAACATTTTTCCAGCTGAAGATTACTGTGCTACTGGTCGACAATCGAACTTACCTTGCACTAGCGTATCGTAACATTGATACCTTTTTCCCTCGGACCACAATCTTCCTGACCACGAAGGATAAAATACCCGCTTGATCAAGATTATCGTCTCAAATGAAATCTTATACTGACGAGGACCAAGTCATAACTTGTCTGTCTTACGACAATCGTCGAATCACTAATCAAATTAACCATCTAATGGTTCCAAAAGTTCTCGGTGCTCAACACCTCTAGTCAGGAAACACTATTCCCAACACTGTGCCAACACAACAAAGCTCAAATTCTCCTTAAGAGAATCTAGTTGTTCAAGTCTATACTTCAACGTAACTGCTCACAATGTTCCCTAGACTGGTTATCCTCCCCACTCTCCCTGAAACGCAACCGGGTTCTCAAGGAATACTGGGAACTTAAACCATCATGTCTAGTACATTCTCCTGTCCACGTTTCTTAGTATGACCTCAACACTGTTCCCTGATGATAAATATCATCACTTGCAATTTATGACGCTACATCATCTCCTAGCCATTGGCCTGCGAAATCACGCATACATTTCAATGGAAGTCATTACACCTCTGATGATCTGCATCATCTCAACCATAGGTTATTCACCCATGAATCTCAATCGTTGGACATCCTCCTGATAGTTATACATACTCGCAATCACTGTACGCTCATCAAGACTAAGGCAAGATCCCACCAATATGCTCGACTGGGACATTCCACAGTGCACAGTCATATGGAAACGCTTCCTATTCCGTCTCGAAACTCGACAGTCACTGCACCTGGTATAACTCAACTCAGAGTCTCTGATAATGCCATCAGCTCATACCAACCTCCCAAGGTTGAACATACTGATCATGGAACTAAATCCCAACGGATTCTCAATAGTCAAATCGTTCCCTTGTCGAACGCATCAGTCTCAGCACTGAATGATCTAACTCGTCGATTCCCTAGTTAATCCTGGGAAATACTTGTGCTCGAAGTAACTTGCCACTCAACGCACATCCGAATATCATCCATTGCTAAAGCACTATATCGTTGACGAATGATCCGCACTGATGTGGCTTGTCGACTGGAAAGAACAAAGTTGCTTCATCGCTATCTTGAGAAATCTTCGACCCCAAAGGCAAACCTCGTTGGCTACTAAGTCGATCCTTGACTATCTCAGTCACACATCGCACATCACTCGCTGGAAGATTAGTGACACATCTTGCTAGATCTCGAGGATCAGATCCTAGCTAATTTCACACAAATCAGACAACTGATGTTTCCTTGCTAATGTCCATTAGCATTTCCAACTACTCGTCGGATCCAAACACAACGGTATACATAGATGCCCTCACTTAACCGAAATGTCCGGTCAACAATCTTCACTATTGTTGTTCAATGGAAAACTCTCGCATGAAACAACAACATGATCCTTTCCATACCTATTGCTATCACTTAAGCAATTGATTGTATCAATATCAGCTTTCTTCTTAACAAGAATGCATAGCACTTAACTTGATCATACAAGTCTACTTGCAATCGTTCCCAATTACAGCAATCCCAGAAGATTCATCTCTGGCGATCATTGAGACTAAATAACTCAAATCTCCGATTTCTCTGAGATGGTATTCAGTACTCATTTCATAAGCATTACTCGACAAAATACTGTCCCAAGTATTTCTTAATTGCTACATCCTGATGAACTCTGATTAGCTCAACCAATAGAATTCGTCGATCTACTTAAGCTCGCACTTATCAGATCAGAACACCACTGATCATCCAACCTACATGGCTCGGTCAATAACCATGACTCAGCTGCCACATAGAACCATTTCGAAACGGTGTCAGATTACGATACATAAGTAGTTTACTTGGCACAAGTCCTGCGCCTTTTCAGCACTACTAACCGCTGCTTCGTATTCTGAACTTAATCATCCTAACTCTGACAGAGTTAGCCAATAACCACTAGTAGTCACTAGCACAGATCCCGTGCCACCTCAGCACTACTAATCGTTGTCTTGTTCTCCCAAGGCAAACATCAAGATAATCTAAGCCCATTTCCTTCCCATGGAAAATCCTATGCTCATCCTCTGAAAATATCAGATAGTACTTAGCGCAATCACCGGACTCACTTGCCTCGTTCATTCAGGATGAAAATCGCGATTCGTCAAGTCCAAAGTTATACCTAAGGAATTCCAAAGATTCCCAACATTCTCGGACATGCTCCTGATTATATCCCACGCTAGGATTGTGCAACAAATTACTGAGGTAGCTTACCACGATAACCCATCTGGACAATCACCAAGGTTTCGCGGGTATAGGCCACGCTTCCCCACATCTTAATTAGTCATGTACAATCCTCAACATCTGATATAATCCCTCGCAGATGAAGTCATTCATCATGGAGTAGTCCTCAAATTCGAGTCGAAGTGTTAGAACAACATCCTATCCAAGTTCTTGGATAATTACTATCATAGGGAAATTCTAACCACAACTCTGATGACAACCCCTAGTCATCGCTGGCAGAAATCCGTCCACCTACTAGATTCACATGTCTAGCAGTAATTCAAAGGTTAAAACCTATCTGCTCAGAGTATACACTTGTCAAGGAAATCCCTCCATGATTGGTTCCACAACAGAAAAACTCAAACTATATCTCTGGCACACCAGACGATATCGTACCATCGATATCAAACCTGATATCTAATCCAAGGTCATACCTCGTCGTGACTGCTACCAAATCCCTAGACTGAGTAGCCTTCCCACCGCCAATCCTGAAGCACAAAGGCTCCCAGGTACCCTCTGAAGTACAAGGACTCCCAGAGTAATACTGGCATAGGGTCGCGCCCCATCACTTCTAGTCCTGGTCATAGTCCACAACTCTTGGCAAATACTGGACCTGATATCCCGATGAAAACCCATCATCACAAGTCTCAACCTAACGAAGGTCAGGCAGCCTACTATTCTAAGGAAACAACCTAGAACAAAGCCCAAATGTTCTAAACCGAACAATACCCTTAATGCCTCTAGATGAGTCCACTCATCGCTGGCACTAACATAGTCCACTGACTAAATAGGTCAATCCTAGAAAAACGCCTAGACTAACCACAAGTCACACTGTCACAGTCGGCCCACTCAAATCCCATGAGCTGCAATAGTTGAACGCTAATCAACTAAACCCAATCCAAACTTCCGCACAATCATGCAATCATCCACGAATTCCTGGATAAATAAAACATGTATCATTGCTTCCATTTATGTACAATTTCTCAATTACAATCCCATGAAATACATACAGTATTCAAAATACAATGAAATGTACAACCAAACTTGAAATGATACAACCAAAGTATGATGATTCATTACAACTGAAATACTGTTTACAACTACATAAATACAGTATTTAAATCATCGTACTAGTCTTCATTTCTTTAGCATGAAGCCTCTAATCGACACACGCATCGATACAAGCATACTCTCGACCAAGTCTCTCTACATGTCCTCCTACGTAGAACTCTGGAGAAATGGCTCGTGATAGCTAACCAGCTATGCTCTACGTCAGTGCATGTCAGTCGACCCCTTCTGCTCACGATCTACCATCAGCGTTCTTCTTGTAACCAAATCATGCTTTTGAACATGAAGTTTTCCGTGTGCCTACCGAAAGCATCGATATCAGCATACCGGCAAAACCATGCTCTGCATGAGGTTAAAGACCTCACGCTCGAAACCTGTCATGCTTTAGGCACTCGAGAAATTCTTTGGTGAAGGTCTATCTGACAATCTCTCCAACTACTAGTGGAGAATCTTCAGAGTAGTGTCATCATGGTAATGACTGTACAGATGCAAGCATCAAGTAAGTCCCCACCAATCCTCTTCCACTGCCTCTGGCATCCGATACTCGATCCAAATCTAGGATCCACATGAGTAGAAATCTTGAAAACTCGGACACGATCCATCACTCCTATCCGCACTTGCTGGTATCCCATTAGCCAAATCTTCAGAAATCGTGCCAATGATGATAGTCTTTGGGAAACTTAATTGCCGCATCATTACCTCTTCCAAGGTCTCATCAATCCTATAAGGATAACCCAAAGTCTTATTACTATATCCCAAGTCTCTTGCATGCATACGCTCTGATACCAATAAATGTAGCGACCCTACCCGGATCGGCTACCTAATCAGAGTTTAAGAGCATAATTAAACATTCATTAAATAAATTGCTGCGGAAGACTTAAATAAAAACAGACCGGCAGAATACAATCGGTTAAATCAATTTGATTTATACAACCAAATCGAATAAAGAGCCTAAAGGCAAAACCTACAGCTAATCCTACTGTCTTCATTGGTCACTGGCTACTCCAAGCTCCTGTTACTCAATCCTGCACCTACGCATGTCCCGTCGAATGGGGTGTCCAGATACACAAGAAAGACTGGACGTGATCTCTAAGCTCAATACGAAAGCACTGGGGAAAACATACAAATATGATGCATGCAAATGATAGGGTATCCATATCTGGGATAACTGTATATAACTGCTCAGTAAAGGCGCCTAGGACATGAGTGGTACAGCCCGGGGAGCAAAACCTGCGTACACTGCTCATTCCTATAGGACGTGGACTGTGTCCCCACATGATAATCACTCATGACCCGTCAGTCACTGAGTGCTAGACATCAACCGTCCGAACATGGCTGAGCGGCCCTACGTGGCTCATCTCCCAAGATGGATAGGCACAATATGATATGCACATGCTGCATAATAAATGACATACAAAATGCAACATATAAGCATGCAAAACCCGCTGGCAATCTCAGTCTGTACTTGCGTACCTTTCTACAGGCAGTTTCTAGCAGTCCCACTTTAGGTTCCAAGCCTATATCAGCTCTACAATGCAAATACCCATGCATCAATAATTAAGCTCTAAAAGCCTTAATTAAACTATTTCATACTCCTAAATAATTTAAGGAGACCATAGCTATACCTGCGTCCGTCGTCAGCCCGGTGATGACAATTGCCTCAAAACTTAGGCACATCTCCGCTACGACGCCTGGATCGCTATGCCACTTCCGGATTCCCAATAGGATGCCTAGAACTCCCTAGATCTGAGTTAGAAGGCTTAAGAATCAAAGAGAAGAGAGGGAAAGGTGCACTTTGAAATGAAATCTCGGCCCCCTATTTATAGACGGAGTTCGCAGCCTCCGAACCCGGTTCGGAATGTCCAAACACGATCGGATCCTCCGATCCCATCTTTGGAGCGTCCGATCGCCCCAATATTACGTCAGCCATGATGTCACCTTGCTGGCATAAGCGATGACATGTGCCCTAGTCCCGATCGGAACGTCCGATCTTGCCGACGGAGCTTCCGATCCACTTCGGAGCCTCCGATCCTGAGTTCGGATCCTCCGATCCAGTTCGGAGCCTCCTGACTTGGTTCGGAGCTTCCGAACCCTCCTGACCTTCGGGAACTTCCCGGCTATTTTGAGTGTCCTGAATCCATTTTTGGACTCCGTTAACTCTTTTGGAGTTTCTTTAATCATGTTTTACTTAATCTAAACATGATTACACGATTAATATACTCATTAATTGCAAATTCTGGATACGGGTCACTACAATGATGATCATGATCGTCGTCGGGAGCACCTTCATCGTCATCGTGATGATCATCGCCGTTTCAGTATGCATCGATTCACGCAGATGGGTCCTAAGCCCTTGGTTGGAGGCGAGACTCCTGAGGATGCTGAGAACTGGTTAGAGCACATGGAGAGTTGTTTTCATACATACCGATGTACCGAGGAGCAGAAGATGGAGACGTTTGGTTATCTCTTGGAGGGATGAGCCCGTAAGTGGTGGAGGTTCACTTTTGCACCATTCATTGCTGCGAGAGGAGTTTCTACTTGGGCCAAGTTCCACACAGCTTTTCAAAAGCTGTATTTTCCTCCTGCACTTCGTCAGTTGTTAAGTCTACGTCAGGGAGCTATGTCGATTGACGAGTACCAGCAGAAGTTCTTCGACTTGTTGTCCTATTTCCCTGAGATTGCTGACAGCTCAGAGATGAAGTATAATCTGTTTCTTCAAGGCCTTAACCTATAGATTTATGATCGGGTGGCGGTTGGTGATGGCATGAATTATGAGGGGTTGGTGAGCCAATGTCACCAGGCGCAGGATAGCATTCGGCGTAACAGGTCTTTCTCTCAGTCTAGGCCTGCGAGTTCCTTGGGTCCCCGTGCTTAGTCTTTTAAGAAATCTGGATCCTCTTCTTCCTCTAATTCTGGAGGCGTCACCCGTTTTGGGAAGAAAGAGAAGTGCAACCATTGTGGGTAGAATCATCCAACGGGAAAATGTCATAAAGCTTCTGGAGCTTGCTTTCGATGTGGAGAGGTTGGTCATATCCGAAGGGATTGTCCACTTGCTGGAGGAGGTGGTTCTGGTTTTGGTTCAGGATCAGGTTCTCATACTACCATTCAGCAGAGATTGCAGGGACATTCTTCTGGGAGTTCTCATATGAAGCCGTGGACATCTAGTCAGGTGTTTGCCTTGAAGAATGATCAGGCAGTGGAGGAGAATGAGAGGGTCATCGCAGGTATATTTCTGTTATATGACATTCTTGCTTTTGTACTCATTGACACTGGTACATCTCATTTTTTCATTTTTGCACGTTTTGTTAAGAAGCATAAGTTGCCATGCATTGCACTAGACGTAGTAATTTTTGTTTCTACTCCGACGGGCCAATCTGCATTGGCTAAACGTCTAGTGATGGGTTGCCCTTTATAGTTCAAAGGGAACATTCTGATATCAAATCTCATGGTTCTTGCGATGGAGGATTTTGATTGTATTCTGGGGTTCCATGTATTGACTACCTACCGAGCTTCAGTGGAATGCTATCAGAGGTTGGTATGCTTTCATCCAGTTGAGGGTGATAGCTGGTTTTTCTATGGTGAGGGAGCGCGACCTCTGATGCCGTTATATCAGCTTTGAGAGCCTGTCGAGCTCTAGATTCTGGCGGGGAAGACTACCTCATCTATGCAGTTGATTCATCCCCTGAGAGTATTGGTATAGAGAGTATTGCAGTTGCAAATTAATTCCCAGATGTATTTCCTGATAAGATTTTGGGTTTTCCACCTGTTAGGGAAGTCGAGTTTGGCATAGAATTGATGCCGGGTACTTCGCCTATTTCTCGAGCACCATATCATCTGGCTCCATCAGAGATGCGTGAATTGAAGAATCAGTTACATGATCTTTTGGATAAGGGGTACATTCGTCCTAGTGTATCTCCTTGGGGAGCTCCTGTTCTCTTTGTGAAAAATAAGGATGGGTCGATGCGGGTGTGCATTGACTATCGGCATTTGAATCGAGTTACTGTGAAGAACAAGTATCCTTTTCCTCGTATTGATGATATGTTTGATCAATTTTTCAGGGTACTTCGGTTTACTCCAAGATTTACATGAGATCTGGTTATCACCAGATGAGGATCCGAGATCAAGATATAGCCAAGACTGCATTCCATACTCTCTATGCGCATTACGAGTTTCTAGTGATACTGTTTGGATTGACAAAAGCACCTGCTATTTTTATGGATCTAATGAACCTTGTCTTCAGGGAGTATTTGGACAAGTTTTTCGTGATTTTCATTGAGACATTCTGGTCTATTCGCGGGATGCGGATGAGCATGTTTCTCACCTGTGGTTGGTGCTGCAGGCTCTTCGAGATGAACAGTTGTACACCAAACTGAGTAAGTGCGAGTTCTGGATGGATCGAGTGGTATTTCTGGGCCATATCATATCCAGGGAAGGGATTTCTGTTGATCCGAGTAAGATTGAGGCTGTGTTGATCTGGTCGCGTCCAATGACGGTTACTGATATTCGCAGTTTTCTGGGTCTAGCAGGATATTATCGTTGCTTCATTGTGAATTTCTCTCAGCTAGCTCGACCTATGACTCAGCTCACTCGTAAGGGTGTTGATTTCGAGTGGTTCTCAGAGTGTGAGGAGAGCTTTTGTGAACTTCAACGACGGTTGACCTATGTGCCTGTGTTGGCATTACCGTCAGGATCGGGAGGGTATGTGGTCTACGTAGATGCTTCTCTTCAAGGGCTAGGTTTTGTTCTAACTCAGAATGGACATGTGATCGCTTACGCTTCTAGACAGTTGAAGGTTCACGAGAATAGATATCTAGTGCATGATTTGGAGTTGGCAGCTATTGTGTTTTCTTTGAAGATCTAGCGTCATTATCTCTATGGCGAGAGATTTGAGATCTTCACAGACCACAAGAGTCTCACGTATTTGTTCACTCAGGTAGAATTGAACATGAGACAGAGACGTTGGATGGATTTTCTAAAGGATTATGACTGCGAGATTAAGTACCATCCAGGGGCTTCTAATCTCACTACTGATGCTTTAAGTCGCAAGGTGCAATTATTTGCACTTCATACTTGTTCCTTCCGGATATACCTTCAAGCACAAGAAATGTATGCAGGTTATTCAGATGTTTGCGATATTATCTGAGCCAGCTTTGTATTCGCAGATTCGGGATGCTCAGATGTCTGATCCAAAGACCCAGCGTTTGGCTCGTTTAGCCAACGAGGGTAGTACGTCTGGATTTCACGATCAGTCAAATGGTTTTCTGTGCTTGTCGGATCGGCTTGTGATTCTGGAGGATGAGGATTTACGGGGGAGATTTTGTCTCAAGCACATCACACTAAGTTGAGTATTCATCCAGGGAGAAACAAGATGTACAAGGATCTGCGTACTCGGTTTTGGTGGAAAGGGAAGAAACGCAGCGTGTATTAGTAGCACTCCATGAAGTCAAAAGATCTCCTGAATGTACAACCGAGCCATACGATCCACAGTGTCTCTCGACTATAGGGAATGAAATGCGCTGACTTGGTGAGTTGGTCCATCACAACCCAGATAGCGTCACAATTCCTCGAAAATACCGACAAATGGGCCACAAAATCCATCGTGATAAGCTCTCATTTCGAAATGCTTGGTTTGTCAGCAGGTCAAGGCAGAACACCGACGACCAGGAGGTTTGCTTCATAGTCTGCCTATTCCTGAGTGGAAATGAGAGCTTATCACGATGGATTTTGTGGCCCATTTGTCGGTATTTTTGAGGAATTGTGACGCTATCTGGGTTGTGATGGACCAACTCACCAAGTCAGCGCATTTCATTCCCTATAGTCGAGAGACACTGTGGATCATATGGCTCGGTTGTACATTCAGGAGATCTTTTGACTTCATGGAGTGCCGGTGAGCATTGTTAGCGACCGAGACCCCAGGTTTACTTCCAGATTCTGGGAGAGTGTTCAGCGTGTGATGGGCACTACTCTTAGTTTGAGTACTTCCTATCACCCAGAAACTGATGGACAGGCAGAGCGCACTATCCGTACCTTAGAGGATATTCTTCGGGCGTGTGCTATGGATTTTGGTTTAGTCTGGCAAGATCATTTGTCATTGATCGAATTTGCGTACAACATTAGTTACCATCGTAGCATTGGGATGTCACTTTTTGAGGCGTTGTACGGATGACGTTGTCGTACTCCACTCTTCTGGGAAGAAGTGGGGGAAGGACAGGCCGAGGGACCAGAGTTAGTCCAGCAGGCCGCAGATATTGTTGATCTGATCAAGAAACAGATTAAGACTGCACAGGATCGTCAGGCTAGCTATGCTAATACCAAGCGTAGACCTCTGCAGTTCGATGTAGGGGAGAAAGTATTTCTGAGAGTTTCACCTTTGCGCAGGATTCTCAGATTTGGTCTCAAGGGTAAGCTGTCTCTCACATACATTGGTCTGTTTGAGATCTTGGAGAGAATTGGTGATTTGGCTTATCGACTAGCCTTGCCACCGTATTTGTGCAGTATCCATGACGTGTTTCACGTATCTCTGTTGTGACGGTATGTGGCAGACCAGTCTCATATTCTGCAGCCATCTGAAGTTCAGGTGGATACTGATTTGACTTATGTAGAGAGACCGATTCGTATCCTGGATTATAAGGATAAAGTGTTGCGGAATAAAGTTATTCCTTTGGTTCTAGTTCAGTGGCAGTGCCGAGGAACTGAAGAAGCCACTTGAGAGTTCGAGAGCAGGATGCGTTCAGAACATCCTGGGTTATTTTGATTTTATTCCAATGTTTTATTCAGTTGTAGAATGTTTAAACTGAATAAAGGATGTTTCTGCATATCTTATTTTATTTTGGTCCTTAAGATCTGATTTCGAGGACGAAATATCTTAAGTGGGGGAGAATGTTGTAACTCGTATCCAAAATTAACGATTAATGAGTATTTTAATCAAGTGATCATGTTAAGATTAATAAAAACATGATTAAGGGAATTTCTAATTGATTAGCGAAGTCCGAAAATGAATTCGGAATGATCAGAAATGGCCCGGAAGGTCAGGAAGAACGGATGCAACATTCGTGGAATGGATGCAACGTTCTGGTCAGCTGATTTCATCCGTGAAATCAGCAAGATGAAGTCATTGCTTATGACCGTTATGTGACGTTCGGGCGCAACGATGGCGAACGGACACAACGATGGCGAACAGATGCAACGATGGAGGAATGGACGTTTCGTTCTCTGTCTATAAATAGAGGTTCCTATATTCATTTCCAGGCGCACCAATCATCTCTCTTCTCTCGTTTCCTTAGCCTTATAGCTCAGATCTAGGGAGTTATAGGCTTCCTATTGGAAATCCGGAAGCGACAGCGCGGTCCAGGCGTCGTAGCGGAGCTGTGGCCTAGTTTTGAGGCAAGCGACTACAACGTGCTGACTGATGAGTGCATTTTGTATGCATTAGTTCTTGATATGTTTATATCTATTTTGTGTGCTTTCATATTGTTTTTATGTGTTTTTATATATTATAGTGCATTATTGTGTATTTCACTCTCCGGGTTAATTTTGTAGGAAAATGCATTTCTAAAGAATGAATTACGGAGAAGCCCTGGTAAAAAATTCAAATTGAATTTTATAGAAACCCAAATCCGATCAACACCGTTAACAATATAGTTTAAGATGTTTTAAAGATGCTGTCCAAATTTTAGCTTGATTCGACGACTATAACTCAAGATATGAATGTTTCAAAATCTTTGCGAAGAGTAGAAAAATCCACTCGCTCGAGCGAGCGAGAAGTGCCAAAAATCTTCCGAGACAGAAAGTTGCTCGCTCGAGCGAGCGAAGCAAGCCCAAAAATCTTTCGGAACAGAATCATGCTCGCTCGAGCGAGCGGAGCGTCTAGAATTTGTATTTTTGGAAACTCTTGCTCGGATTGGATGCTATCTTTTGAAGACCCTTGGGCATATAAATACAAATCTAATCATCAGATTAAAGAGTTCCAACACGCAGATAACGCACAGGGCGGCTACTTAAACTTGGAAGAGAAGATTGTTCGTTTCTTCTTCTTTTCTTATTTTTATTTTTAGTTCATGATTAAAATATTGTTTGAATCATGATTTTGGTTCGTGAGTAGTTTTTCTTTCGATCAAGGTCACGTGATTGGGCTAGACAAATTTATGTAAAAAACTTGGATTCTTGTTTGGGATTTTTTAGACTAGATTTTATTTTATTGATTATCAGATTTATATTTATCTTGTGAATAGACTGATGAACTGTTTTCTTGCATGTTAATCGATTCCAAGTCTACGGAGGAGGTTTTGATTTCGATCACTTTGATAATCAACATATTGTAAAACCGACTAGAAATAGAATTCGGTTTCAATGTGCGGTTTAGGTCTTTACTGAATTCTCACAGTTATTCATTCATTCAAATTTGATTAGAATTACGAAAGATTAATCCGTCAATATTTGAATAGGTTTGATTGTTCTAAAAATAGTCCTTTTAACAAATTAGGAAAATTCCCGTGAATTAAGATTAAATCTGAGTCTTGAATCGACTGCTTGTTACATAATTTGTCTGGTACCTACGTGTGTCCTTGATCGAGTTTTTCCCAAATTTAATTTTAATCCAAAATCTTTGCTGTGATATTAATGAGTTGAATTTTATTTGCTATTTAATTTCTTAGTTTAAAATCTGAAATCACTCTTATTCATTAGTCTAGAGTAAGTAGGAATAATCATATTTTGGTATTCATAATTATACAGTCCCTGTGGGTTCGACATCTGGACCTTTGTCCACTTTACTATTACTTGACCTGGTACGCTTTCCAGTAGATTCTTAATCATACCGATTTAAGCGGTCAAGTTTTTGGTGCCGTTGTCGGGGAATGTTTTATATAAGAATTTTTATTTCGCTTGAGATTAGACTTAATTTTAATTTATTTTTTTAAATTCTGAAACTTTCTTCTTTTCTTGGTGATTTTCAGGTACTCATCTGCTAGTGCATGCACCGATCTTGAAACACCAAAGATCTCTTACCACTTGACTTGGAGATCAAGCGCACACTTAGCAGGATTCAGAGAGTTAGGAGAGATATTAATCTGGAACTCGATTCAGAAACAGAAGAAGAGATGGCGGACAACCGTATTGTATGGGATCTGATTAGGCTTCCAGTTGAAGGTTATGGATCTAGCATAGTTCGACCCGCTGTTGAGGCGAACAATTTTGAGCTGAAACCCTCTACTATTCAGCTGATCCAACTAAAAGCAAAATTTGGGGGTACGTCTGTGGAGGACCCCTACGCTCATCTGGAGCATTTTCTGTCGATCTGCGACACATTCAAGGTTAATGGGGTAACATCTGATGCAGTGCGACTACGGTTATTCCCATTTTCTCTAAAGGGAGATGCACTTGAGTGGCTAGATGAGCTGCCTATCGGTTCTATCACTACTTGGACTGAGCTTGTTCAAACTTTTTTGAACAAGTATTTTCCTCCTACAAAGATGGAAAAGTTATTTTCTGACATTATTTCTTATAGGCAAAAGGAGGGAGAGTCCTTATATGCAGCATGGACCAGATTTAAGAAGATGTTGAGGATGTGTCCTTAACATAATCTCACTCAGAGCCAGCAGACGCATACATTCTATAATGAAGCTGATCCATCAGTGCGTTCTATGCTTGACACTGCTGCTAATGGCAGCTTATTCAGGAAGACGCCGGCAGAAGCTTGGGAGATTATAGGTAATATGGCAGAGTGTAACATTGGGTGGCCACATGTGAAGAAGGAGAAGAAGGCTAGAATTCTAGATGTTGATGCTTTAATGGCCCTGAATACAAAAATTGACGCTCTGACACACCAAGTGGCACTTATGAAAGTAGCACCAACGACTCAAGTACAAGGGAATCTGCCAGAGGAACAACAGTTATTTGAAGTTGAAGCGACTAATTTTGCAGGAAACCAAGGACGGCAGTCATTCAACTCCTACAATAACAACTACAATCAGAACTGGCAGCCTAAGAAAGAGGAGAAGAAGCCGAGTTTTGAAGAGATTATGATGAAATATGTGGATTGTACTGAGGCTCGGCTACAGAATAAAGAAGCTATGCTGCAGAAGTTGGAGACTCAGATGGCTCAGATAGCAACCCAACTGTCTACTCGTCCTACTGGAGCGTTGCCGAGTAACACCGAAAAAAATCCCAGAGGAGTGAATGCTATCATGGTAGTTAATAGATCACAATATGAAAAACTTGAGCAGCAGAGGGACGAAGAAAACACTATGGAGTGGCCGAAAAGTTCAGAATTAAAGAAGGATTCGCGTGCTGAAAATTCCTCCATGGCAGGTAGGAAAGGTAAGACTTTAAAATTTGAGGTTAATGATAATGTTAATATTTATATTTTACTTTTTCCTCAAAGATCTAAGCAGTTATTATTTGATTTTCAATTTAAAAAGTTTTTTGAAACTTTCAAGAAACTACATGTTGACATACCTTTTGCAGATGCTTTAGCTCAGAAGCCAAACAATACTAAATTTTTGAAGGATTTACTGAGGAATAAAAAGAAGTTGAATGATGTGACGCAGTTCACAATGCATGAGAAGTGTTCGACTGTGCTTCAAAATAAGCTCTCACAAAAATCTCAAGATCCAGGGAGTTTTTCTATACCTTGCCAAATTGGAAGTTTATCAATTCATAATGTTTTGTATGATTTAGGATCAAGTATAAATTTAATGTCTCATGCACTTGCTATGAAATTGGGTATATGCATATTGAACCAGCAAATATTTCTCTTAAATTTGCCGATGGATCTATTAAATACCCAAGAGGAGTCGTGGAAAATATTTTAGTCAAGATAGACAAATTTATTTATCTTATAGATTTTGTTATTCTTGAAGTAGATGAAAATTGTGAGGTGCCTCTGATATTTGGGCATTCACTTTTAGCCATGAGTCGAGCCTTAGTGGATGTTAAAAAGGGAGAGTTAGTTTTGAGGTTGAATGATGAGCAAGTAGTATTCCATATGTTTAAGTCGGCTAGTGATAGTTCGAATTTAAAATCTTGCTCTGCTATTAATTTTATTGATGTGATTAATTATGTTGGGGACTGTCAGCAGGTTCAGCTCTCCGAAGGAATTGATCCCTTGAAAAATCTCTATAGAAGTGAAGAATGCAGTTGCAGGACTGATCTGAGTTTTTTCATGACGGTGGATAAGCCACCTTGAATGTCGCCACTCAAGAGAGGACTATAGTCAGGCTATAGACTATAAATTTAGCGCTGACTGGGAGGCAACCCAGTGTTATTTACCTTTATTTTTATTTTATTTTTGGTTTTTGTTTTGTGTTTCTTTTTATTTTATTTTTACTTTTTTCCCATGCCAGTTTGCCGTGCCTGAGTGATATACACAACTTGCTGTTACCGTCCCAGTATTAATAAGGAAGCGGATGAATCTGCAACCATGGGAGTGTTACTTTTTCATTTTGTTTTTGTTCGTCTTGTATTTGTGTGTTTGTTATGCATTTTGTTTATTATTTTTGAAGCATTGAGGGCAATGCTTTGGATAAGTATGGGGGGGTGTTATTTAGTTTTGTTTCATTTATCATTGTGTTTTGCATTCATATGGTTTAGTTCTTTGCATATAGTTCGTAATCATGCCTATCAATGTGTTGTTGTTTGTGTTTTGGATACAAGTAGAATGATGACTGTTAGCCGATGAGGATAGAGTTGAAAAAAATTGTTTTTGGAAAATGTTTCTTTTGATTAAAATGAGAAACTGTTGGTTGAATCGTGAATCATCTTAAACACGCATGTTAGACTAGTGTAGTGTAACGAAGTAATTGATGAAGTTCATGTTTGTTTGACCATTGCACGACAATAGATGCTCGTTGATCATTATAGTGTCTTTGGATTCTTGATGATTGTTAGACATTGCATGTGTGATCTTGGGCGTACCTATAAAATTTTTGGAAAAAAAACTTTTGGTTAAAATTAAGTTAACTCCATCCGGATTACGAGCAGAGATTGATATCCTAATCTCTTTTTCTTGACTAACTTTGTGGTTTTTAATTTTTGAAGTTGAATTTATCGGAGGCTATGCTGTTCATGATTCATTCTTACTTATGTTTTTGTTTGCATATTATTTTTGCATGTCTTGCTCGAGGACGAGCAAGAGTTAAGTATGGGGGTGTTGATGAGTGCATTTTGTATGCATTAGTTCGTGATAGGTTTATGTCTATTTTGTGTGCATTCATATTATTTTTATGTGTTTTTATGTGTTTTAGTGCATGCTTGTGTATTTCAGTCTCCGGGTTAATTTCGTAGAAAAATTGATTTCTGAAGAATAAATTACGGAGCAGCCTTGGTCAAAAATTCAAATTTACTTTTATATAGACCCAAATCCTATCTGCATTGTTCAAAATAAATTTTCAGATGTTTTGAAGCTGCTGTCCAAATTTCAGCTTGATCCGACGGCTAGAACTCAATATATGAATTTTTCAAAATCATCGCGCGGAGAAGAAAAATCAACTCGCTCGAGCGAGAGAGACGTGTCAAAAATATTCCGAGACAGAAAGTTGCTCGCTCGAGCGAGCGAAGCGAGTCCAGAAATCCTTCAGAACAGAGTCATGGTCGCTCGAGCGAGACATGTGCTCGCTCGAGCAAGCAGAGCATGTAGAATTTGTATTTTATGAAACTCTTTCTCGGATTGGATGCTATCTTTTGAAGACCCTTGGGAATATAAATACAAATATAATCATCAGATTAAAGGGTTCCAACATGAAGAGAACGCAGAGGGCGGCTACTACAACATGGGAGAGAAGATTTCTCGTTTCTTCTTCTTTTTTTAGACTTGATTTTATTTTATTGATTATTAGATTTATATTTATCTTGTGAATAGCCTGATCAACTGTTTGCTTGCATGTTAATTGATTCCAAATCGATGGAGGAGATTTCGATTTCGATCACTTTGATAATCAACATATTGTAAAACCGACTAGAAATAGAATTCGGTTTCAATGAGCGGTTTAGGTGTTTACTGAATTCTCACCGTTATTCATGCATTCAGATTTGATTAGAATTACAAAAGATTAATCCGTAAATATTTGAATAGGTTTGATTGTTCTAGAAATAGTCCTTTGAACAAATTATGAGAATTCCCGTGAATTAAGATTAAATCTGAGTCTTGAATCGACTACTTGTTATATAATTTTTCTGGTACCTACGTGTGTCCTTGATTGAGTTTTTCCCAAATTGAATTTTAATCCAAAATCTTTGCTGCGTTTTTAATGAGTTGAATTTCATTTGCTATTTAATTTATTAGTTTAAAATCCGAAATCACTCTTATTAATTAGTTTAGATTCATTAGGAATAATCATATTTTGGCATTCATAATTATACAGTCTCTGTGGGTTCGACATCTGGACCTTTGTCCACTTTACTATTACTTGACCTGGTACGCTTTCCAGTAGATTCTTAATCATACCGATTTAAGAGGTCACTGACGACGGACGCAGGTATAGCTCTTGCTTCCTAAAAAAATTTAGGAGTATGCAATAGGTTAGTTAAGGCTTTTGGAGTAATATATGATAGTAGTATCATTTCGCAGTGTAGTGCTTACTATAGGCATGGACCTAGAGAGCTGGTAGAGCTTGCCTAGTAGTTGAGGTACGAAAGTACTGTTCGAGATATCCTAACTGAGTATGCTTGTATTATGTGCTTGCATGATTTTATGGCATGACTGTATGCTGCATGCATTTTAAATTTTGAGCTATATACATGGGATATTATAGGGTCTTACCCTATCTGTTGATGGATGGACTTCCATAGATTTCGGTCCGGAGTATCCACTGGTATTTGGTATGGGAGCCATCTCCTGAAGGGATGGCACAACGTGCTACATACCAGGGCCCGGTCTGTCTTTGTTATCTGTTCCTTGGCCTCTAGTTTCAGTAGGCGGTACACTGGCATTCATGCATTTATATGATACATTATGCTTATACTCTCGTGCTGACCATTTTTATGCTCACGTCTCGTACTTTGTGTATCTGGACACCCTAATCTATGGGGCAGGTTTGCGGTTGGATGAGGCGGGTGGATCCAGGAGGGACTAGGAAGTGGATGGTTGGCTGGGTGTTTTGCCTAGGGTTTATTTACTTATGTATTGGGATTAAACATTGTTCGATTTGGTTGTATAACTATTTGGGTATGTTGGAAAACTGGCGAGTTCCCAGACCAATTACGATTGATACCCGGTGCAGCGGAAGTTTAAAATTTTTTTCATGGAACGTTTCCATGGTATGGGTATCAACCGTTCATCGATTGAATTACGTGTGTGTGTAAAATTTAAATAACAATTAAATAAATTTTACCTCAAATCTCGCAACGAGATTAATGGACACCAACAGAACAATTCTGCTCTTGTTGTCTCTCCCTGGAACCGATGAACGCCTTCAATCAGGTCCACGAACAGAGGTTTAATCCCTCTGATAGATTGCACTAGAAAATCTATCAGAAGTTTTCTGCGAAGAGAATACACGAATTTGATTCGTTATTCCTTACTGCGATTCAAAATCACAGACCGGAATTTTCTCGGGCAGAGGGGGAGGGTTCGGCCGATTTGTTGAGAGAGAGACTAGGGTTCGATTTTTGCTCTGTCTCAAAAATTATGACCTGTTGTATGTAATTTCTGTACTGAAATAACTTATTTATAATGCAGGCCACTAACACCTTAGGGCCCATTAGTCATAAGCTGGGCCCGACAAGCAAAGCCCGCTCGTTCAGAAATTAATATAAAATTCATCGTGACTCCGATTGATGAACTGATTTCACCAATGTGCACAGAAACCATTTCTGCACATTTTAAAGTCAAAATAAATTTTCCTGAATCCGAATTCAGTGGTTTCCAAAAATGTCCATCCCTATGTCATTTTAGGAAATCCTACTCCCTTACTCTTATTTAAGAAGTCCAACTCCTTAGTTCATTAAATTTAACTCTTTAAATTTAACTATCTCAACGGGGATTAAAACTCCATTACACTGTGTGACCCTCAATGGTTCAGGGATACAGCTAGCCGTGGGCTCACAACTCCTTGTGACTCGGAACAACACTTTCCGACTTGCCCAACGAATCATGGTAAAGCGCCTAGCAACATCGCCCCATGATTCCATAGGTATCACTGATAGTGCCTACAAGAACCAGTAGATTTTGGTTAACGTACAGTACGGTCCCTTCATCCATATATCCCGATCGAATCAACAACCATTGGTATATCGAGAGTCGCTCAAGATTCGATAACTATGCAATACATCTTGAAGATCAAATTAGTGACATCGCATGTGCTACTAAGAAACCATTTCTTAAATCACATCAAGTACTCTGGCCAGAGATTTGTCACACTAATATCTCCTCAGATCGCATAGGATATCCACACTCGCAAGTATGTGGTGAATCCTTGACAACAATGCATTGACTCCTATATGTGTCGTAACTGTACCCAATCTCGACACCTGATGACCCCCTCAGAGTCGGTAAACGAGTCAAAGCACAGTGCTAGCATATAGAGTCTCCATGATGTTTCAAGTCGTAAGGACTAATGGTGTACAACCAAAACCGCGGACTTTATCCACTCGATAAGTGATAACCACTTGGAAAGTCCGGATAGGGTAGTTCGACTATTCATCCTATGAATATCCATTTGCATGCTTCGAACATCTCCATGTTCCCTACCAATGAAACGTGGTACTCCGCATCGCAAATGCTAGTCTCAAACTCGAGCGATCCTTATCCTTATTATCGGACGGCTCAATCGACTAGGAACGGTTTTAGAATATACAGTGACTATAAGATGTATTTCATGATAGACATCTCCATGTTCTACCACATCTTACATACACTATAGTATATTCAAGGTCTTTATCAAAACAACAATAGTATATCACAATATAACAATATGAAGTAATATAAAGTCATTGCCATAAAAGTGTAAATAATATTAAACAAAAGATTGTTTATACAAAGAGTCAACAAAGCCCATAGCCACACAGTTGGCTCACTGGGCACCCACTCTTACAATCTCCCACTTGCCCTATAGCCAACTAGTCATACTACGTAGACCCATTGCTTCGCGATGTTTGTCAAACAATGGTCCTGGCAAAGGCTTAGTAAGTGGATCAGCGATATTGTCTGCAGAGGCCACTCGTTCGACACTGATGTCTCCTCTTTCCACAATCTCCCGGATTATGTGGTATTTCCTCAGTACGTGTTTGGATCTTTGATGAGACCTTGGTTCCTTTGCTTGAGCAACGGCACCCGTGTTGTCGCAGTACACCGGGACTGGACCAACAAATTCAGGAATGACGCCCAACTCTTGGACGAAATTCCTCATCCAAACGGCCTCTTTAGCAGCAGCTGATGCTGCAATGTATTCAGCCTCAGTGGTGGAATCCGCTGTGGTGTCCTGCTTGGAACTCTTCCAAGAGACAGCACCGCCATTGAGCATGAACACAAATCCAGAGGTTGACTTCGAGTCATCCACATCACTTTGGAAGCTAGAGTCGGTATAGCCTTCCAGTTTGAGTTCTCGTCCTCCATAAACCATGAACATATTCTTAGTCCTTCGCAAGTACTTAAGAATGTCCTTCACGGCTTTCCAATGCATCTGACCAGGATTAGACTGATATCTGCTCGTGACACTCAGAGCAAATGCTACATCCGGTCTGGTAGATATCATCCCATACATGATACTACCTATAGCTGACGCATATGGTACATGTGTCATATTCTCTATCTCTGCATCAGTCTTGGGACACATAGACTTGGATAGAGAAACTCCATGACACATGGGTAGATGTCCTCTCTTGGACCCATCCATTGAAAACCGTTTCAATATGGTATCGATGTAGGTTGATTGAGTGAGTCCTATCATTCTCTTAGATCTATCCCTATAGATCTGTATCCCAAGAATGTAGGATGCCTCACCCAAATCCTTCATCGAAAATCTACCTGATAACCATATCTTTGTTGACTGCAACATCCCTACATCATTCCCAATGAGTAAGATGTCATCAACATAAAGTACTAAGAATGTCACCGCATCATTAACTACTTTCTTGTACACGCAAGGTTCCTCCGGGTTCTTGATGAAACCAAAGTCTTTAATTGTTTCATCAAATTTCTGGTTCCAACTTCTTGATGCTTGTTTTAGACCATAAATTGATCTCTGAAGCTTGCATACCTTATGCTCGCTTCCCATGGATGTGTACCCCTCAGGCTGCTTCATATAGATTTCTTCCTTAATGTCTCCATTAAGAAAAGCAGTCTTCACATCCATTTGCCATATCTCATAGTCATACCATGCAGCTATGGCAATAAGGATTCTTATGGACTTGAACA
This sequence comes from Henckelia pumila, assembly GCF_033568475.1. Classification (NCBI taxonomy): domain Eukaryota; kingdom Viridiplantae; phylum Streptophyta; class Magnoliopsida; order Lamiales; family Gesneriaceae; genus Henckelia; species Henckelia pumila. The sequence goes on from NC_133121.1 coordinate 51,058,689, forward strand.
TTGCAACTGGTGAAAAGGTTTCGTCATAGTCAACTCCTTGCCTTTGAGTATAACCTTTAGCCACCAATCGCGCCTTGTAGGTCAATACCTTACCATCAGGCCCAAGCTTTCTTTTGTAGATCCATTTACACCCTATCGGAACAATTCCATCGGGAGGATCTACTAAAGACCAAACTTGGTTTGTATGCATCGAATCCAATTCTGACTGCATAGCTTCAAGCCATAAATTTGAATCCGCATCAGAAATTGCTTCCTTGAAGCTTCTTGGATCACATCCAATGTCGGGTTCATCTTGACCCTCTTCAAGAAGAAGACCATATCGAACTGGAGGTCTAGAAGTCCTCTCGGATCTTCTAGGTGCAGGCGTGTCCAGCAATGGTTCCTGAGGTGTGGGATCGTTATTTTGTATTTCGGGTTCTTCTCGAACTTCTTCGAGTTCCATCATCTCGCCTTTCTTATCCAATAAGAATTCCTTCTCCAAGAAGGTGGCATTCCTAGAAACAAACACCTTTGTTTCAGCAGGATAATAGAAATAATATCCGATTGAATTCTTCGGATACCCTACAAAATAACACAAGCTGGATCGACTATCCAACTTATCTCCCACTGTCCGCTTCACGTAAGCAGGACATCCCCAAATCCTCAAGTACGAATACTTAGGAGCTTTGCCATTCCATAACTCGTATGGTGTTTTGTCCACTGCTTTAGTGTGGACGTTGTTCAACAACAATACCGCCGTTTCAAGCGCATAGCCCCAAAACGAAGGTGGAAGCTCAGTGAAGCTCATCATAGATCGAACCATGTCCAACAAAGTTCGATTACGACGCTCCGATACACCATTAAGCTGTGGTGTCATAGGAGGAGTCCACTGAGAGAGAATCCCATTCTCTTTCAGATAGTCCAAAAACTCGGTACTCAAGTATTCTCCACCTCGATCCGATCGAAGTGCTTTAATACTTTTACCTAGCTTGTTTTCTACTTCAGCCCTGAATTCTTTGAACTTTTCAAATGCTTCAGACTTATATTTCATTAAATATAAATACCCATACCTTGAACAATCATCAGTAAAGGTAATGAAGTAGGTGTGGCCATGTTGAGTCCCTACTCTAAATGGACCACAAACATCTGTATGGATCAAATCCAACAGATTCTGACTACGCTCAGGTTTCCCCTTAAAAGGAGATTTAGTCATTTTTCCTTTTAGACAAGATTCACAAGTAGGTAGAGAGTTAATATCCGACATATCAAACATGCCCTCTCCCACTAGCTTGTTCATCCTTCTTGAGAAAATATGACCTAGCCTAGCATGCCATAGGTTTGCCGGGTTTTGACTATCGTTTTTCCTTTTGTTTGTTGTAGCCGGTTTATCAACATAATTCATTGGAACGTCTTTTAGTTTTAAGTTGTATAGATCGTTTTCAAATTGTCCATTTCCAATTAAACATTCATTCTTGTAAATATTGCAAATCTCATTCACAAAATTGCAAGAATAACCATCTCTATCTAGCATAGAAACAGAAATAATGTTTTAATTAAATCTGGAACAAATAAAACATCTATCAAAAGTAACTTAAAACCGTTCTGCAAAAATAAATATTTCCCATAGCTATGGATTTAACTCTGGAACCATTCCCGAGCCTTGACTGGGTCTCACCCATCCTTATCCTATTACTTCTTGTTATCATTTGCAACTCATTGCAAATATGAGATCTACATCTGGTATCCAATACCCAAGAAGTAGTATTAAGAAAAACATTTATTTCAATGTAAAACATACCCTTTGCAGTTCGCAACTGCTTGGGGTATTCCTTGCAGTTACGTTTCCAATTACCGGGTTTCTTGCAGTGATGGCAAACTTGTTTAGACTTGTCCAATTTTGCATGTAACATTTGGCCTTGAGATCATGGTCCAACCATTTCTCTAATTCGGCCAACCTTTCGGCAGTTACATCAGCCGGGGCTGTTTTCGGAGAAGCCTTTTCTAACACTTAGAAAATCTTTTTCCGAACTTAGGACAATCTTAACTTATGGAATCATTCTGTATTGTTTGCGTCAATAAGTTTGTTTTGTTGGAGAACAGAAACATGTGGATTACTGAGATAAAACAGACAATTATCGATGATTGTTTGAATAATTTACTAAGACATAAAATTGGCGAATTTTATTTTATGAATCTCACTCCCACTATTTTAACGATTTCACCACCCTCTAGTGAAAACGGGAAACTTTTTCCTTAGTGAGAACATGGAGTCCAATTGACAAACTTATGGTCCCGAATAATATCAGCCAACCATAATTCTCAAAAGGTAGAGCCCAATTGCTTCCTAAGCAACCCCCATGTATTTACCTCATGTCCAATAAGGGCCCAATAATATGACGCCGTTTAAAGTGACATGTCAAGATGACCCATCAATATTAAGTTGTGATGGACGGTCGCCATGTGGATCCCCAATAATATGAGCCGATCCCATGGGAGTTCCACCCAACTTACAACATTTGTCGATCCAATGTACAGCTTTCCGACGGACGGGCCCCCCCAATAATATGAGCCGGACCGTATCCGCGGGTAGCATCACATACATTGACCGTTGATGGAAGGTGGGAACATTTAAACAAATTTAAATTTCCTTTATTTATCTTGATATAAATTTTAAATCATATTTAAAATGAGGGATTTTTAATTATAAAAATATTTGTCTCATCATATTTAATTTATTGCATGCATTGCTGGATTCACGCAATTTATGTCTAAACATGCATACAATCATAATATCACATATTATATAGGATGATCGATTCCATTTCTAATTGACCCGTGGTTGCCAATCACGGGTCTTAGTCCAATCCTAGGTAATATGCAGTATGCAAATGCAATCCTATTACATATGCTTCCAATTTACATTTCTTCAGTCTTCATTGTCTGCTGGGCCCACCATCTTCAAATCTTGATCTCCCACTAAATCTAATGTATTTACAATAAATAACAATGACAAGTAGGGGATACATTTTTAGGGGGTGGGAACGGGCTATAAACCAAGCCCACTTTTATTACATATGACATTCATATCGGGCCATAAACCAGGCCCATTAATAAAACCAACAACAATAAAGACAAAATGTAAATTCCTAACATACACCTACAAAATTGGTCATGGCAATCGATCATCCTTATCCAATAACATTTAATTCAAAATTAATTTATTGGATAACATGCTGTGGCAATTCAAATTTAAACAAGATAAAATCATATTTTATATATAAAATCTCATTTCACATATAAAATCATATTTTATCTCCATATCAAATAAAATCATATTTTATCTATAAAATCCAATTTTACAAATAAAATCATATTTTACTCAATATATCATAAGATCATATCTTATCATCAATTGTACCAAAATAATTGATTTCAAAATTCAATTTACGGATAAAATATTAAAATTTTCCAAAAATTCAAATTTATCCAAAATCAATTTTAAAATTTACGGACTCGAACAATTCGATCCGAAATCTCGTGAACCAATCAAAAACAATTTTTGACCGGACCAAAAATAAAATTTTAACATATTAAAATTAATTTTTAATAAAATATTAATTTTTCCCGCGGGCCACCCGGGACACTCCGGGTTGGCCCGCACCCGGGGCGCGGGCCGGGGCAGCCCGGCTGCCCCCTTAGGGCAGCAACGCTTGCTGCCCTGGCGGGGCTGTGCGCCGCCCTGGGCGGCGCCGAGCGCTGCCCTGGGCGGCGACGGTCGCCGCCCTGGGCGGCGCCGTGCGCCCCCTTTGGGCGGCGCCGTGCGCCGCCCCTGGGGGCAGCGACCATCGCTGCCCCTTCCGGGCAGCGATCCAATCGCTGCCCGGGTTTCGCCCCCGGAAAAAATTTTTTTTTTTTTTTATTAAAAATATTTATTTTGTTTCAAAAACCGAGACTCAAAAATTTTGTACAATTGATTAATTCAATCGATTGATCTGAGCAACCTGGCTCTGATACCACTGTTGGAAAACTGGCGAGTTCCCAGACCAATTACGATTGATACCCGGTGCAGCGGAAGTTTAAAATTTTTTTCATGGAACGTTTCCATGGTATGGGTATCAACCGTTCATCGATTGAATTACGTGTGTGTGTAAAATTTAAATAACAATTAAATAAATTTTACCTCAAATCTCGCAACGAGATTAATGGACACCAACAGAACAATTCTGCTCTTGTTGTCTCTCCCTGGAACCGATGAACGCCTTCAATCAGGTCCACGAACAGAGGTTTAATCCCTCTGATAGATTGCACTAGAAAATCTATCAGAAGTTTTCTGCGAAGAGAATACACGAATTTGATTCGTTATTCCTTACTGCGATTCAAAATCACAGACCGGAATTTTCTCGGGCAGAGGGGGAGGGTTCGGCCGATTTGTTGAGAGAGAGACTAGGGTTCGATTTTTGCTCTGTCTCAAAAATTATGACCTGTTGTATGTAATTTCTGTACTGAAATAACTTATTTATAATGCAGGCCACTAACACCTTAGGCCCATTAGTCATAAGCTGGGGCCCGACAAGCAAAGCCCGCTCGTTCAGAAATTAATATAAAATTCATCGTGACTCCGATTGATGAACTGATTTCACCAATGTGCACAGAAACCATTTCTGCACATTTTAAAGTCAAAATAAATTTTCCTGAATCCGAATTCAGTGGTTTCCAAAAATGTCCATCCCTATGTCATTTTAGGAAATCCTACTCCCTTACTCTTATTTAAGAAGTCCAACTCCTTAGTTCATTAAATTTAACTCTTTAAATTTAACTATCTCAACGGGGATTAAAACTCCATTACACTGTGTGACCCTCAATGGTTCAGGGATACAGCTAGCCGTGGGCTCACAACTCCTTGTGACTCGGAACAACACTTTCCGACTTGCCCAACGAATCATGGTAAAGCGCCTAGCAACATCGCCCCATGATTCCCTAGGTATCACTGATAGTGCCTACAAGAACCAGTAGATTTTGGTTAACGTACAGTACGGTCCCTTCATCCATATATCCCGATCGAATCAACAACCATTGGTATATCGAGAGTCGCTCAAGATTCGATAACTATGCAATACATCTTGAAGATCAAATTAGTGACATCGCATGTGCTACTAAGAAACCATTTCTTAAATCACATCAAGTACTCTGGCCAGAGATTTGTCACACTAATATCTCCTCAGATCGCATAGGATATCCACACTCGCAAGTATGTGGTGAATCCTTGACAACAATGCATTGACTCCTATATGTGTCGTAACTGTACCCAATCTCGACACCTGATGACCCCCTCAGAGTCGGTAAACGAGTCAAAGCACAGTGCTAGCATATAGAGTCTCCATGATGTTTCAAGTCGTAAGGACTAATGGTGTACAACCAAAACCGCGGACTTTATCCACTCGATAAGTGATAACCACTTGGAAAGTCCGGATAGGGTAGTTCGACTATTCATCCTATGAATATCCATTTGCATGCTTCGAACATCTCCATGTTCCCTACCAATGAAACGTGGTACTCCGCATCGCAAATGCTAGTCTCAAACTCGAGCGATCCTTATCCTTATTATCGGACGGCTCAATCGACTAGGAACGGTTTTAGAATATACAGTGACTATAAGATGTATTTCATGATAGACATCTCCATGTTCTACCACATCTTACATACACTATAGTATATTCAAGGTCTTTATCAAAACAACAATAGTATATCACAATATAACAATATGAAGTAATATAAAGTCATTGCCATAAAAGTGTAAATAATATTAAACAAAAGATTGTTTATACAAAGAGTCAACAAAGCCCATAGCCACACAGTTGGCTCACTGGGCACCCACTCTTACAGGGTATTTACAGATTCCTTTCCTTGGGAATGTATAATGTTTATTGCTTTTGCAGTTATTCTGGCTTACTGTTTTAATTAAGTTAATTGCATGTTTAAGTGTCTGTTTAGTAGGTGATCTTGGTAAGGGTCACTACACGAATTAACCTGGGTTTAGCATCCTTTTTGCTCATCAAGTATTTCAGGGCCGAGTGGTCAGTATGAACAACGACTTTGCTTCCCACCAAATATGATCTGACTTTTCCAGTGCAAATACAACCACAAGTAACTCTTTTTCAGTGGTGGCATAGTTCATTTCGGTGGCTGACAAGGTAATGCTGGCGTAGTAGATCACGTGTAGCACTTTATCCCTTTTCTGCCCATGGACGGCTCCCAACATTGTGTCACTGGCATCGCACATCAATTCAAAAAAAAAACTCCAGTCTGGTGCTACTATTATCGGTGCGTTTGTCAACTTCTTCTTCAATATCTGGAACTCCTGTAAACACTTAGCAAAAAATTTTAAAGGCACCTCTTTTATCAATAAATTAGTAAGGGGTTTAGCAACAGAGGAAAAATCCTTGATGAATCTTCTATAAAATCCTGTGTGCCCAAGAAAACTTCCTTTTAGATTCATGGGCGGTGAAAGTTTGTCTATTACCTCAATTTTCGCCCGATCCACCTCCACACCTTTTTTGACACCTTATGCCCTAAATCAATCCCTTCACGCACCATTAAGTTACATTTCTCCAAATTCAACACGAGATTACTCTCCTCATATCTTTTCAACACTCTCTCCAAGTTACATAAACAGTCATCAAAAGAAGAACCAAACACAGAGAAATCATCCATGAAAACTTCAATGAATTTTTCTACCATGTCATGAAAAATAGCTATCATGCAGCGCTGGAAAGTAGCAGGGGCATTACACAAACCAAATGAAATTCATTTATATGCAAAACTACCATATAGACACGTAAAATTAGTTTTATGTTGATCCTCAGGTGCTATGGGGATTTGCATATAACCCAAATAACCTTCTAAAAAACAGTAAAAAGCATGCCCAGAAAGCCTCTCAACCATTTGATCAATAAAAGGGAGGGGGAAGTGATGTTTACGAGTGGAATCATTCAATTTTCTATAATCAATGCATACCCGTCATCCCGTAACAGTTTTAATATGGATTAATTCATTATTCTCATTTTCAAAAACAGTTATATCTCCTTTTTTAGGCACTACCTGAATTGGACTCACTCATTCACTATCAAAAATAGGATAGATAATAACTGCATCTAGAAGCTTGATCACCTCCTTTTTCACTACCTCTTGTATATCTCGGTTTAAGAGCCTTTGCGGTTGAGTGGATGTCTTGTGCTCCGCCTCCATTAGTATCTTGTGCATGCACATGAATGGACTAATTCCCTTTCTGCCCGCAAGGCTCCATCCTATTTCTCTAATATGCTCTCTAAGCACTCTCAACAGCTTTTCTTCCTCGCTCCCTGTCAAAGAAGAAGAACAAATTACTGGCAGTTTATCATTCTTCAACAAATATAAATATTTCAAATGAGAAGGGAGTGGTTTAAGTTCGAGAGTAGGGGGCTCCTCGGCTGATGGCTTCAATAGTTTTGGGATATTCCCAAGATATCCTATCTTGGAATTAATGGATCTTTCAAGAGGTTTCATTCCATCCAAATATCTCGCGACCTCTTGAACTTCCTCTCTAACATGCTCCTCATGCATCGTACCTGTCAAACATATCTCTAATGGATCCGCAGATAACTGTTCCTACAAAGATAACTCAACCAATTCATCAGTAACATCAATTCTGAAACAATCAAAATTTTTCACTGGATAACGAAGGCCTTGAAACACATTAAAAATTACACTTTCATCATTCATACGCAAAATCAACTCCCTTTTTTGCACATCAATTAAAGCTTTTGAAGTGGCCAAAAATGATCTACCTAAAATAAGAGGTATCTCACGATCCTCTTCCATGTCAAGCACAATGAAATCCACTGGAAAAATAAACTTATCAACCTTTACTAACACATCTTCCACAATCCCCCCCCCCCCCCCCCCTCTAGGATATTTTATAGATCTATCAGCCAATTTTAGGGATATGGTGGTTGGTCTTACTTCCCCAATTCCAAATTTTTTAAAACATAAGTAAGGCATAAGATTTATACTTGCACCAAGATCACATAAAGCCTTACTAAAGAATGATTTTCCTATAGTGAAAGGAATTGACAAACAACCGGGATCCTTAAGTTTCGAAGGGAGTTTATTTTGTGAAATAGCAGAACATTCCTCCGACAACTTCATAGTTTCAAAATCTACTAACTTCCTCTTGTTTGACAAAATCCCCTTCAAAAATTTTGCATAACTAGGCATTTGAGCCAAAGCATCCGAAAATGGAATATTAATATGGAGCTTTTTGAAAATTTCTAAAAATTTTGCAAATTGATTATCCAATTGCAGTTGATTAGCTCGTTGGGGGAAGGAAAGTTTACTCAAATCAATAATAGAATTATTAATTGGGTTAGGATACTTACCTTTCTTGCCCGTAGGAGCCGATTCTACGTGTTTTGGCACGTATTCCACCCCTTTTCAATGATTGGTACAATTGCTTCATCATCATCAACTGTATTCTCCTTTGCCTCCACTTGCGATCTAGTAACCGCCAGAATTGCATTTACGTCTCTTGGATTTTTTCAGTATTGCTAGGAAACAATCCGGCTAGCCTAGTTGACAGTTGTGTGGCTATTTGGCTCTACTGCGTCTCCAAATTTTGCAAAATTGTCTCTTGATTCTGCAAGCGAGTATTAGTACCCGCTACATATTTCATCATGATCTCTTCAAAGCTCGGTTTCTTCTCAACTGGCTTAGATGTGTTGGCGGTGGGTTTTGCAGGTTTCCATGAGAAATTCGTGTGATTCTTTCATCTAGGATTGTAAGTGTTGCTATAAGGATTGTATGGTTGTTTCCCTTGATTTCCCATAAAGTTTACTGAATCTATATCAAATACTTGTTGTTCCTCGTGCTGTTTCACTTGGACTTGATTTGCTGAGGAAGTCTGCATAAGCGTCATTTGATGTGTGAGAGAATCGATTTTTGCATTCAGTGAAGTCAATGCGTCGACCTCTAGAACTCCGTATTTCTTCTCCTTTTTCATATCTGGCCATCCTACATTACTTTCAGCCATGTTACCAATAATCTCCCAAGCGTCTGCTGGCGTCTTCCTGAATAGGCTTCCAATAATAGAAGCATCCAACATGGATCGAACCGACTGGATCGGCTCCATTATAGAATGTCTCAATCTGTTGGCTCTGAGTGAGATTATTCTGAGGGCACATCCTCAACATCTTCTTGAATCTATTACATGACGCACGTAAGGACTCTCCCTCCTTTTGCTTGAAAGAAATAATGTCAGAAAATAACGTCACCATCTTTGTAGGAGGAAAATAATTGTTCAAAAAAGTTTGAACAAGTCCAGTCCAAGTAGTGATAGAACCTCCATGTAGATCATCCAACCATTTAACTGCCTCGCCTTGTAAAGAGAATGGGAATAACTGCAGTCACACTGCATCAGATGTTAACCCATTGAACTTAAAGGTGTCACACATAGACAGAAAGCGCTCCAGATGAGCGTAGGTGTAGTGACCCAACCCGGATCCACTACCTAATCAGAGTTAGAGCATAATTAAGCATGAAATTAAAATAAATTAAATAATTCGCTGCGGAAGACTTAAATAAATGCTGGTCGGCGGAATACAACTGACTAAACAAATTCAATATATAACCCAATCGAATAATTAACCCCAAAAAGCAAATAAATCCTACAGTTAATCATGTTGTCTTCACTGGTCGCTGCTCTCTCCAAGCTACTGGGCAAACTACCTGTAGCTGCACCTGCCCCGTAGAATAAGGTGTCCAGACATACAAAAAAATATTGGACATGAGCGATTATGCTCAATACGAAAGTAATGATATATAAAATATATGCAGCACATAAAATGACTTAAAAACAAGGGTAAAACAATATACTCAGCGGCACCGTGCTGGATAGCTAGTCCTCAGGGCACTCGTATATTCACCCATCAACTATAGCAGCTACTCCACCATTGTGGTCGCTCCTAGTGATAGCAGAACCAGGGGCTAAGCCTCGCCAGACACGAATCCATAAGGAGTAACTCATCATTGATGGAAACTTTCATGACTCACATCATACCAGATGCAGTACAGTACATATAAAAGCGTGCATGTGCTAAAGCAGTAAAACATGGGAAACACATAACACATACTCTTGCAACACATGTATCATATATCATGCTGGCCATCTCAGTTAGTAGTTACGTATCTTAATAAAGGCAGTCCTAGCAGTCCCGCTCTAGGTTCCAAGCCTATCATCAGCTCTACAATGAAAATTACTAATGCATCAATATTTAAGCTCTAAAAGTCTTAACTAAGCTATTGCATACTCCTAAATAATTTTAGGAGACCATAGCTATACCTGCATCTGTCATCATCCCGCTGATGGCAACTGCCTCAAAACTTAGGCACAGCTCCGCTATGACACCGGGATCGCTTTGCTAATTCCGGATTCCCAATAGGACGCATAGAAGTCCCTAGATCTGACTAGAAAGGCTAAGGACGAGAGAGAGAAGAGAGGAATGAGCGAGTTGAAATGAGGCCCTCGCACCCATATTTATAGATGGAGAACATTGCGTCCATTCCTGATTGTTGCGTTTGTTCCTGATCGTTGCGCCCGTTCTCCAGTTTGTTCCGTCCGTTGTCACCTCAAGTTCGTAAGCAATGACGTCACCTTGTTGACGTCACGGATGACATCAGCTGACCAGAACGTTGCGTCCGATCTACGAACATTGCGTCTGTTCTACCCGACCCTTCGGGCTATTTCTGATCATTTTAGGTTCTTTTCTGCAGTTCATAGACTCATCTGAAGCTTCCTGAATCTTTTTTTATCTTACTTAATACTTTTGATTAACACTTAATCACTTAATTTCGGATACGGTTCACTACAATCTTGTGGCTAAGGGCTTTGATGACTCTTTGTATAAAAAATATTTTGTTTAATATAATTTACACTTTTATTAATGGCAATGACTTTATCTTTCTTCATATTGTTATATTGTGATATACTATTGTTGTTTTGATAAAGACCTTGAATATAATATAGTGTATGTAAGATGTGGTAGCACATGGGGATGGCTATCATGAAACACATCTTATAGTCACTGTATATTCTAAACTGTTCCTAGTCGATTGAGCCGTCCGATAATAAGGATAAGGATCGCTCGAGTTTGAGACTAGCATTTGCGATGCAGAGTACCACGTTTCATTGGTAAGGAACATAGAAATGTTCGAAGCATGCAAATGGATATTCATACGATGAATGATCGAACTACCCTATCCGGACATTCCAAGTGGTTATCACTTATCGAGTGGATAAAGTCCGCGGTTTTGGTTGTACACCATTAGTCCTTACTACTTGAAACATCATTGAGACTCTATATGCTAGTACTGTACTTTGACTCGTTTACCGACTCCATTGGGGTCATCAGGTGTCGGGATTGGGTACAGTTACGACACATATAGAAGTCGATGCTTTGTTGTCAAGGATTCACCACATACTTGCGAGTGTGGATATCCTATGCGATCTGAGGAGATATTAGTGTGACGAATCTCTGGCCAGAGTACATGATGTGTTTTAAGAAATGGTTTCTTAGTAGCACATGCGATGCCACTATTTGATCTTCAAGATGTATTGCATAGTTATCGAATCTCGAACGACTCTCGATTTACCAATGGTTGTTGATTCGATCGGGATATATGGATGAAGGGACCGTACTGTACGCTAACCAAAATCTATTGGTTCTTGCAGGCACTATCAGTGATACCTAGGGAATCATGGGGCGATGTTGCTAGGCGCTCATACCATGATTCGATGGGCTAGTCGGAAATTGTTGTTCCGAGTCACAAGGAGTTGTGAGCCCACGGCTAGCTGTATCCCTGAACCATTGAGGGTCACACAGAGTAATGGATTTTTAATCCCCGTTGAGATAGTTAAATTTAAAGAGTTAAATTTAATGAACAAAGAAGTTGGACTTCTTATTTAAGAGTAGAGGAGTAAGATTTCTTAAAATGACATAGGGATGGGCATTTTTGGAAATCACTGAATTCGGATTCAGAAAAATTTATCTTGACTTTAAAAGGTGCAGAAATGGTTTCTGTGCACATTGGTGAAATCGGTTTATCAATCGGAGTCATGATGAATTTTATATTAATTTCTGAACATGCGGGCTTTGCTTGTCGGGCTTGAACTTATGAGTAATGGGCCCTAAGCTGTTAGCGGCCTACATTATAAATAAGTTATTGCAGTACAGAAATTACATACAACAGGTCACAAAATTATTTTCGAAAAACCCTAATTTTATTATGTGTGGCCGCCGCCCCCTTCCCCTCTGCTCGGAAAAATCCAGTCTGTGAATTTTGAATTACAGTCTGGTTTAACGGATCAAATTCGTTAATTCTCTTCGTAGAAACTTCTGATAGATTTTCTAGTGCAATCTATCAGAGGGATTAAATATCCGTTCGTGGACCTGATTGCAGAACAGTTCGTCCATCAGTTCCAGGGATATACAAAAAGAGCAGAGCAATGTGTTGGTGTCCAAAATCTCGATTCGAGATTGGAGGTAAAAATTTATAATTGTTATTTAATTTTTACACACACAATTTAATCGTTAAGTTTTGATACCCATTATGGAATCGTTCCATATAAAATTTTTAAACTTCCGCTGCACCGGGTATCAATTCTGATTGATCTGATCGCCGTTCTCCAACAGTGGTTTCAGAGACAGGTTGCTCAGATCAAGCGATTAAATTAATCGATTGTACAAAAATTTTTAAGCCTCGGTTTTTGAAACAAAATAAATATTTTAAAAATAAAAAAAAAATATTTCGGGCAAAACCCGGGCAGCGATGGGGGGGGCAGCGATGGTCGCTGCCCCGGGCAGCGCACGACGCTGACCAGCGTAGCACTGGGCGCTGCGCAGGGCAGCGCACGGCGCTGCCCAGGGCAGCGATCGTCGCTGCCCGGCCCGAGCCCTTTGGGGCGCGGGCAGCCCAGGAACGTCTCGGGCGGCCCGCGAAAAATTAATTTTTTAATTTTAAAATTAAATTTTAATATGTTAAAATTCTATTTTTGGTACGATCGAAAATTGTTTTTGATTGGTCCACGAGGCATCGGATCGAATTGTTCGAGTTCGAAAATTTTAAAATTGATTTTTGGATAAATTTGAATTTTTGGAAATTTTAAATATTTTATCCGTTAAATCAGATTTTATGAAATTAATTATTTTTGGTACAATTGATGATAAGATATGATCTTATGGATATATTGAGTAAAATATGATTTTATGTATAAAATTGGATTTTATAGATAAAATATGATTTTATTTGATAAAAAGATAAAATATGATTTTGTATGTAAAATTAGATTTTATATATGGAATATGATTTTATCCTTTTAAATTTAAATTGCCATTGCATGTTATCCAATAAATTAATTTTGAATTAAATGTTATTGGATAAGGATGATCGATTGCCATGACCAATTTTGTAGTTGTATGTTAGGAATTTACATTTGTTTTTATTGTTGTTGGATTTATTAATGGGCCTGGTTTATGGCCCAATATGAATTGTCATATGTAATAAAAGTGGGCCTGGTTTATGGCCCGTTCCCACCCCTTGAAATGTATCCCCTACTTGTCATTGTTATTTATTTTAAATACATTAGATTTAGTGGGAGATGAAGATTTGAAGATGGAGGTGGGCCCAGCAGACAATAAAGACAGAAGAAATGTAAATTGAAAGCACAATGTAATAGGATTGCATTGCATACTGCATATTACCTAGGATTGGACTAAGACTCGTGATTGGCAACCACGGGTCGATTAGAAATGGAATCGATCATCCTATATAATATGTGATATTATTGTTGTATGCATGTTTTAGACAAAATTGTGTGAATCCGACAAACATACAAAATTTTAAAAATGATGAGACAAATTTTCAAAATTAAAATACCTCATTTTAAATATGATTTAAAATTGATATCAAGATAAATAAAGGAAATTTAAATTTGTTTAAATGTTCCTACCTTCCATCAACGATCAATGTATGAGATGCTACCCGCGGATACGGTCCGGCTCATATTATTGGGGGGGCCCGTTCGTCGGAAAGTTGTACATTGGATCGACACATGTTGTAAGTTGGGTGGAACTCCCATGAGATCGGCTTATATTATTGGGGGATCCACATGGCGACCGTCCATCACAACTTAATATTGATGGGTCATCTTGACATGTCACAATAAACGGCGTCATATTATTGGGCCCTTATTGGACATGAGGTAAAAACGTGGAGGTTGCTTTGGAAGCAATTGGGCTCTACCTTTTGAAAATTATGGTTGGCTGATATTATTCGGGACCATAGTTTGTCAATTGGACTCCATGTTCTCACTAAGGAAAACATTTTCCCGTTTTCACTAGAGGGTAATGAAATCGTTAAAATAGTGGGAGTGAGATTCATAAAATAAATTTTGCCTATTTTATGTCTTAGTAAATTAATTAAACAATCACTGATATTTGTCTTTTTCTTTTCAGTATTTCATAAAGATGAATTCGCGTAATCCACTTTTCTCGATCCTCGAACAAAATAAATTGACTGGCGCAAACTATACGGAATGGTTCCGTAAGTTGAAGATTGTCTTGACTTCGGAGAAGATGCTCTACGTGTTAGAAAAATCTCCTCCGAAGGAAGCACCAACTGACATAAGTCCGGAAGAGTTAGCCAAACTTGATACATGGTGGGACCATGATATCAAGGCCAAATGCTATATGCAAGCCTCGATGTCTGATGAACTCCAGAGGCGATTTGAGGACACCGTGAATGCTGCTGACATTCACGTACAACTCAAGGAACTTTTTGGGGCTCAATCGAGAGCTGAAAGGTTCGCTACTGTAAAGGAGCTAATGACGTGTCGCATGCGTGAAGGGACTTCGGTCCGTGATCATGGGGTACGAGTGATTTGGCTCATACAGAAGTTGGTAACGCTTGATTTGGTGTTGGAGCATGAACTCAACGTGGACTTACTACTTCTATCTCTTCCTTCTTTGTTTGACGGATTTGTGGTGAATTTCAATATGAACAAGATAGAGGCCTCCCTTGAAGAGATGGTCAATATGCTTGTGACATATGAATCCACTTTAAAGAAGGATAAACCGGCTTTCTTGGTGGGCTCCTCTTCTTCTGCTAAGAAGGGGCCAAGTACAAAGGGTAAGAAACGTTCTGCCCCACCCAAGAAAATCGAACCCGAGAAGAAGTACAAGACAAAGGCTTCAAACATGGAAAAGTCCAAGGATGTTTGCCATTACTGCAAGAAGCCCGGTCATTGGAAGCGTAACTGCAAGGAATATCTAGAGCAGTTGCGAACTGCGAAGGGTATGTTCTATATTGAAATAAATGTTTCACTTAATACTACTTCTTGGGTATTGGATACCGGATGTGGATCTCACATTTGCAATGATTTGCAGGTGATGACAATAAGTCGCAAGCTTAGAATGGGTGAGACCCAGCTGAGGCTCGGAAATGGTTCCAGAGTTGAAGCTAAAGCTGTGGGAGATATTTATTTAATTTTGCAGAACGGTTTTAAGTTACTTTTGAGAGATGTTTTATTTGTTCCAGATTTGATTAAAAACATTATTTCTGTTTCTATGCTTGATAGAGATGGTTATTCTTGCAATTTTGTGAATGGGATTTGCAATATTTACAAGAATGAATGTTTGATTGGAAATGGACAACTTGAAAACGATCTATGCAACTTAAAACTAAAAGACGTTACAATAAATTATGTTGATAAACCGGCAACAACAAACAAAAGGAAAATCGATAGTCAAAACCCGGCAAACCTTTGGCATGCTAGGCTAGGTCATATTTCCTCAAGGAGGATGAACAAGCTAGTGGGAGAGGGCATGTTTGATATGTCTGATATTAACTCTCTACCTACTTGTGAATCCTGCCTGAAAGGAAAAATGACTAAATCTCCTTTTAAGGGGAAACCTGAGCGTAGTCAAAATCTGTTGGATTTGATCCATACAGACGTTTGTGGTCCATTTAGAATTGGTACTCAATATGGCCACACCTACTTCATTACCTTTACTGATGATTATTCAAGTTATGGATATTTATATTTAATGAAATATAAGTCTGAAGCATTTGAAAAGTTCAAAGAATTCAAGGCTGAAGTAGAAAACAAGCTAGGTAAAAGTATTAAAGCACTTCGATCGGATCGAGGTGGAGAATACTAGAGTACCGAGTTTTTGGACTATCTGAAAGAGAATGGGATTCTCTCTCAGTGGACTCCTCCTATGACACCTCAGCTGAATGGTGTATCGGAGCGTCGTAATCGAACTTTGTTGGACATGGTTCGATCCATGATGAGCTTCACTGAGCTTCCACCTTCGTTTTGGGGCTATGCGCTTGAAACAAAGGTATTGTTGTTGAAAAACGTCCACACTAAAGCAGTGGACAAAACACCATACGAGTTATGGAATGGAAAAGCTCCTAAGTATTCGTACTTAAGGATTTGGGGATGTCCTGCTTACGTGAAGCAGACAGTGGGAGATAAGTTGGATAGTAGATCCACCTTATGTTATTTTGTAGGGTATCCGAAGAATTCAATCGGATATTATTTCTATCATCCTGCTGAAACAAAGATGTTTGTTTCGAGGAATGCCACCTTCTTGGAGAAGGAGTTCTTATCGGATAAGAAAGGCGAGATGATGGAACTCGAAGAAATTCGAGAAGAACCCGAAATACAAAATAATGATCCTACACTGTAAGAGTGGGTGCCCAGTGAGCCAACTGTGTGGCTATGGGCTTTGTTGACTCTTTGTATAAACAATCTTTTGTTTAATATTATTTACACTTTTATGGCAATGACTTTATATTACTTCATATTGTTATATTGTGATATACTATTGTTGTTTTGATAAAGACCTTGAATATACTATAGTGTATGTAAGATGTGGTAGAACATGGAGATGTCTATCATGAAATACATCTTATAGTCACTGTATATTCTAAAACCGTTCCTAGTCGATTGAGCCGTCCGATAATAAGGATAAGGATCGCTCGAGTTTGAGACTAGCATTTGCGATGCGGAGTACCACGTTTCATTGGTAGGGAACATGGAGATGTTCGAAGCATGCAAATGGATATTCATAGGATGAATAGTCGAACTACCCTATCCGGACTTTCCAAGTGGTTATCACTTATCGAGTGGATAAAGTCCGCGGTTTTGGTTGTACACCATTAGTCCTTACGACTTGAAACATCATGGAGACTCTATATGCTAGTACTGTGCTTTGACTCGTTTACCGACTCTGAGGGGGTCATCAGGTGTCGAGATTGGGTACAGTTACGACACATATAGGAGTCAATGCATTGTTGTCAAGGATTCACCACATACTTGCGAGTGTGGATATCCTATGCGATCTGAGGAGATATTAGTGTGACAAATCTCTGGCCAGAGTACTTGATGTGATTTAAGAAATGGTTTCTTAGTAGCACATGCGATGTCACTAATTTGATCTTCAAGATGTATTGCATAGTTATCGAATCTTGAGCGACTCTCGATATACCAATGGTTGTTGATTCGATCGGGATATATGGATGAAGGGACCGTACTGTACGTTAACCAAAATCTACTGGTTCTTGTAGGCACTATCAGTGATACCTAGGGAATCATGGGGCGATGTTGCTAGGCGCTTTACCATGATTCGTTGGGCAAGTCGGAAAGTGTTGTTCCGAGTCACAAGGAGTTGTGAGCCCACGGCTAGCTGTATCCCTGAACCATTGAGGGTCACACAGTGTAATGGAGTTTTAATCCCCGTTGAGATAGTTAAATTTAAAGAGTTAAATTTAATGAACTAAGGAGTTGGACTTCTTAAATAAGAGTAAGGGAGTAGGATTTCCTAAAATGACATAGGGATGGACATTTTTGGAAACCACTGAATTCGGATTCAGGAAAATTTATTTTGACTTTAAAACGTGCAGAAATAGTTTCTGTGCACATTGGTGAAATCGTTTCATCAATCGGAGTCACGATGAATTTATATTAATTTCTGAACGAGCGGGCTTTGCTTGTCGGGCCCCAGCTTATGACTAATGGGCCCTAAGGTGTTAGTGGCCTGCATTATAAATAAGTTATTTCAGTACAGAAATTACACACAACAGGTCATAATTTTGAGAGCAAAAAAATTCGAAAACCCTATTCTCTCTCAAAGAATTTCGGCCGCCCCCTTGCTCTGCCCGAGAAAATTCCGGTCTGTGATTTTGAATTGCAGTAAGGAATAACGAATCAAATTCGTGTATTCTCTTCGCAGAAAACTTCTGATAGATTTTCTAGTGCAATCTATCAGAGGGATTAAACCTCTGTTCGTGGACCTGATTGAAGGCGTTCATCGGTTCCAGGGAGAGACAACAAGAGCAGAATTGTTCTGTTGGTGTCCATTAATCTCGTTGCGAGATTTGAGGTAAAATTTATTTAATTGTTATTTAAATTTTACACACACGTAATTCAATCGATGAACGGTTGATACCCATACCATGGAAACGTTCCATGAAAAATTTTTAAACTTCCGCTGCACCGGGTATCAATCGTAATTGGTCTGGGAACTCGCCAGTTTTCCAACAGTGGTATCAAAGCCAGGTTGCTCAGATCAATCGATTGAATTAATCAATTGTACAAAATTTTTTGAGTCTCGGTTTTTGAAACAAAATAAATATTTTTAATAAAAAAAAAAAATTTTTTTCGGGGGCGAAACCCGGGCAGCGATTGGATCGCTGCCCGGAGGGGGCAGCGATGGTCGCTGCCCCCAGGGGCGGCGCACGGCGCCGCCCAAAGGGGGCGCACGGCGCCGCCCAGAGCGGCGACCGTCGCCGCCCAGGGCGGCGCACGGCGCTGCCCAGGGCAGCGCTGTGCGCTGCCCAGCGCAGCGCTGGGCGCTGCGCAGGGCAGCGCTCGGCGCTGCCCAGGGCGGCGCTCGGCGCCGCCCAGGGGTGGCGCTCAGCGCCGCCCAGGGCGACGCACGGCGCCGCCCAGCGGCGGCGCCAGGCGCCGCCAGGGCAGCAAGTGTTGCTGCCCTAAGGGGGCAGCCGGGCTGCCCCGGCCCGCGCCCCGGGTGCGGGCCAACCCGGGAGTGTCCCGGCGGCCCGCGGGAAAAATTATTATTTTTATTAAAATTAATTTTAATATGTTAAAATTTTATTTTTGGTCCGGTCAAAAATTGTTTTTGATTGGTTCACGAGATTTCGGATCGAATTGTTCGAGTCCGTAAATTTTAAAATTGATTTTGGATAAATTTGAATTTTTGGAAAATTTTAATATTTTATCCGTAAATTGAATTTTGAAATCAATTATTTTGGTACAATTGATGATAAGATATGATCTTATGATATATTAGATAAAATATGATTTTATTTGTAAAATTGGATTTTATAGATAAAATATGATTTTATTTGATATGGAGATAAAATATGATTTTATATGTGAAATGTGATTTTATATATAAAATATGATTTTATCTTGTTTAAATTTGAATTGCCACAGCATGTTATCCAATAAATTAATTTTGAATTAAATGTTATTGGATAAGGATGATCGATTGCCATGACCAATTTTGTAGGTGTATGTTAGGAATTTACATTTTGTCTTTATTGTTGTTGGTTTTATTAATGGGCCTGGTTTATGGCCCGATATGAATGTCATATGTAATAAAAGTGGGCTTGGTTTATAGCCCGTTCCCACCCCCTAAAAATGTATCCCCTACTTGTCATTGTTATTTATTGTAAATACATTAGATTTAGTGGGAGATCAAGATTTGAAGATGGTGGGCCCAGCAGACAATGAAGACTGAAGAAATGTAAATTGGAAGCATATGTAATAGGATTGCATTTGCATACTGCATATTACCTAGGATTGGACTAAGACCCGTGATTGGCAACCACGGGTCAATTAGAAATGGAATCGATCATCCTATATAATATGTGATATTATGATTGTATGCATGTTTAGACATAAATTGCGTGAATCCGGCAATGCATGCAATAAATTAAATATGATGAGACAAATATTTTATAAATAAAATCCCTCATTTTAAATATGATTTAAAATTTATATCAAGATAAATAAAGGAAATTTAAATATTGTTTAAATGTTCCTACCTTCCATCAACGGTCAATGTATGTGATGCTACCCGCGGATACGGTCCGGCTCATATTATTGGGGGGGCCCGTCCGTCGGAAAGCTGTACATTGGATCGACAAATGTTGTAAGTTGGGTGGAACTCCCATGGGATCGGCTCATATTATTGGGGGATCCACATGGCGACCGTCCATCACAACTTAATATTGATGGGTCATCTTGACATGTCACTTTAAACGGCGTCATATTATTGGGCCCTTATTGGACATGAGGTAAATACATGGGGGTTGCTTTGGAAGCAATTGGGCTCTACCTTTTGAGAATTATGGTTGGCTGATATTATTCGGGACCATAAGTTTGTCAATTGGACTCCATGTTCTCACTAAGGAAAAAGTTTCCCGTTTTCACTAGAGGGTGGTGAAATCGTTAAAATAGTGGGAGTGAGATTCATAAAATTAAATTCGCCTATTTTATGTCTTAGTAAATTGTTAAACAATCATCGATAATTGTCTGTTTTATCTCAGTAATCCACATGTTTCTGTTCTCCAACAAAACAAACTTATTGACGCAAACAATACAGAATGATTCCATAAGTTAAGATTGTCCTAAGTTCGGAAAAAGATTTTCTAAGTGTTAGAAAAGGCTTCTCCGAAAACAGCCCCGGCTGATGTAACTGCCAAAAGGTTGGCCGAATTAGAGAAATGGTTGGACCATGATCTCAAGGCCAAATGTTACATGCAAAATTGGACAAGTCTAAACAAGTTTGCCATCACTGCAAGAAACCCGGTAATTGGAAACGTAACTGCAAGGAATACCCCAAGCAGTTGCGAACTGCAAAGGGTATGTTTTACATTAAAATGTTTTTCTTAATACTACTTCTTGGGTATTGGATACCAGATGTAGATCTCATATTTGCAATGAGTTGCAAATGATGACAAGAAGTAATAGGCTAAGGATGGGTGAGACCCAGTCAAGGCTCGGGAATGGTTCCAGAGATAAATCCAAAGCCGTAGGAGACGTTTGTTTAATTTTGCAGAATGGTTTTAAATTATTGTTGAGAGATGTTTTATTTGTGCCAGATTTAATTAAAAACATTATTTCTATTTCTATGCTTGATAGAGATGGTTATTCTTGTAATTTTGTGAATGGGATTTGCAATATTTACAAGATAGAATGTTTAATTGGAAATGGACAACTTGAAAACGATCTATATAATTTAAAACTAAAAGACGTTCCAGTGAATTGTATTGACAAACCGGCAACAACAAACAAAAGGAAAATCGATAGTCAAAACCCGGCAAACCTTTGGCACGCTAGACTAGGTCATATTTCCTCAAGGAGGATGAACAAGCTAGTGGGAGAGGGCATGTTTGATATGTCTGATATTAACTCTCTACCTACTTGTGAATCCTGCCTAAAAGGGAAAATGACTAAATCTCCTTTTAAGGGGAAGCCTGAACGTAGTCAAAATCTGTTGGATTTGATCCATACAGATGTTTGTGGTCCATTTAGAGTAGGGACTCAACATGGCCACACCTACTTCATTACCTTTACTGATGATTATTCTAGGTATGGGTATTTATATTTAATGAAATATAAGTCTGAAGCATTTGAAAAGTTCAAAGAATTCAAGGCTGAAGTAGAAAACAAGCTAGGTAAAAGTATTAAAGCACTTCGATCGGATCGAGGTGGAGAATACTTGAGTACCGAGTTTTTGGACTATCTAAAAGAGAATGGGATTCTCTCTCAGTGGACTCCTCCTATGACACCACAGCTTAATGGTGTATCGGAGCGTCGTAATCGAACTTTGTTGGACATGGTTCGATCCATGATGAGCTTCACTGAACTTCCACCTTCGTTTTGGGGCTATGCGCTTGAAACGGCGGTATTGTTGTTGAATAACGTCCACACTAAAGCAGTGGACAAAACACCATACGAGTTATGGAATGGCAAAGCTCCTAAGTATTCATACTTGAGGATTTGGGGATGTCCTGCTTACGTGAAGCGGACAGTGGGAGATAAGTTGGATAGTCGATCCAGCTTGTGTTATTTTGTGGGGTATCCGAAGAATTCAATCGGATATTATTTCTATTATCCTGCTGAAACAAAGGTGTTTGTTTCACGGAATGCCACCTTCTTGGAGAAGGAGTTCTTATTGGATAAGAAAGGCGAGATGATGGAACTCGAAGAAGTTCGAGAAGAACCCGAAATACAAAATAACGATCCTACACCTCAGGAACCATTGCTGGACACGCCTGCACCTAGAAGATCCGAGAGGACTTCTAGACCTCCAGTTCGATATGGTCTTCTTCTTGAAGAGGGTCAAGATGAACCCGACATTGGATGTGATCCAAGAAGCTTCAAGGAAGCAATTTCTGATGCGGATTCGAATTTATGGCTTGAAGCTATGCAATCAGAATTGGATTCGATGCATACTAACCAAGTCTGGACTTTAGTGGATCCTCCCGATGGAATTGTTCCAATAGGGTGTAAATGGATCTACAAAAGAAAGCTTGGGCCTGATGGTAAGGTATTGACCTACAAGGCGCGATTGGTGGCGAAAGGTTATACTCAAAGGCAAGGAGTTGACTATGATGAAACCTTTTCACCAGTTGCTATGTTCAAGTCCATAAGAATCCTTATTGCCATAGCTGCATGGTATGACTATGAGATATGGCAAATGGATGTGAAGACTGCTTTTCTTAATGGAGACATTAAGGAAGAAATCTATATGAAGCAGCCTGAGGGGTACACATCCATGGGAAGCGAGCATAAGGTATGCAAGCTTCAGAGATCAATTTATGGTCTAAAACAAGCATCAAGAAGTTGGAACCAGAAATTTGATGAAACAATTAAAGACTTTGGTTTCATCAAGAACCCGGAGGAACCTTGCGTGTACAAGAAAGTAGTTAAGGATGCGGTGACATTCTTAGTACTTTATGTTGATGACATCCTACTCATTGGGAATGATGTAGGGATGTTGCAGTCAACAAAGATATGGTTATCAGGTAGATTTTCGATGAAGGATTTGGGTGAGGCATCCTACATTCTTGGGATACAGATCTATAGGGATAGATCTAAGAGAATGATAGGACTCACTCAATCAACCTACATCGATACCATATTGAAACGGTTTTCAATGGATGGGTCCAAGAGAGGACATCTACCCATGTGTCATGGAGTTTCTCTATCCAAGTCTATGTGTCCCAAGACTGATGCAGAGATAGAGAATATGACACATGTACCATATGCGTCAGCTATAGGTAGTATCATGTATGGGATGATATTTACCAGACCGGATGTAGCATTTGCTCTGAGTGTCACGAGCAGATATCAGTCTAATCCTGGTCAGATGCATTGGAAAGCCGTGAAGGACATTCTTAAGTACTTGCGAAGGACTAAGAATATGTTCATGGTTTATGGAGGACGAGAACTCAAACTGGAAGGCTATACCGACTCTAGCTTCCAAAGTGATGTGGATGACTCGAAGTCAACCTCTGGATTTGTGTTCATGCTCAATGGCGGTGCTGTCTCTTGGAAGAGTTCCAAGCAGGACACCACAGCGGATTCCACCACTGAGGCTGAATACATTGCAGCATCAGCTGCTGCTAAAGAGGCCGTTTGGATGAGGAATTTCGTCCAAGAGTTGGGCGTCATTCCTGAATTTGTTGGTCCAGTCCCGGTGTACTGCGACAACACGGGTGCCGTTGCTCAAGCAAAGGAACCAAGGTCTCATCAAAGATCCAAACACGTACTGAGGAAATACCACATAATCCGGGAGATTGTGGAAAGAGGAGACATCAGTGTCGAACGAGTGGCCTCTGCAGACAATATCGCTGATCCACTTACTAAGCCTTTGCCAGGACCATTGTTTGACAAACATCGCGAAGCAATGGGTCTACGTAGTATGACTAGTTGGCTATAGGGCAAGTGGGAGATTGTAAGAGTGGGTGCCCAGTGAGCCAACTGTGTGGCTATGGGCTTTGTTGACTCTTTGTATAAACAATCTTTTGTTTAATATTATTTACACTTTTATGGCAATGACTTTATATTACTTCATATTGTTATATTGTGATATACTATTGTTGTTTTGATAAAGACCTTGAATATACTATAGTGTATGTAAGATGTGGTAGAACATGGAGATGTCTATCATGAAATACATCTTATAGTCACTGTATATTCTAAAACCGTTCCTAGTCGATTGAGCCGTCCGATAATAAGGATAAGGATCGCTCGAGTTTGAGACTAGCATTTGCGATGCGGAGTACCACGTTTCATTGGTAGGGAACATGGAGATGTTCGAAGCATGCAAATGGATATTCATAGGATGAATAGTCGAACTACCCTATCCGGACTTTCCAAGTGGTTATCACTTATCGAGTGGATAAAGTCCGCGGTTTTGGTTGTACACCATTAGTCCTTACGACTTGAAACATCATGGAGACTCTATATGCTAGTACTGTGCTTTGACTCGTTTACCGACTCTGAGGGGGTCATCAGGTGTCGAGATTGGGTACAGTTACGACACATATAGGAGTCAATGCATTGTTGTCAAGGATTCACCACATACTTGCGAGTGTGGATATCCTATGCGATCTGAGGAGATATTAGTGTGACAAATCTCTGGCCAGAGTACTTGATGTGATTTAAGAAATGGTTTCTTAGTAGCACATGCGATGTCACTAATTTGATCTTCAAGATGTATTGCATAGTTATCGAATCTTGAGCGACTCTCGATATACCAATGGTTGTTGATTCGATCGGGATATATGGATGAAGGGACCGTACTGTACGTTAACCAAAATCTACTGGTTCTTGTAGGCACTATCAGTGATACCTAGGGAATCATGGGGCGATGTTGCTAGGCGCTTTACCATGATTCGTTGGGCAAGTCGGAAAGTGTTGTTCCGAGTCACAAGGAGTTGTGAGCCCACGGCTAGCTGTATCCCTGAACCATTGAGGGTCACACAGTGTAATGGAGTTTTAATCCCCGTTGAGATAGTTAAATTTAAAGAGTTAAATTTAATGAACTAAGGAGTTGGACTTCTTAAATAAGAGTAAGGGAGTAGGATTTCCTAAAATGACATAGGGATGGACATTTTTGGAAACCACTGAATTCGGATTCAGGAAAATTTATTTTGACTTTAAAACGTGCAGAAATAGTTTCTGTGCACATTGGTGAAATCGTTTCATCAATCGGAGTCACGATGAATTTTATATTAATTTCTGAACGAGCGGGCTTTGCTTGTCGGGCCCCAGCTTATGACTAATGGGCCCTAAGGTGTTAGTGGCCTGCATTATAAATAAGTTATTTCAGTACAGAAATTACACACAACAGGTCATAATTTTGAGAGCAAAAAAATTCGAAAACCCTATTCTCTCTCAAAGAATTTCGGCCGCCCCCTTGCTCTGCCCGAGAAAATTCCGGTCTGTGATTTTGAATTGCAGTAAGGAATAACGAATCAAATTCGTGTATTCTCTTCGCAGAAAACTTCTGATAGATTTTCTAGTGCAATCTATCAGAGGGATTAAACCTCTGTTCGTGGACCTGATTGAAGGCGTTCATCGGTTCCAGGGAGAGACAACAAGAGCAGAATTGTTCTGTTGGTGTCCATTAATCTCGTTGCGAGATTTGAGGTAAAATTTATTTAATTGTTATTTAAATTTTACACACACGTAATTCAATCGATGAACGGTTGATACCCATACCATGGAAACGTTCCATGAAAAATTTTTAAACTTCCGCTGCACCGGGTATCAATCGTAATTGGTCTGGGAACTCGCCAGTTTTCCAACATACACCTCAGGAACCATTGCTGGACACGCCTATACCTAGAAGATCCGAGAGGACTTCTAGACCTCCTATTCGATATGGTCTTCTTCTTGAAGGGGATCAAGATGAACCCGATGTTGGATGTGATCCAAGAAACTTCAAGGAAGCAATTTCTGATGCGGATTCAAATTTATGGCTTGAAGCTATGCAGTCGGAAATAGATTCGATGCATACAAACCAAGTTTGGTCTTTAGTAGATCCTCCCGATGGAATTGTTCCAATAGGGTGTAAATGGATCTACAAGAGAAAGCTTGGGCCTGATGGTAAGGTATTGACCTACAAGGCGCGATTGGTGGAGAAAGGTTATACTCAAAGACAAGGAGTTGACTATGATGAAACCTTTTCACCAGTTGCAATGTTCAAGTCCATAAGAATCCTTATTGCCATAGCTGCTTGGTATGACTATGAGATATGGCAAATGGATGTGAAGACTGCTTTTCTTAATGGAGACATTAAGGAAGAAATCTATATGATGCAGCCTGAGGGATACACATCCATGGGAAGCGAGCATAAGGTATGCAAGCTTCAGAGATCAATCTATGGTCTAAAACAAGCATCAAGAAGTTGGAACCAGAAATTTGATGAAACAATAAAGGATTTTGGTTTCATCAAGAACCCGGAGGAACCATGCGTGTACAAGAAAGTAGTTAAGGATGCGGTGACATTCTTAGTACTTTATGTTGATGACATCCTACTCATTGGGAATGACGTAGGGATGTTGCAGTCAACAAAGATATGGTTATCAGGCAGATTCTCGATGAAGGATTTGGGTGAGGCATCCTATATTCTAGGGATACAGATCTATAGAGATAGATCGAAGAGAATGATAGGACTCACTCAAGCAACCTACATCGACACCATATTGAAACGGTTTTCAATGGATGGGTCCAAGAGAGGACATCTACCTATGTGTCATGGAGTTTCTCTATCCAAGTCTATGTGTCCCAAGACTGATGAAGAAATAGAGAAAATGACACATGTACCATATGCGTCAGCCATTGGTAGTATCATGTATGGGATGATTTCTACCAGACCGGATGTAGCATTTGCTCTGAGTGTCACGAGCAGATATCAAGCTAATCCCGGTCAAATGCATTGGAAAGCCGTGAAGGACATTCTTAAGTACTTACGAAGGACTAAGAATATTTTCATGGTATATGGAGGAAGAGAACTAAAATTGGAAGGCTATACCGACTCTAGCTTCCAAAGTGACGTGGATGACTCGAAGTCAACCTCTGGATTTGTGTTCATGCTCAATGGCGGTGCTGTCTCTTGGAAGAGTTCCAAGCAGGACACCACAGCGGATTCCACTACTGAGGCAGAATACATTGCAGCATCAGCTGCTGCTAAAGAGGCCGTTTGGATGAGGAATTTCGTCCAAGAGTTGGGCGTTATTCCTGAAGTTGTTGGTCCAGTCCCGGTGTACTGTGACAACACGGGTGCCGTTGCTCAGGCAAAGGAACCAAGGTCTCATCAAAGATCCAAACACGTACTGAGGAAATACCACATCATCAGGGAGATTGTGGAAAGAGGAGACATCACTGTCGAAAGAGTGGCCTCTGCAGACAATATCGCTGATCCACTTACTAAACCCTTGCCAGGACCATTATTTGACAAACATCGCGAAGCAATGGGTCTACGTAGTATGACTAGTTGGCTTTAGGGAAAGTGGGAGATTGAAAGAGTGGGTGCCCGGTGAGCCAACTTGTGGCTAAGGGCTTTGATGACTCTTTGTATAAACAATCTTTTGTTTAATATAATTTACACTTTTATTAATGGAAATGACTTTATCTTTCTTCATATTGTTATATTGTGATATATTATTGTTGTTTTGATAAAGACCTTGAATATACTATAGTGTATGTAAGATGTGGTAGCACATGGGGATGGCTATCATGAAACACATCTTATAGTCACTGTATATTCTAAACTGTTCCTCGTCGATTGAGCCGTCCGATAATAAGGATAAGGATCGCTCGAGTTTGAGACTAGCATTTGCGATGCAGAGTACCACGTTTCATTGGTAAGGAACATAGAGATGTTCGAAGCATGCAAATGGATATTCATACGATGAATGATCGAACTACCCTATCCGGACTTTTCAAGTGGTTATCACTTATCGAGTGGATAAAGTCCGCGGTTTTGGTTGTACACCATTAGTCCTTACTACTTGAAACATCATTGAGACTCTATATGCTAGTACTGTACTTTGACTCGTTTACCGACTCCATTGGGGTCATCAGGTGTCGGGATTGGGTACAGTTACGACACATATAGGAGTCGATGCTTTGTTGTCAAGGATTCACCACATACTTGCGAGTGTGGATATCCTATGCGATCTGAGGAGATATTAGTGTGACGAATCTCTGGCCAGAGTACATGATGTGTTTTAAGAAATGGTTTCTTAGTAGCACATGCGATGCCACTATTTGATCTTCAAGATGTATTGCATAGTTATCGAATCTCGAACGACTCTCGATTTACCAATGGTTGTTGATTCGATCGGGATATATGGATGAAGGGACCGTACTGTACGCTAACCAAAATCTATTGGTTCTTGCAGGCACTATCAGTGATACCTAGGGAATCATGGGGCGATGTTGCTAGGCGCTCATACCATGATTCGATGGGCAAGTCGGAAATTGTTGTTCTGAGTCACAAGGAGTTGTGAGCCCACGGCTAGCTGTATCCCTGAACCATTGAGGGTCACACAGAGTAATGGATTTTTAATCCCCGTTGAGTTAGTTAAATTTAAAGAGTTAAATTTAATGAACAAAGAAGTTGGACTTCTTATTTAAGAGTAGAGGAGTAAGATTTCCTAAAATGACATAGGGATGGGCATTTTTGGAAATCACTGAATTCGGATTCAGAAAAATTTATCTTGACTTTAAAAGGTGCAGAAATGGTTTCTGTGCACATTGGTGAAATCGGTTTATCAATATCATGATGAATTTTATATTAATTTCTGAACATGCGGGCTTTGCTTGTCGGGCTTGAACTTATGACTAATGGGCCCTAAGCTGTTAGCGGCCTACATTATAAATAAGTTATTACAGTACAGAAATTACATACAACAGGTCACAAAATTATTTTCGAAAAACCCTAATTTTATTAAGTGTGGCCGCCGCCCCCTTCCATTCTGCTCGGAAAAATTCAGTCTGTGAATTTTTAATTACAGTCTAGTTTAACTGTTCAAATTCGTTAATTCTCTTCGTAGAAATTTCTGATAGATTTTCTAGTGCAATCTATCAGAGGGATTAAATATCCGTTCGTGGACCTGATTGAAGAACAGTTCGTCCATCAGTTCCAGGGATATACAACAAGAGCAGAGCAATCTGTTGGTGTCCAAAATCTCGATTCGAGATTGGAGGTAAAAATTTATAATTGTTATTTAATTTTTACACACACAATTTAATCGTTAAGTTTTGATACCCATTATGGAATAGTTCCATATAAAATTTTTAAACTTCCGCTGCACCAGGTATCAATTCTGATTGATCTGATCGCCATCCTCCAACACTCCGAACTTGACCGATTTTGGGGCTATAAATAGGGCTCATTCGAATTCATTTTGAATTATGAATTCCTGAGTTTCCTTCTTCAGTTATATAGTGTGAGATATAAGTTTGAGGGCCCTATCGGGTATTATAGAGGTTTTGGAATAACCAAGGTGTGGTTATAGTCATCCGGGACTAGCGACTCCAAAGGGCTTACTACGGACGAAAGTATGGTCCGGGAATCAATTTAAGTTTTGGGAGTACTTATTAGCTTAGTTAAGGCTTATCGAACTTGTGTAGTGATACGGTGAACTTTTGAACATAGACTTGCAACCTAGGATCCTACTAGACTTGAACTAGCCTAGAGGTATGTATACATTAACTGATACTGCCAGCGAGTATACATGTTTGTGTGTTGAATTTATATGGAATTATTATATGGCAAGATATATGATTTACTGCTTTTCATATTCATATGTCATGTGCATATACACGTTGAGACTATACCTTGTTATACCTGTAGTGACCCTTACCGAGATAACCTACTAACCAGAAACTTAGGCATGCATTTAACATAATAAAACAATAAACCAAAATAAAACTGCGGAAGCAATAACAATACACAATCCTAAGAAAAGTAATCTATAAATACCCAAATAATTATACAACCAAATCGAATACTGTATCAACCAATACAATAAAATCCTAGGCGAATCTCCAGCTGGCCAACCTCTGCCTAGCCCCTCTTGGATCCACGCACCTCATCCAATCGCAAACCTGACCCATGGAATAGGGTGTCCAGATACACAAAGTACGAGACGTGAGCATAAAACGCTCAGCACGAGAGTATGAGTATACAAGAATCCAAGTGTATCGTCTACTGAATAGAGATCAAGAATTAGATAACAAAGACAGACCGGGCCCTGGTATGTAGCACGCGGTGCCTTCGCTTCAGGAGGTGGCTCACATACCAAAAACCAGTGGATGCTCCGGACCCAAATCGATGGAAGTCCATTCACTAACAGGATTGGGTAAAACCCTACTAACAGACATCTCAAAAGAGATAGCTCAAGATGCAAATGTATGCAGCATGTAATCATGTCATATAAATCATGCAGTCACATAATACATGCATACTCAGTCAGGATATCAAGAACAATACTTTCGTAGCTCAAATACTAGGCAAACTCTACCAGCTCTAGGTCCACGCCTATAGTCTGCACCACACTTCCAAATGATACTAATATAATTATAGTGCTCTAAAAGCCTTAACTAAGCTATTGCATACTCCTAAATATTTTTAGGAAGCAAAAGCTATACCTGCGTCCGTCGTCAGCCCGTTGCTGTCGCTTGCCTCAAAACTAGGCCGCAGCTCCGATACAACGCCTGGATCGCTATGCTACTTCCGGATTCCTCATGGGACGCCTAGAATTCCATAGATCTAAGCTACAGGGCTGAAGAAACGAGAGAGAAGAGGTGTTTGGTGCATCTAAAACTGAGGCTCGGCACCTCTATTTATAGACACGGAACGGAACGTCCGTTCCTCATTGTTGCGTCTGTTTTTCAGATGAACGTTGCATCCGTTCCCCTTCGTTGCTTCCGATGTCCCATTTGAAGTTTCCTTAATCACGTTTAACTTAAACTAACATGATTTATTGAAGTGATTAACACTTAATCACAAATTTTGGGTACGGGCTACTAAATTCTCCCCCACTTAAGATATTTCGTCCTCGAAATCAGATCTTACGTACTGAATGTAAAACACATACAAAAACATCTTTATTCTAATTAAACGTTTACAGAGTTCATAACTGAATACCGAAAATGAAATCAAAATAAATCAGGATGTTCTGAACGCATCTTGTTCTCAAGCTCCCAAGTGGCTTCTTCAGTGCCTTGGCGCTGCCACTGAACTAAAACCAGATGAATGACTTTATTCCGCAAGACCTTATCCTTACAATCCTAGATACAAATAGGTCTCTCTACATAAGTAAAATCTGAATCCACCTGAACTTCAGACGGCTGCAGAATATGATACTGATCCGCCACATACCGTCGCAACATAGATACGTGAAACACGTCATGAATACTTGATAGATACGGTGGCAAAGCCAGACGATAAGCCAGATTTCCAATGCTCTCAAAGATCTCAAATAGACCGATAAATCTGGGAGACAACATGCCCTCGAGGCCAAATCTGAGAATCCTACGGAAAGGTGAAACTCTCAGAAACACTTTTTCCCCAACATCAAACTGCAATGGTCTCCGTTTAGTATTAGCATAGCTGGCCTGACGATCCTATGCAATCTTAATCCGTTTCTTGATCTGATCAACAACATTTGCTGTCTGCTGGACTAACTCCGGTCCCTCAGCCTATCTCTCCCCCACTTCTTTCTAGAAGAGTGGAGTACGACAACTTCGCCCGTACAACGCCTCAAAAGGAGCCATCCCAATGCTACTATGATAGCTGTTGTTTTACGCGAACTCAATCAATGGCAAATGATCCTGCCAGGCTGAAGCAAAGTCCATAGTGCACGCTCGAAGCATATCCTCTAAAGTACAGATAGTACACTCTTACTGTCCATCAGTCTCCGGATGATAGTCCGTACTTAAAATTGAGAGTAGTGCCCATCGCACGCTGAACACTCCCCCAGAACCTTGAAGTAAACCTGGGGTCTCGATTGCTGACAATTCTCACAGGCACTCCATGAAGTCGAACGATCTCCTGAATGTACATTCGATCCATACGATCCACAGAGTACTCTCGGCTATAGGCAATGAAATGCGCTGACTTGGTGAGTCGGTCCACCACAACCCAGATAGCATCACAATTCCTCTAGGATACTAGCAAATGGGTCACAAAATCCTTCGTGATAAGCTCCCATTCCACTCGGGAATAGGCAGATTGTGAAGCAAACCTCCAGGTCGTCGGTGCTCTTCCTTGACCTATTGACAAACCAAGCATTTTAAAACATACTGATACACGCTACGTTTCATTCCCTTCCACCAAAACCGAGTACGTAGATCCTTGTACATCTTGTTGCTCCCCGGATGAATACTCAACTTAGTGCGATGTGCCTGAGACAAGATCTCCTCTTGCAACTCTTCATCCTCCGGAATCACAAGCCTACCAGATAAACACAGAAATCCATCTGACTGATAGTGAAATCCAGACGTAGTACCCTTGTTGGCTAGACGAGCCAAAAGCTAGGTCTTTGAATCAGACATCTGAGCATCCCGAATCCGCGAATACAAAGCTGGCTCAGATAATATCGCAAACATCTGGATACTTTGAATACCTTTCTTGTGTTTGAAGGTAAACCCTGAAGAACAACACTCTCCGATCGCACTAGACATCAAACAAGTCTGAAGTGCGGATAGTCGCACCTTGCTACTCAATGCATCAGCGGTGAGATTAGCAGCTCTCGGATGGTACTTAATCTCATAATCGTAGTCCTTAAGCAAGTCCATCCAACGTCTCTGCCTCATGTTCAACTCCTCCTGATTGAACAAATACTTGAGACTCTTGTGGTCGGTGAAGATCTCAAATTTCTCGCCATACAGATAATGACGCCAGATCTTCAAGGCGAACACAATAGCTCCCAACTCCAAATCATGAACTGGATAATTGTCTTCGTGCAACTTCAACTGTCTAGAAGCGTATGCAATCACATGCCCATTCGGAGTCAGAACTCAACCTAACCCCTGAAGAGAAGCATCTGTGTAAACCACATACCCTCCAGATGCTAAAGGTAATGCCAAAACAGGAGTAGAAGTCAACCGTTGTCGAATCTTACAAAAACTCTCCTCACACTCAGAGGCCACTCGAAATCAACACCATTGCGAGTAAGCTGCGTCAAAGGTCGAGTTAGCTGCGAGAAGTTCAGAATGAAGCGACAATAATATCCTGCTAGACCCAGAAAACTACGGATCTCAGCAACCGTCGTCGGGCAGGACCAATTAAGCACAACCTCAATTTTTCTCGGATCAATAGAAATCCCCTCCTTGGAGATGATGTGGCCAAGAAAGACCACTCAATCCATCCAAAACTCACACTTACTCAGTTTGGCGTACAACTTCTCATCCCAAAGAGTCTGCAGTACCAACCGCAAGTAAGAAACATGATCGTCCACATCACGCAAATACACCAAAATGTTGTCAATAAAAACCACGACAAACTTATCCAGAAAATCCCTGAAAATGCGGTTCATTAGATCCATAAATATAGCCAGCGCATTAGTCAAACAAAAATGCATCACTAGAAACTCGTAATGCCCATAGAGAGTACGTAATGCAGTCTTGGCTATGTCTTGATCTCGGACTCTCATCTGATGATACCCAGATCTCAAGTCAATCTTGGAGTAGACTGAAGTACCCTGCAGCTAATCAAACAAGTCATCAATACAAGGCAAAGGATACTTGTTCTTCACAGTAACTCGGTTCAGCTGCCGATAGTCAATGCACAACCGCATAGACCCATCCTTCTTCTTCACAAAAAGAATAGGAGCTCCCCAAGGAGATACACTAGGATGAATGTACCCCTTGTCCAAAATATCGTGTAACTGGTTCTTTAATTCTTGCATCTCTGACGGAGCCAGGCGATACGGTGCTTGAGAAATAGGCGAAGTACCCGGCATCAACTCTATGCCAAACTCAACTTTTCTAGCAGGAGGAAAACCCGGAATCTCATCAGGAAATACATCTGGAAATTCATTCACAACCGAAATACTCTCTATCCCAACGCTCTCAGCGGACAGAGGTAACCTTCCCCTCCAAACTCCAGAGCTTGACAGGGTCTCAAAGCTGATACCAACGGCATCAGGGGTCGCACTCCCTCACCATAGAAAAACCAGCTTTCACTCCCATTCGGATGAAAGCATACTAATCTCTGATAGCAGTCCACTGAAGCTCGATAGGTAATCAACATGTCTATCCCCAGAATACAATCGAAGTCATCCATCGCAAGAACCATGAGATTCGCTATCAGAATGTTCCCTTCAAACTCTAAAGGGCAACCCATCACTAGACGCTTAGCCAAAGCAGATTGGCCCATCGGAGTAGAAACAGAAACTACTACGTCTAGTGCAATGCATGGTAACTTATGACTCTTAACAAAACGTGCAGAAATGAAGGAATGAGATGCACCAGTGTCAATGAGTACAAGAGCAGGTATACCATATAACAGAAATGTACCTGCGATTACCTTCTCATTCTCCTCCACTGTCTGATCATTCCTCAAGGCAAACAACTGGCCAGAAGTCCGCAGATTCAAATAAGAACTCCCAGCAGACTGTCCCTGCGACCTCTGGTGAACGGTAGCCTGAGAACCCGATCCTGTACCAGAACTTGAACCGCCTCCCCCAGCTAATGGGCAATCCCTCCGGAGATGACCAACTTCTCCACATCGAAAACACGCTCCAGAATCTCTACAGCATTTGTCTGACGGATGGTTCTTCCCACAATGTTCGCATTTCTCCTTCTTCCCGAAATGAACAACGCCACTGGAACCAGAGGAATAAGAAGTTGATCCGGACTTCTTAAAAGACTGAGCACGAGGACCCAAAGAACTCGCAGGACTCGACTGAGAGAATGACCTGTTACGCCGAATTCTATCCTCCGCCTGGTGACAACGGCTCACCAAATCCTCGTAGGTCATATCATCACCGACCGCCACATGGTCATGAATCTCCGGGTTAAGACCCTGAAGGAACAGATTGTACTTCATCTCAGAGCTCTCAGCAATCTCGGGGCAATAGGATAACAGATCGAAGAACTTCTGCTGATACTCATCGATCGTCATAGATCCCTGACGCAAATTCAATAGCTCACCCCGCCTTCGCCTGATGGAGTGCAGGAGTAAAGTACAGCTTCTGAAAAGCTGTGCGAAACTCGGCCCAAATAGCAACTCCTCTCGCCGCAATGAACGGTGCAGAAGTGAACCTCCACCACTTATGAGCTCACCCATCCAGAAGATAACCAAGAGTCTCCATCTTCTGTTCCTCAGTACAGTGGAATGTGTGAAAACAAGTCTCCATGTGATCTAGCCAATTCTCCGCATCCTCCGGAGTCTCGCCTCCAACCAAGGGCTTAGGACCCATCTATAAGAACCGGCGCACACTGAAACGGTTCTCATCATGATGATGATGATGGTGTTCCCGACGACGCTCCCGATCACCATCGCCCCAGCGTCCACCTCCACTACCATGGCTACTCTGATCATCACGATCCGCCATCTACAAAATTACCTCACGGTTACCTTATGCAGAATCTAAATCCCAAGAATACTATGCATGATACCATAAATGTAGAGACCCTTACCGAGATCACCTACAAACCAGAAACTTAGGCATGCATTTAACTTAATAAAACAGTAAACCAGAAAAAAACTGCGGAAGCAATAACAATACACAATCCCAAGAAAAAGAATCTGTAAATTACCAAATAATAATACAACCAAATCAAATATTTTATCAACCAATACAATAAAATCCTAGGCGAAGCTCCAGCTGGCCAACCACTGCCTAGCCCCTCTTGGATCCACCCGCCTCATCCAATCGCAAACCTGCCTCATGGAATAGGGTGTCCAGATACACAAAGTACGAGACGTGAGCATAAAACACTCAGCACAAGAGTATGAGTATACAAGAATGCAAGTGTACCATCTACTGACTAGAGATAAAAAATCAGATAACAAAGACAGACCGGGCCCTGGTATGTAGCACGCTGTGCCATCGCTTTAGGAGGTGGCTCACATACCAAAAATCAGTGGATACTCCGGACCCAAATCGATGGAAGTCCATCCACTAATAGGATAGGGTAAAACCTTACTAACAGAAATCTCAAAAGAGATAGCTCAAGATGCAAATGTATGCAGCATATAATCATGTCATATAAATCATGCAGTCACATAATACATGCATACTCAGTCAGGATATCTCGAACAGTACTTTTGTAGCTCAAATACTAGGAAAGCTCTACCAGCTCTAGGTCCACGCCTATAGTCCGCACTACACTGCCAAATGATACTAATATCATTATAGTGCTCTAAAAGCCTTAACTAATCTATTGCATACTCCTAAATATTTTTAGGAAGCAAAAGCTATACCTGCGTCCGTCGTCAGCCCGTTGCTGTCGCTTGCCTCAAAACTAGGCCACAACTCCGATACAACGCCTGGATCGCTACGCTACTTCCGGATTCCTCATGGGTCGCCTAGAATTCCATAGATCTAAGCTACAGGGCTGAAGAAACGAGAGAGAAGAGGTGTTTGGTGCATCTAAAACTGAGGCTCGGCACCTCTATTTATAGACACGGAACGGAACGTCCGTTCCTCATTGTTGCGTCTGTTTTTCAGACGAACGTTGCATCCGTTCCCCTTCGTTGCTTCCGATGTCCCATCAAATGCGTAAGCAATGACGCATTCTGCTGGAACAAACGTTGCGTATGATCCCCGGACATTGCGTCTATTCCGCCTGACCCTCCGGACCATTTCTGATCATTTTGGGTCTATTCCCGGACTTCTTTTATCCATTTGAAGTTTCCTTAATCACGTTTAACCTAAAATAACATGATTTATTGGAGTGATTAACACTTAATAACAAATTTCAGGTACGGGCTACTACAATACCTATTTATAGAGCCGCTCAGATCTATACTTGTTAGTCTGTCACTGAGAGTACCGCGACGGCGGGGACATTTATGTCTGACTACTCTAGTGTACTAGACAAGTGTGGTTGTACCCAGAGATTGATTCGCGAGGTTACAGCACTTATGTGGCGCCTGTACTGAGCATGACTTATCAGATGACCCTTTACCAGTCATCACGGTTGCATGCATCATATACATATGTTTACTCATGTTTATGTACTGGGCGTTAGCTCTCACGTCCTAGTTGTTATCTCTGACACCCTATTCCACGGGGCAAGTCGCAGGATGGACGGAGCCGGTAGTTCGAGGCAGGACTAGGGAGCCAGATCTTTTTGCGAGATTTTATACAGCAGGATTTGTTTAGCTGTATAATGTTTACTTTTTAAGCTTTTTGATATGGTTGTATCACTACAGTATTAAGCCTGGATATGTTTTGCTAAGCTGATATATAAATTATGGATTATGTTTCTGCACGTTTTACTTTGTTAAGCATTCTTGCTTTATTTAGTTAAATGCATGCTATTAGTTACCAGTTAGTAGGTGATTTAATGCAGGGTCACTACATTTTTGGTATCAGAGCATGCTTAGTGTAGTAACCCTGCATTGAATCACCTACTAACTGTCAACTAATAGCATGCATTAAACTTAATAAAGCAAGAATGCTTAACAGAGTAAAACGTGCGGAAACATAATCCATAATTTACATATCAGCTTAGTAAAACATATTCAGGCTTAATACTGTAGTGATACAACCATATCAAAAAGCTTAAAAAAAGTAAACATTATACAACTAAACAAATCGTGTTGTATAAAATCCCACGAAAAGCTCCGGCTCTCTAGTCCTTTCTCGAACTACCGACTCCGTACATCCTGCGACCTGCCCCTTTGAATAGGGTGTCCAAGATAACAACTAGGACGTGAGTGCTAACGCCCAGTACATAAACATGAGTAAACATATGTAAAAGATGCATGCAACCGTGATGACTTGTAGTGGGTCATCTGATAAGTCATGCTCAGTACAGGCGCCACATGAGTGTTGTAACCTCGCGGATCAACCTTTGGGTACAACCACACTCGTCTAGCAGACAAGATTAGTCAGACATAAATGTCCCCGCCGTTGCGGTACTCTCAGTGACAGACTAACAAGCATATAGCTGAGTGGCTCTATAAACAAGTATAACAAGTTATAGGATCAACGTGTATATGAACATGACATATGAATATGGAAAGCGGTAAATCATATATCATGCCATATAATAATTCCATATAAATGCAACACATAAACATGTATACTCGCTGGAAATCTCATTCAATGTGTACGTGCCTCTAGGCTAGTTCAAGTCCAGTAGGATCCTAGGTTCCAAGCCTATGTTCAAAAGTTTACCGTATCACTAAACAAGTTCTATATGCCTTAACTAAGCTAATAAGTAATCCCAAAACTTTAATAGATTCTCGGACCATACCTTCGTCCGTAGTAAGCCCTTTGTAGTCGCTAGTCCCGGATGACTATAACCATACCTTGGTTATTCAAGAACATCTATAATAATCGATAGGGCCCTCGAGTGTATATGTCACACTATATAACTGAAGAAGGAAACTTGGGAATTCATAATTCAAAATGAATTTGAATGAGCCCTATTTATAGCCCCAAAATCGGTCAAGTTCGGAGCCTCCAAACTTGGGTTTGGATCGTTCGATCCAGCTCACTGCCTGCATGCGAGACACGTCGAGTTCGGACCATAAGATCGCCACTTTGGGTCGTCCAAAGTGTCCTAAATCCGACACATGTCAAAATCCATGGCTGAGTAATCCTGTCTGCTTGGCATGATGACGTTCGGGTCGTTCGATCCCCGTTTGGACCATCCGAACGCGCCTTAACTCCAAATTCAACATTCCCTTCTTCGGAGCCCCCGGCTTGCTGAGTTCGGATTGTCCGAAGTCCTCTTCGGACCGTTCGAACTGGGCAAAACTTTGGAAGCCCAATTCTTAATTCTAAAGTCTGATTAAACCCTGGAAATAGTTATTTACTAACCCTTAATCATGTTTAGCATATTATTATCTTAAAATAAAATCTGGGTTACTACATTCTCCCCACCTTTAGATATTTCGTCCGTGAAATAAAATCTAAAGATAAATCAAGAAAACAATATGAAAAATCAAGCCATGTTTTATTACAAAAACTATAATTACATCTTTACATGTTACTCAGAAGTACAAAGCAAACAACTCAGGATATTCCGCTTGCATACGGCTCTCGGTTTCCCAAGTTGCTTCTTCAATGCCTCCGCGCTGCCACTGTATCATCACAAGTGGTATAGTATTATTCCGAATAACTTTCTCCTTCCTGTCTAGGATACGGAGTGGTCGTTCGACATACAAAAAATCTGGTTCTAGCTGAACATCAGTAGGCAGGATAATATGAGATTCATCAGCTATGTACTGTCGAAGTAACGACACATAAAAAACATCATGTATACTGGAAAGATATGGCGGTAACGCCAATCGATAAGCAACATCTCCTATATTTTCCAGTATCTGGAAAGGCCCAATGAAACTAGGTCACAACTTGCCTTTCACACCGAATCTCATCACCTTCCTGAAAGGTGGCACTCGCACAAAAACATAGTCATCAGGCTCGAACTGAAGTGGCCTACGATAAATATTAGCATAACTGTCTTGCCGATCTTGAGCAGCTTTGATCCTCCGCTTGATCAAATCTACCTTGTCTACAATCTGCTGCACCAACTCAGGACCCTCAACTTGCCATTCTCTTATCTCATCCTAGAATAACAGAGTACGACATCGTCGACCATACAATGCCTCGAAAGGTGCCATATCAATACTAAGATGATAACTGCTATTGTAGGCAAATTCAATCAAAGGTAACTGATCCTGCCAAGATAAACCAAAATCCATGATAGAAGAACGTAACATATCCTCCAGCGTACGAATAGTTTGCTCTGACTGGCCATTGGTCTCCAGATGATATGCAGTTTTCAAACTCAGAGTGGTACCCAACTCCTGTTGAAAACTACCCCAGAAACGTGAGGTAAACTGCGGTTCTCTATCACTGACTGTTACGCCTTAAACGCATACAAATCTCGTATATTGAGATTAATGTTTTTAATGCATTAACAAATCTCAAATTAATATGTTTTGATGATTACAAAACTCGGTTAATCGTTACTAATAGTTTAAAGTGAGAAAATAACAGATTATAATACTTTTGAGTATGAACAATATTGGAAGCAAGAACCGATAATCAAAAATTGGAGATTTAAAGGTTAAAAATTGCCCAGGTTCGGACGACCCGATGAATGGTTCGGACGACCCTAAGATTTTCCAAAATTAAATAAAGATCGGAGGACAGGCTCGGAGGGCATGAAAGACCAGTTTGGACGGCCCGAAAAATTTCTTGGAATTTAAATAATGATCGGAGGCCACGAAATGACACTTCAAACGACCCAAAGACGAGTTCGGAGGGCCCGAACTACTTTATGGCCACTGAAGATTTTGTCATAAGAAATTTGCCGGAATGAATTTAATGCAGCCGTTCGGATGACCCGAAGATGAGTTTGGACCACCCGAACAGTTCACCAGCCGTAGAAATTTGAATATCAATCAGACAACGATCGGACGACCCGAAGACATCTTCGGAGGCTCCGAACCAGTTCGGATTGAAAACTATAAATACATGCCATTTGAAGCCATTTCAACTCACCAATTCACTCGCATCTCTCATTTCAAGCAACATCCTCTCCTTCAAAGTATTCAAGTGATAGTTGAGCGATTTATTCAAAATCGAGGGTTGTTTGTATTAAATCATTTTGTGAGTTAGTTACTCGGATATTGTAAACACTTGTGTGTGAAGCCAAGTGTATTTTGCGAGTGTTGTGGCTATCCTTGGAGCCCTTAAGGCCAAGTGTTCGAGTTGTATCGGCGCGGTGATCGTGTTGAGTTGTACGGCTATCCTTGTTGCCATCAAGGCCAAGACGTTGAAGTTTTAGTGGATCCTTGGTTAATCGATCTTAACCAAGAAGGGGAGACGTAGACGATTTATCGTTGAACATCCATAAACATCTCTTATCCATTTTACTGCTTTATTTACATTACGCATTTATTTACTGCACTTATATTTGATTGCTTTAAGTCTTACGCTTGCGTACTAGAATAATCGTTTTAAATTGCTTAAGTTGCCAATATAACCTAAATCCCCCCATTAGGTTCTAACAAGTGGTATCAAAGCCACCATTTTACAAAATATTTTCAAAAAGGCTCTATGGCAAATCTAGCTAGCGATTATGCTAAAGGAAAATCAACCAATCGTCCTCCTCTTTTCAACGGCATAAACTATGGATATTAGAAAAATCGAATGTCCCTATATATCCATTCCATATATTATCACCTTTGGAAAGTAACTGGTAAAGGTACCTACATACCTACGAAAGAGGTTGAGGAAGTCAAAATTCCTAAGGGAATGGACGACTTTTCAAAGGAGGATATGAAATTGATATCTCAAAATGATAAAGCTATGAATATTCTTCATTGTTCCTTAGATATGAACGAGTACAACCGGATCTCAATGTGCTCTTTCGCAAAAGAGATTTGGGACAAATTGGAGATATTCCACGAAGGAACCAACCAAGTCAAAGAGACAAAGACAGATCTTCTACAACTCAAATACGAGACCTTTGAGATGGAATCTATGACGCCCGGGGCTGAAGAGGCAGGGAGTGATCGCCGGTTCCAAGAGGTTGCACGGA
Organism: Henckelia pumila; assembly: GCF_033568475.1. Taxonomy (NCBI): domain Eukaryota; kingdom Viridiplantae; phylum Streptophyta; class Magnoliopsida; order Lamiales; family Gesneriaceae; genus Henckelia; species Henckelia pumila. Next base: position 51,100,555 of record NC_133121.1, read on the forward strand.
CAATGAGCGGCTCCTGGTAGGCTTCTAGGCGGAGGGAGACATGAATGAACCGATCCCGTGCCGAAATGAGAGGGATTCTGAGACTGTGTAGGTATGGGACTACATGGTTGAGGAGGGCTTAAAAGATTTCATATGTACTATTAATATCAAGAAGGTGCATTTTTTTTTCGGGAGCTCATCACATAAGAACTCCAAAGTTAAGCGTGCTTGACTTGGGGCAATTATAGGATGGGTGACCCCCTGGGAAGTTTTTCATGGTGCGTGTGAGTGAGGACATAAGCACGCTGAAAAGACACGTCTTGATACAATGGGTACATAGAAATGTTATCAGAGCCGACCTCTCTTAGTACGGTATGGTTCGTGGACGAACCAAGCGGAAGCTGGTGGGCATGTGACGCCCGGGGCTGAAGAGGCAGGGAGTGATCGCCGGTGCCAAGAGGTTGCACGGACAATGAGCGGCTCCTGGTAGGCTTCTAGGCAGAGGGAGAAATGAATGAACCGATCCCGTGCCGAAATGAGAGGGATTCTGAAAACTGTGTAGGTATGGGACTACATGGTTGAGGAGGGCTTAAAAGATTTCATATGTACTATTTATATCAAGAAGGTGCTTTTTCTTTTCGGGAGCTCATCACATAAGAACTTTAAAGTCAAGCATTGGGGCAATTATAGGATTGGTGACCCCTGGAAAGTTTTCCATGGTGCGTGTGAGTGAGGACATAAGCACGTTGAAAAGACACGTCTTGATACAGTGGGTACTTACAGAATCCAATGAAGATGTAGATACAATGTTCCGAAGGCTCTCTTAAATCATCAATGAGCTAGCCCAACTTGGAGAACAATATCCAACTAAGCAAGTATGGAGGAGAGCTCTACGCGCCTTACCCAAGGAGTGAGATGCCAAGAGGACTGCCATCATTGAGTCCAACAAAGGCGACACCGCATCAATGAGCTAGCCCAACTTGGAGAATCATCAATGAGCTAGCCCAACTTGGAGAACAATATCCAACTAAGCAAGTATGGAGGAGAGCTCTACGCGCCTTACCCAAGGAGTGAGATGCCAAGAGGACTGCCATCATTGAGTTCAACAAAGGAGACACCGCATCGTATGACCTTGATCAACTTCATGGGACCCTTAAAACCCATGAGTTAGAAGTATCTACAAGGAAAAAATCAAAGAGGGAGGATGAAAAGACCAAGGCAAAGGGGATTTCCTTTTCCACCCAAGTCGAAGAATAAGATGATGATGATATGGCAATCTTCGCAAGAAAGTTCAAAAGATTTATGTGAGGAAACAACTTCAAGAAAAAAACGGACAAGGAAGTAACATGCTACAACTGTCAACAACAAGGTCACTATGCAAATGAGTGTCCTCTCAAGAAGAAGGTTGACAAGGGAAAGAAGAAAGCACTCATAGCCACTTGGAGCCATAGCGATGATGACGACGAGGAAGCTAACATCTGCCTCATGGCTAAGTGATGACATCGTTTCTGACGACGATGATGAGGTACCTTCCTATGATGAATTACTATATGCATATAAACATATGTTTGATATGACTAAGTCACTTAGAAAGGAAAATAGAAACCTCAAAAATGAATTAGAAACTAAGGAGCATGAAAACCTAAGATTAAAGGATGACATAGCTCACTTTGAAAAATCATTTGATAAGTTCAATGTTAGTAATAATAAATTGAATAATTTACTTAGCATGCAGAAATGTAGTTTTGATAAGGGTGGAATAGAATATTGTAAGAAATCTATAGAATTTACTAGCCTCATTGCTAAAGCAAAAATGAGATCACCCCCTACATGCTCTTATTGTTGTAAAATAGGTCATGCTAGACATAAATGTAGATCTTTGAAATATCTATATGATCAAAAGAGCTATATGAAATGGAGGCCTAAGAGTACTTAACAACTCATCAGTCGGCATTATGAGATCATGATCTAAGGGAGTTCATCATAGACCGGTTTAAACTGCCTTGACTTGCGACTGGTCTTCCTTATGAACGCTGCTCTGTCCAAGGAAATAGGTTTTTAAAGAGGCCATAGCCCTACCTACTACTGGGAGAACTCTTGGAAAGTTGCGATGATGTCGATATGAGAGACTGAACTCTTAGAAGTCCATTTTGTATCTCTCTTTTCTAACACTGTGGACCAAAAAGAACTAAAGGGTAACAAAATCAACTCTTGCAGGGAAATAGGAAAACTTTTCTCCCTAGCATATGGTATCTAGACAGTGGATGTTCTATACATATGACGAGGAACAAGGAACTACTCCAATCGGTCAAACCAAAGGAGAAGGGAACTGTCATCTTTGGAGACAACAACAAAGGAGTTATCGAAGGAATCAGCTCAATAGGTATTTCTAAATCCTTCTTGATTGATGATGTACTCCTAGTGAAAGGACTTAAGCATAATCTACTAAGCATAAGTCAATTGTGAGATAGAGGTTATGAAGTCAAGTTCACCCCCCAACACTGCACTATATCACTCATATCTGACAAATCCATAAATTTCAAAGGATATAGAAGTGAAAATGTATACAAGGTTTCTTTAAATAATTTATCTTTATCAAATATTAAAACCCTTGTATCCTTGAATGTTGATGACAACATTCTTTGGCATAGACGACTAGGTCATGTTGGTCCTAGTACCATAGAAAAACTTTTTAAACTTGATTTAGTTGTTGGTATGCCAAAACTCAATTTAAAATTAGATTTTGTTTGTGATGCGTGTCAACTTCGCAAACACACAAGGGAATATTTTAAAAGCAAAAATTTTGTATCAACTTCTATGCCCCTTGAACTTCTTCACCTAGATCTATGTGGTCCCTCGAGGAACGCTAGCCTAGGAGGGAATATTTATGCATTTGTCATTGTGGATGATTTTTCACGTTACACGTGGACATTGTTTTTAGCCCACAAAAATGATGCCTTTATTTATTTTAAAACTTTTGTTAAACGTGTTGAGAATGAGAAAATTTTTTCAATAAAACAGATCCGTAGTGACCACGGAACTGAATTTTAAAATGAGAGTTTTACAAATTTTTGTGAAGAGAAAGACATCAGTCACAATTTTTCTTATCCTAGGACTCCTCAACAAAACGGGGTCGTTGAGAGGAAAAATAGGACACTTGTGGAGATTGCGAGGACCATGATATGTGAGCATTCTCTAGCAAAATATTTTTGGGCTGAAGCAATGAACATTGTCTATTACATTATCAATCGTGTATCAATAAGGCCAATTCTCAAGAAAACTCCATATGAATTATGGAGATGGAGAAAGCCTAACATTTCATACTTTCGGGCTTTTGGATCAAAATGCTACATTCATAATAATGGTAAGGATAATCTCGGTAAGTTTGATGCCAAGTCTGACAAGGACATATTTCTATGATATTCTACCTCAAGTAAGGCTTTTAGAGTATTTAATAAACGCACTTTACTTGTTGAAGAATCAATGCATGTTATATTTGATGAATCTATGTCTGTAGTTTCTTGCACTAACAATGATGATGTAGAATTACTCGAAGAGGAGATGGCATCCTTAAGCTTAAATGATATAGATATTTCTGTTGAGAAAACACCACTTCCGAAGGATTGGATGCTTCACAAAGATCATCTTATGGATCTTATCATTGGTAGTCCTTCGAAGGGAGTAACCACTCGCTCTTCACTTAATAATATTTGCAATCATCTTGCTTTTGTTTCGCATGTTGAACCTAAGTGCATTGATGATGCTTTATTAGATGATTCCTGGATTATTGTTATACAAGATGAATTAAATGAATTCAAGCGCAATGATGTTTGGTGTCTTGTTCCCAGGCCGCATGATAGATATATTATTGGTACTAAATGGGTATTTAGGAATAAACATGATGAGCATGGTACTATCACTAGAAATAAAGCTAGGCTTGTGGCGAAAGGATATAGTCAAGAAGAAGGCATAGATTATGATGAAACTTATGCGCCTGTTGCTAGACTAGAATCTATTCGCATGCTACTTGCTTTTGCTTGCTCTAGAAATTTTAAGTTATTTCAAATGGATGTTAAGAGTGCCTTTATTAATGGTGAATTGAAAGAGGAAGTTTACATTGAACAACCTGATGGCTTTGTTGATGCATTATTTTCTGATCATGTGTTTAGACTTAACAAAGCTTTGTATGGTTTAAAACAAGCTCATCGAGCTTGGTATGAAAAACTATCAACTTTTCTTCTTTCAAATGGCTTTTCGAGAGGAAATATTGACATTACTTTATTTACCAAAAATGTCAAAAATGATTTATTGATTGTGCAAATTTATGTTGATGACATAATTTTTGGTTCTACTAACGAAACTCTTTGTCAAGATTTTTCCAAGCTAATGCAGGAACACTTTGAGATGAGCATGATGGGGGAACTTAACTATTTCCTCGGATTGCAAATCAAACAGTGCAAGGATGGGTTCTTTGTGAACCAAAGCAAATACATCAAGGAGATTCTAAAGAAGTTTGGGATGGAGAACACAAAATCATCATCCACACCAATGAGCACAGCAATCAGACTCGACAAGAATGAAAATGGTAAATCTGTAGATCAATATTCCTTCCGTAGTATGATTGACTCTTTACTTTATGCTACTGCTAGTAGGCCGGACATTATATTTAGTGTTTGCTTGTGTGCACGATTTCAATCATGTCCAAAGGAATCACATTTGTTTGCCTTAAAACGCATTTTCAAATACCTTTCAAATACTCCAAATCTGGGCTTGTGGTATTCGAAAAATTCTTTCTTTGATTTAAAAGCTTACTGTGATGCCGACTTTAGTGGATATAAGGTGGACAGGAAAATTACTAGTGGAACTTGTTTCTTTTTAGGAAATTGTTTACTTTCTTGGTTTTCAAAGAAACAAAATTGTGTTGCGTTGTCAACGACCGAAGCCGAATATATGGCTGTCGGTAGTTGTTGTGCGCAAATTCTTTGGATGAAGCATCAATTGCTCGACTATGGTGTATCTTTTTCAAAAATCCCTATTTTTTGTGACAACACTAGTGCCATATGTCTCACAAAGAATCAGATTCAACATTCGCGCACCAAACATATTGACATTCGTCATCATTTTATTCGTGACCAAATCGAACGAAATGAAGTTAAACTTCAATATGTTGACATGACAAATCAAATTGCCGATATTTTTACAAAACCACTAGATGAAAATACTTTTATTCGTTTGCGTGGTGAACTTGGTATGATTGAGTTGTAATCACTTGTGGACATAAATAAATTTAATGTCATAATAAGGGGGAGCTTATTATTAAATTCGAGAAATTTAATTTTTGATAATATAAATTAATTGTATTTATTCAAAATTAAAAAGCTCACATTTTATGTGAATTATTTTATTTAAAACTTAAAATTGAAAAATTTAAATATTTAAGGTCATTTTTGATTTTTTGACTTCGGCCAGTTCGGACCACCCGAACCCTAGGTCGGAGGACCCGAACTGCCTCGCGCCTTTTCAATATAAAAACTTTCAAATTCCCTCCAAAATGACTCGTTCGGGCCCCCATAACTTAGCTTCGGGTTGTTCAAACTCTTAGCGATAAAACTTTTAATTTTGACCGCCCAATCTTCGGGCCTTCCGAAATTATTCGGACGTCACGAACTTAAAATGAACTGCTCGGACGCTCCGAATGCTCTTCGGGCCCTCCGAACCCTTTCACAGCCTGTCAGATAAGATAAAACTTATCACCTCGACAATCACCTTCAGGCCGTCCGAACCTAGTTCGAATCGTCCGAACCCTCTGCTATATATACCCCCTCGGGCCATCCGAATTCTTCACCCCTAAATTCCTTCTTTTGTCCTCTATAGTCAAAAATCTAGCCTACAAAATGCCTGCCAAACACCATCGTGATCAAGCCAGTTCTAGTCACCCTATCCCTATCCATGATCCCAACCTACCTGCTATTTCACGTCTTATCCCGGACGATTACCCCACTCGACCTATTCTACCCGGTCGTATTTTCGATGTCGCCTATCTTGCGACATCTCATCTATTGTTGTTGCCTCTCATTGATGCCCAGCATTGGGAATCCTTTTTCCAGCCTTCCATTCCTGATTCTATTTTCCCATAGTTACTTTATGAGTTCTATGCCAACCTGAAACTCGAACTTGGAGAGGAACTCCATATCGCCACGATTGTCTAGGGACGGCATGTTCGCTTTTCTGTCTCCAACTTTGCTGAGTGGTTTGATCTTCCTACGTTAGGACCCAGCAACTACTTTGGTCAGGGATGGCCTCTCGACAATCCTACTTTTGATCGAGATGAGGTCTTTTCTACTATTCTTGGTCTTCCTGCTACTGTTGCTGATGATCGTCTGCTTTTAAAGCAACTCCATCCCGACTACCAAATCATTCAGAAATTGATCACCACTTCCATCATTCCGCGCAGTGGAGACTCCTCCACCTGCAAATATCTTGACCTCTATGTTCTCTACCATATAGTTTCCTCCCGTCCTTTCAACCTTCCTTGATTCATTATGCAGGCTATGCATAATGCGGCTAAAGCCACGAGGAAAGTTTCTCTACCTTTTGCTCGTATCATCAACCGCATCTTGACTCATTTTGACATTTCTTTTGATGGCTTAACTTCTTTTTCCATCTTTGATTTCCACACTTTCAACCATTCTATGATTACCAAGATGGAACTATTTTGGAATCCTCTCCTTTCTTGTTGGGTTAATGACCCAACTCATGACTTTAAAAAATATCTTTTGGACAAACATTTTTCACTTCCCTATTCAAGTCTTTCTCCCACTTCTCAGGCTAAGGGCTTTCCCAATGGGCCGCTTGCAAAAGAAGGAGGACCTTCTTCTTCTGGCTTTCAAACCTTTCCAACCAATCTTAGCGAGCTTCCATTTGAGATTCCCAAGATTCCTGCTACCCCCGCTCATCAACCTGATCGTATTTTCGAGACTCTTCAGCGCATTGAAGGGTATCTATCCAGCCACTTTGCATCTTCTACTGCCTCCATGGATGCCTTGACTATGAGAGTTGCTTCGTTGGAGACTCGTTTTGATGACTTTTTCTCACGCTATCCCCCGCCGCAGCACGATGATGACTCTTAGATTTTATTTTGCATTTTAAGTTGTATTTTGTTTATGCTTTTTATGTAAAATTAAATATTAGTTTAAATGAAATTATTGTGTATTTTAATTTTCTCGTCTTTTATTAATTGCTTTTTGATTATCGCAAAAAGGGGGAGAATTAATTTGGTTAAATAATTATTTATTAAATTGATGGGGAGTTTTAATTATTAATGTTTAAACAATATTTGATTAAATTTGTTTAAATAAATTATTGCTCTATTTTATTTCTCCTATTTAACCAAGTTTTGTGATCATCAAAAAGGGGGAGATTGTTACGCCTTAAACGATACAAATCTCGTATATTGAGATTAATGTTTTTAATGCATTAACAAATCTCAAATTAATATGTTTTGATGATTACAAAACTCGGTTAATCGTTACTAACAGTTTAAAGTGAGAAAATTGCAGATTATAATACTTTTGAGTATGAACAATATTGGAAGCAAGAACCGATAATAAAAAATTGGAGATAAAATTTTAAAGGTTCGGACGACCCGAAGAATGGTTCGGATGACCCGATGGTTTTCCAGAATTAAATAAAGATCGGAGGACAGGCTCGGAGGGCACGAAAGATAGTTCGGACGATCCGACGACAGTTCGGACGGCCCAAAGAATTTCTTGGAATTTAAATAATGATCGGAGGCACTCTCGGAGGCCACGAAATGACAATTCGGACGACGCGAAGACGAGTTTGGAGGACCCAAACTAATTTACGGCCACTGAAGATTTTGTCGGAAGAAATTTGCCGAAATAAATTTAATGCAGCCGTTCGCACGACCCGAAAATGAGTTCGGACCACCCGAACAGTTCACCAGCCATAGAAATTTGAATATCAATCAGACAACGATCGGACGACCCAAAGACATCTTCGGAGGCTCCGAACTAGTTTGGATTGGCAACTATAAATACATGCCATTTGAAGCCATTTAAACTCACCAATTCACTCTCATCTCTCATTTCAAGCAGCATCCTCTCCTTCAAAGTATTCAAGTGATAGTTGAGTGATTTATTAAAAATCGAGGGTTGTTTGTATTAAATCATTTTGTGAGTTAGTTACTCGGATATTGTAAACACTTGTGTGTGAAGCCAAGTGTATTTTGCGAGTGTTGTGGCTATCCTTGGAGCCCTTAAGGCCAAGTGTTCAAGTTGTATCGGCGCGGTGATCGTGTTGAGTTGTAGGGCTATCCTTGGAGCCATCAAAGCCAAGACGTTGAAGTGCTAGTGGATCCTTCGTTAATCGATCTTAACCAAGAAGGGGAGACGTAGACGATTTATCGTTGAACTTCCATAAACATCTCTTATCCCTTTTACTGCTTTATTTACATTACGCATTTATTTACTGCACTTATATTTGATTTCTTTAAGTCTTCCGCTTGCATACTAGCATAATCGCTTTAAATTGCTAAAGTTGCCAATAGAACCTAAATCCCCCCCCATTAGGTTCTAACACTGACTATGCTCACTGGAATCTCATGCAATCGCACTATATCCTGGATGTATAAGCGTGCCATGTGATCATAAGAATACTCCCGGTTATAAGGAATAAAATGAGCTGATTTCGTCAAACGGTCAACAACGACCCAGATAGCATCACACTTATGTGAAGTCATAGGCAAGTGGGTGAAAAAATCCATAGTCACATGCTCCCACTTTCATTCGAGAATCTCAAGATTCTGCAATAAACCACCTGGTCGTCGGTGTTCAGCCTTGACCTGTTGACAAACCAGACATCGAGAAACAAATTGATACACACTCCGCTTCATCCCCTTCCACCAGAATCTAGTTCGCAAGTCCTTATACATTTTCATACTTCCAGGATGAACTGATAATCGACTTCTGTGAGCTTGAGAAAGAATATCATTCCTAAGCTCCTCAACATCAGGTACAACCACCCGATTCGATAAGCATAATAACTCATCTGTCTGATAATGGAATCCAGATGTATTAACCTCATTGCCTAGACGTGCCAAACGCTGAGTCTTAACATCAGATATCTGAGCTTCTCTGATCCGAGAGTACAATGCTGGCTCAGATAAACTAGTATACAAACAAATTTCATTTCTTCCTTTCTTGTGCTTGAGTGTAAAATTCAATGAACAGTACTCCTGAATCATATGAGATAATTCACTAGTATGAAGTGCAAAAAGTCTAACCTGCCAACTCAGAGCATCAGCAGTAAGATTGGCAGAACCTGGATGATAATTAATCTCGCAGTCATAATCTTTCAGTAAATCCATCCAGCGTTTCTGTCGCATATTCAACTCCGCTTGAGTGAATAAATATTTCAAACTCTTGTGATTCATAAATATCTCAAATTTCTCGCCATAAAGATAATGCCTCCAGATCTTGAGCGCAAATACAATGGCGGCTAACTCGAGATCATGCACTGGATAATTATTCTCATGCGTCTTCAATTGTCGAGAAGCATAGGCAATAACATGTTCATGTTGTGTCAGAACACATCCTAACCCCTGACCAGAAGAATCAGTATAGACAATATAACCTCCTGATCCATAAAGCAAAGATAACACAGGTGCAGTATTAAGGCATCTACGCAGCTCGTGAAATGATTCCTAACAATTCGAGGATCATGTGAAGGCAACATATTTGCGTGTAAGGTGAGTCAAAGGTCTGGCCAACTGTGCAAAATTCTCGATAAACCGACGGTAATAACCCGCTAGCCCAAGAAACTTCGAATCTCAGCAACCTTCGTCGAACGAGACCAGTTCAGCACTGCCTCTATCTTACTTGGATCAACAGTTATTCCTTCACCAGAAATCACATGATCGAGAAACACTACCCGATAAAGCCAAAATTCGCACTTGCTCAGTTTTGCATACAGCTGCTTATCTTGTAATGTCTAAATACAATTCTCAGATGATGTGCATGCTCATCCTTGTCATGAGAATAGACAAGAATATCATCAATGAAGACGATGACAAATCTATCCAGATATTCTCGAAATACCTGATTCATCAGGACTATCAGTGCATTTGTCAAACCGAATGGCATCACCAGAAATTCATAATGCCCGTATCTGGTTCTGAAATCAGTCGTAGAAATATCTGAGTCTCATACCCGCATCTGGTGGTAACCCGATCTCAGATCTATCTTCGAATAGACAGAAGTACCCTGTAATTGATCGAACAAATCATCAATTCATGGCAACGGATACTTATTCTTGATGGTGACACGATTCAGCTGCCTGTAATCAATACATAATCGCATCGATCCATCATTTTTCTTGACGAACAAAATAGGTGCTCCCCATGGAGAAACACTCGGACAAATATATACCTTATCAAGAAGATCCTGCAACTGCTGTTTCAATTCCTTCATCTCTGACGGCGCAGACGATAAGGTGATTGGGATATATGCGTTGTTCCTCGTACTATATCAATACCAAATTCAACCTCTCGAACCGAAGTAAAACCAGGAATCTCATCAGGGAATACATCAGGAAACTCGCTGACAATCGGTAACTGATCAATCCCCGGGATACTCGTGGACATATCAACTGCATAAATGAGGTAGCCCTCCCCACCTGACTCTAAGACATGACATGCCTTCAGAGCCGATACAAGTAGCATCGGAGGTCGTGCTCCCTCACCATAAAAGTACCAGCTATCACCCTCAACCGGTTGAAGCTTTACCAGACGCTGATAAAAATCCACAGTAGCGTGATACAAAGTCAGCATATCTATTCCCAAAATACAGTCAAAATCTGCCATTGTTAATATCATCAAATTAGTCGATAACACATGACCCTCAAACTCTAGAAGGCAACCCATCACTAGACGCTAAGTTACTACATCCTGCTCCAGCGAAGTAGATACATGTTGTGAAAAATACTCGCAAGCGTACGAGTGTCAAGTTTTAATATAGTGAAAGAGAGAGTGTTGATCCCACAAGGAGTAATTTGAAAATATTCAATACTTGTAATTAAAATAGTCTTTATTTTATCTAAAAAATCAAACTTTAGAAATTTGCTGAACAATTAAATAAATAGTAAAGTTTGTAAAACGCGCGCACACACAATCCTTAAGAGATTATCAATCAGAGAGAAATAGTCTAGAGGTTTGATTTCACCTGGTCTCGACAATATTCATTCCTAATCAATCTATTTTTCATGAGTTCATTTCAATTAATAACCAATAACACATAGATTATACTATTCCCCTCTCCCGAGTATCAAATAGAATGTATCAATCATAGATCGATTCTAATATCCCTATTGAGAATCTACTTGTAATGATATGTGTAAAACAATGTTCTTTTTAGGCTCTATTAAAGCTATAAGCTCTCCCGAGTCATATAAACAATTAATAGTGTGAATTCTATTGATCCTATTCTAAATCCCCTCTCCCGAGTGCCGGATTCTAAATAATTATGGCAAATCAATTTATGGCCAGTAAATTGAAAAGACTTTCAAAACTAGAATCACATTTAATTTATAAGAACTCAAGTCATTATAATCAATAATTCATAATATGTCTTGACCAGGCTACATCAACCTCTAGACTTAAAAAGTTTAGTTCATGATAAAATTCATAGCAACAAAAATCATGTTTAAGAGTTCAAACATCAATTCAACAATCAAAAGAAATAAATAAATAAGGAATAACAAAGCCGTAGTCTTTCTTCCGTGTCCGGTCGAAAAATCTTCGTCTTCGTTCCAAGCAATCTTCAAATCTTGATCCCAAAAATCTCACAAAAGTGCTCTCAAGATTATTGTGAGTATTGGCGGCTAGATAGATCTTCATTAGGTCTAAAAAATCCCTTAAATACTCCTCTAAAATTCGTCCAAACAAATTCCAAAGATTTCCTAAAGTTTCCAAAATTACACAAACACCTCGTCACACATACAGCGACGCGCGGGCGCGCATAGTTTTCTGTCCCGATAATTCAAATAATTCACTCGCGCGCACGCGCGTCAGTCATGCGCGGGCGCGCATAGACTTCTGGACATTTTTCCCTCTTCTCTTAAGTTGATGCGCGGGCACGCCAAGTCCAGGCGTGGGCGCGCATGTAGTTCTGTCCATCTTCATCTATTCTTCAAAATCACGAACCATCATCACTTGCTTCGCCCTTTTCTTTACTCTTTTGATTCCATCCTTCATAAATTCATTATTTCCCGTATTTCCTGACATCCAACAACAACAACAACAATTTCCACGTAATTCCGCTCAAAACCAAGCAATTATCCAATAATATCAACACAAATTAAGTGCACAAAATGCACTTATCAAATTCCCCCAAACTTAAATGTTTGCTAGTCCCGAGCAAAACCAATCAAGACTCAAACACAAAACATACAATACTCACTCAACAAATCAAGAACAACCAAGAATTACGATGAAACAATGGCCTTAGAAAAATATTCAAAAAATTTCATCCAATCATATCGAACTATCACTTTTTAATTTTCAACAAACACATGCTAGTGATCCTCCAAAACTTACAAATCCCGCAACCCACGTTCAAAATACTCTTATCCAAATCAATTCACACATTCATAAATCATGAGGACTTTATAAGGCAAAAGGATCAATGACAGGATAAATTACCTTTGAAAACATGCAAAAATCAGGTTATTCACAAAGAAACATGTACGTGTTTTGGTCAAAAATTCATATTCATTAAAAGTGTCAATCAATTATCCATAGCCTAGATTCTCGTAACCCTTCTCCACTAGTATATTAGGCAACTGTGACTCGGTCAGAAGGAATTAATTAGCTTATAATGTAAGGCCTGGCTCATGGCTACAAATGAAGGATAAAGAATTCAAAATAAGGAGTAATTTATATTTATACTCAATTTAACTTCAACTCCTTTTCAGTCACATTTTTACACTTATTTTTTTTATTCACTTCAATGACTTTTCAATTTTTTTTCACAACTTCTTGCTTTCTTTCACAATTTTTCTTGTTCATGTACTACCTTTTTCATATCAATTCATCCACCACACCATTCCATTTTCACAAATAAATACTAGGAGCATCTAACATTTTAGCATTCAAATTACTCCCTTAAAGGTAGGAAATAGTGTTTAGGCTATTCAGGTAGTCAATGTAGGACCTTGAAAAAAATGACGAATGAGGGTTTAATCACACGTTCACACGCATGTCATTCGATTTTCAATAAGGCACAAACAAGGTACTAGAGATAACATGAAAAAATAGGTAGCTTGAAAGGCTCGAACGAATTTAGAAAAATCGCCTAAATCATTCATAATCACAGTTTTGCCCGTATTGCGTCTCAAAGGGTGTCCGAACTAGTTATAGACAATCTCAATTCACAAGTAAATCACATGAATTTTAACCAGTGCAGAAAAGAAGTAATCATCAACAGGAAACGATGATTTTCAACAAGACTCAGATCATGTACCTACAGTACTCATGTATATCTTGTGAAGGCTCAAAGAGCAACTAAAGATACAATAATTTTAATAAAAATCAGGCCCAAGGATCCCAAAAATTGCCTCATTCATTTCTATGCTTGTGTGTTTTTACTCAGACTTAAGCACAATCACATAATATGTAGGGATTCGTTCATCTCATTAATTCACCAACAAAAATTCTTTTAAGTCTGATCATGGAGTTGAGATAAAAACAACAATTTGCATCATTGGCCAATGTATTTTCATTTCTTTCATGGTTTCATGAATTTAACTCGCTTCCACACAACAATTCACACTTTCCCAACCTCACACACTATACTCATTCCAAAATACATCCCACCGCCAACACAGCACAAAAAACTAAACAAAATAAAAACCAAAATAAAAAGAATAAAAGAAACGACAATAAAAACTCAGGAACAAATTCAGCAATTTTGAAGCAAATTCATCAAAATCCTCCCCCCCCCCCAAAACTAGGTACAATCAGTGTCCTCAATGATTTAAACAAGAAAGAAAAAAGGACATGTACCTCAAACGACGACCGTCAGTGGTCGTCGCTATCATAACTCTCATCATCACGATCAACAACAGGTGATTCAGCAATTTTGAAGCAAATTCAGCAAAATCCCCCCCCCCCCCCCCCCCCAAACTAGGTACAATCAGTGTCCTGAATGATTTAAACAAGAAAGAAAAAAGGACATGTACCTCAAACGACGACCGTCAGTGGTCGTCGCTATCATCACTCTCATCATCACGATCAACAACAGGTGCCGGGTCTGAAACACCAAAAGTAGGTGGCCATTGGGGATAAGGAGGAAAAGGATGAGCCGAGCTTGCAGCATGAGGAAATTGATGGCTCAATGCACCAGTGAATCCCATCATATAATCCATGAAAACTCCATTTCTCTGCTGAAAGTGATGGAACTCTTGACGATGCTGGCGCAGATCCTCCTCAAGAGCGGTAACACGTGCGTCCAAAGATGGAGGCGTCTGAGTCTGGGGGACAGATGCTCTACTAGCTGCTGCGCTAACATTGAACGCTCGTCGGGCTGCACGTTCTCGCAGTTCACTATCAGATGGATGGCGTGTAGAAGAACCACCACCGGGTATAAGGGCCTTGGGCTTCAACAACTCTTCATTAGGGCTCCAATCAACACCCACTGCTTCACATAAATCCGTAATAATTGATGCCAAAGCGAGCCCCCCCCCCCCCCCTCTCACGACCAGTGAACACGTTTTGAATAGTTTCCTGACAAATACGGCCTAAATCCATAGACATTCCTTCAACAATGCAATATACGAGAATCGCCCTCTCCCTTGTGACCTCATGATCATGGTCTGTGGGTTTAAGTCTAGCGCAAACCAAAGCGTACCACCTCTTGGCATCCCTCTTCAAATCAACCATCCTCAACTTGGATGGTTTAAGATCATTTCCCAGCCTCCATACACCTCCAGCGACACAGATGGATTGAATAATAGCATCATAATCAATATCTACACAATTATATGCAACATATTGATCATTGTCTACTGGCAGGATATGAAATAGAGTGTTAATCGCAACTGAATCAAACGGCACCATCTGTCCTCGCACCAATTGTAGTGACCCTTACCTGGATCACCTACTAAACAGAACTTAGGCATGAAATTAACTTAATTAAATGGATATCAAAATAAAACTGTGGAAACCAAATACATTATACAATCCCAAGGCAAGAAATTTGTAAATACTCAAATAAAATACAACCAAATCGAGTAGTTGTATCAATCCAATAACAACAGAATAAAACCTAGGCGAAGCTCCAGCTGGCCAACCACTGCCTAGCCTCTCTTGGATCCACCCGCCTCGTCCAATCGCAAACCTGCCCCATGGAATAGGGTGTCCAAAAACACAGAGTACGAGACGTGGGCATAAAATGCTCAGTACGAAAGTATGAGTATACATGCATGCAAAGTGAACTCCCTATAAACTCGAGGTCAAAGATCAGATAACAGAGACAGACCGAGCCCTGGTATGTAGCACGTTGTGCCATCGCTTCAGGAGGTGGCTCCCATACCATAATACCAGTGGATTTACTGGACCCAAAGCCATGGAAGTCCATCCCCTAACAGGATAGGGTACAACCCAACTAATAGACATCTCGAAGGAGATAGCTCAGTATGCAAATGAATGAAGCATAAATCAATGACATATAAACCATGCAGTCACATAATACATGCATACTCAGTCAGGATATCTCGAACAGTACTTTCGTACCACAAATCAGTGCAAGCTCTACCAACTCTAGGTCCACGCCTATATTCTGCTCTACACTGCCAAATGATACTACTATCATTATAGTGCTCTAAAAGACTTAACTAAGCTATTGCATACTCCTAAATATTTATAGGAAGCAAAAGCTATACCTTCGTTCGTCGTTAGCCCTTTGATGTCGATGCCTCCAAAACTTGGGCACAACTCTACTACGACTATCGAACGCCTCGCCAACCCCCGGGTCAAGCCTATGAAGACTAGAACAACTCGAAAACGTCTAAAAGGAGAGGGAATTCTCGGAATTGGCAAATAAAAATGAAGCATCGGCCTTTTATTTATAGACCACGATCGGAACCTCCGATCCTCGATCGGAACCTCCGATCCTCGATCGGAACGTCCGATCCTGCTATCGAGGCTTCCGATCCTGATCGGAGCTTCCGATCCTGCCATACGTCATGCCTGACGTAATTCGATCGGAGCTTCCGATCGCTCATCGGAGCTTCCGATCTGTCTGATATCCAATTTTTTTAATTAGCATTGATTAATCCCTTAATCACTGATTTTGGGTATGATCTACTACATTCTCCCCCACTTAAGATGTTTCGTCCTCGAAATCAGATCTTAAGTACCGAATGTAATACAGAAATCAGAAACATTCTTTATTCAATTCAAACGTTTACAGAGTTTGCAACTGAATACAACTTAAGAATGAAATCAAAATAACTCAAGATGGTCTTCACGCATCCTGTCCTTAAGCTCCCAAGTAGCTTTCTCAGTGACTCGGCGCTGCCACTGAACTAAAACCAAAGGAATGACTTTGTTCCGCAAAACCTTATCCTTATGATCCAGGATACGAATAGGTTCCTCAACATAGGTTAAATCCTTTCTCACCTGAACCTTAGACCGCTGCAGAATATGAGACGCATCCGCCACATACCGTCGCAATAGAGATACGTGGAACACGTCGTGAATACTGGAAAGATGCGGTGGCAAAGTTAGTCGATAAGCCAAATCGCCAATGCTTTCCAAGATCTCAAACGGGCCGATAAATCTGGGAGACAACTTGCTCTTAAGGCTAAATCTGAGAATCCTGCGGAAAGGTGACACTCTCAAAAACACCGTCTCCCCGGCATCGAACAGCAAAGGCCTACGCTTGGTGTTAGCATAGCTGGCCTGACGATCCTGTGCAGTCTTAATCTATTTCTTGATCTGATCAACAATGTCTACCGCCTGCTGGATAAACTCCGGTCCCTCAGCCTGTCTCTCCCCCACTTCTTCCCAGAAGAGTGGAGTACGACAACATCGCCCGTACAACGCCTCAAAAGGTGCCATCCCAATACTAGTATGATAACTGTTATTGTATGCGAACTCGATCAATGGCAAATGATCCTGCTAGGCTGAACCAAAATCCATGATGCACGCTCTAAGCATATCCTCCAATGTACGGATAGTGCGCTCTGACTGACCATCAGTCTCCGGATGATAGGCACTACTCAAACTGAGAGTAGTACCCATCGCACGCTGAACACTCCCCCAGAATCTAGAAGTAAACCTGGGGTCCCGATTACTGACTTGGCTATAGGCAATGAAATGCGCTGACTTGGTGAGTCGGTACACCACAACCCAGATAGCATGACAGTTCCTCGGGGATACCGACAAATGGGTCACAAAGTCCATTGTGATAAACTCCCATTTCCATTCAGGAATAGGCAGACTATGAATCAATCCTCCATGTCGTCGGTGCTCTGCCTTGACCTGTTGACACACCAAACATCTCGAAACAAACTGATAAACACTGCGTTTCATTCCCTTCCACCAGAAATGAGTACGTAGAACCTTGTACATCTTGTTGCTCCCAGGATGAATACTCAACTTAGTGCGATGCGCCTGAGACAAAATTCCCTCTCGCAACTCTACATCCTACGGAATCACAAGCCTACCAGACAAACACAGAAAGCCATCTGACTGATAATGAAATCCAGACGAGCTACCCTCGTTAGCTAGACGAGCTAAACGCTGGGTCTTTGAATCAGACATCTGAGCATCTCGAATCCGCGAATACAAAGCTGGCTTAGATAATATCGCAAACATATGGATACTCTGCATACCTTTTTTATGCTTGAAAGTATATCCTGAAGTACAACAGTCACTGATCGCACAAGACATCGAACAAGTCTGAAGTGCGGATAGTCGCACCTTGCAACTCAAAGCATCAGCAGTGAGATTAGCAGCTCCCGAATGGTACTTAATCTCGCAATCATAGTCCTTAAGCAAGTCCATCCAACGTCTCTGCCTCATGTTCAACTCCGCCTGAGTGAACAAATACTTGAGACTCTTATGTTCGGTGAAGATCTCAAATTTCTCGCCATACAGATAATGACGCCAAATCTTCAAAGCGAACACAATGGCTGCCAATTCCAAATCATGGACTGGGTAGTTGTCCTCGTGAAGCTTCAGCTTTCTAGAAGCGTATGCGATCACATGCCATTCTGAGTCAGGACACAACCTAACCCCTGAAGAGAAGCATCAGTGTACACCACATACCCTCCAGATCCTGACGGTAATGCCAACACTGGTGCAGAAGTCAACCACCGTCGAAGCTCACAGAAGTTCTCCTCACACTCGGAGGACCACTAGAAATCCACACCCTTGCGGGTAAGCTGCATCAAAGGTCGAGCTAACTGAGAGAAATTCAAAATGAAGCGACGATAATATCCTGCTAGACCCAGAAAGCTACGAATCTCAGCAACCGTTGTCGGTCGCGACCAATTAAGCACCGCCTCAATCTTGCTTAGATCAACAGAATTCCCCTCCCTGGATATGATATGGCCAAGAAAGACCACTCGATCCATCCAGAACTCACACTTGCTCAGCTTGGCGTATAACTTCTCATCTCAAAGAGTCTGCAGTACCAACCTCAAGTGAGAAACATGCTCTTCCAAATTACGCGAATACACCAAGATGTCATCAATGAAGACCACGACAAACTTGTCCAAATACTCCCTGAAGACACGGTTCATCAGTTCCATGAATATAGCCAGCGCATTAGTCAAACCAAATGACATCACTAGAAACTCGTAATGCCCATAGCGAGTACGGAATGCAGTCTTGGCTACGTCCTGATCTCGGACTCTCAACTGATGATACCCAGATCTCAAGTCAATCTTGGAGTAAACTGAAGTACCCTGCAGCTGATCAAACAAGTCATCAATACGAGGCAAAGGATACTTGTCCTTCACAGTGACTCGATTCAGCTGCCGATAGTCAATGCATAGCCGCATAGACCCATCCTTCTTCTTTACAAAAAAAACAGGAGCTCCCCAAGGAGATACACTAGGACGAATGTACCCCTTGTCCAAAAGATCCTGTAGCTGATTCTTCAACTCACGCATCTCTGACGGAGCCAGACAATATGGTGCTCGAGAAATAGGAGAAGTATCAGACATCAATTCTATGCCAAACTCGACTTCCCTAACAGGAGGAAAATCCGGAATCTCATGAGGAAATACATCTGGAAATTCATCCATGACTGGAATGATCTCTATCCCAACGCTCTCAGCGGACAAATAAACTGCATAGATAAGGTAACCTTCCCCGCCAGACTCTAGAGATCGACAGGCTCTCAAAGCTGATACCAAAGGCAACAGGGGTCGCGCTCCCTCACCATAGAAAAACTAGCTCTCACTCCCTTCTGGATGAAAGCATAATAATCTCTGATAGCAGTTCACTGAAGCTCGATAGGTAGTCAACATATCTATTCCCAGAATGCAATCAAAGTCGTCCATCGCAAGAACCATGAGATTCGTTAACAGAATGTTCCCCTCGAACTCTAAAGGGCAACCCATCACTAGACGCTTAGCCAAAGCAGATTGGCCCGTAGGAGTAGAAACAGACATCACTACGTCTAATGCAATGCATGGTAACTTATGCCTCTTAACAAAACGTGCAGAAATGAAGGAATGAGATGCACCAATGTCAATAAGTACAAGAGCAGGTATACCATAAAGCAGAAATGTACCTGCGCTAACTTTCTCATTCTCCTCCACTGCCTGATCATGTCTCAGGGCAAACACCTGGCCAGAAGCTCGTGGCCTCAAATGAGAACTCCCAGCAGGCTGTCCCTGCGACCTCTGCTGAACGGTGGCCTGAGAACCAGATCCTGAACCAGAACCAGAATTGTCTCCCCCAGATAGTGGACAATCCTTCCGGATATGACCCACCTCACCGCAATGAAAACAAGCTCTAGAAGCTTTATGACACTTTTCGGATGGATGGTTCTTCCCAAAGTGATCACACTTGTCCTTCTTTCCGAAACGGACAACACCAGTAGAGCCAGAGGAAGAAGAAGTAGATCCAGACTTCTTGAAAGATTGGGCACGGGGACCCAAAGAACTAGCAGGTCTCGACTGAGAGAAAGACCTGTTCCGTCAAATGTTGTCCTCTGCCTGGTGACAACGGCTCACCAAACCCTTGTAGGACATGTCATCGCTGATCGCCATACGCTCGTGGATCTTAGGATTAAGGCCCTAAAGGAATAGATTATACTTCATCTCGGAGCTGTCGGCAATCTTCGGGCAATAGGCTAACAGATCAAAGAACTTCTGATGGTAATCATCCATAGACAAAGCTCCCTGCCGCAAGCTCAGAAGCTCACCTGCCTTCGTCTGTCGGAGTGCAGGAGGAAAATATAGCTTGTGGAAAGCTGTGCGGAATTCGGCCCAGGTGGCCACTCCTCTCGCCGCAACAAAAGGTGCAGAAGTAAACCTCCACCACCTGCGTGCACGTCCATCCAGAAGATAATCAAGGGTCTCCATCTTCTGCTCCTCGGTGCATTGGAAAGTCTGAAAAGTCGTCTCCATGCGGTCTAACCAGTTCTCCGCATCCTCCGGAGACTCACCTCCAACCAAGGGCTTAGGCCCCATCTGCAAGAATCGACGTACAATGAAACGGTCCTCATCTCGATGACGATGGCGGCGTTCCCGATGAGGCTCCCAGTCGGCATCACCCCAACGCCCACCAATACTGCCATGAGAACTCTGGTCGTCACAATCTGCCATCTACAAAATTAACCTAATGGTTATCTTATATAGAATCTAAATCCCAAGAATACTTTGCATGCTCTGATACCATAAATGTAGTGACCATTACCTGGATAACCTACTAAACAGAACTTAGACATGCAATTAACTTAATTAAATGGATATCAAAATAAAACTGCGGAAACCAAATACATTATACAATCCCAAGACAAGGAATCTGTAAATACTCAAATAAAATACAACCAAATCGAATAGTTGTATCAATCCAATAACAACAGAATAAAACCTAGGCGAAGCTCCAGCTGGCCAACCACTGCCTAGCCCCTCTTGGATCCACCCGCCTCGTCCAATCGCAAACCTGCCCCATGAAATAGGGTGTCCAGAAACACAGAGTACGAGACGTGAGCATAAAATGCTCAGTACGAGAGTATGAGTATACATGCATGCAAAGTGAACTCCTTATAAACTCGAGGTCAAGGATCAGATAACAGAGACAGACCGGGCCCTGGTATGTAGCACGTTGTGCCATCGCTTCAGGAGGTGGCTCCCATACCATAATACCAGTGGATTTACTGGACCCAAAGCCATGGAAGTCCATCCACTAACAGGATAGGGTACAACCCAACTAATAGACATCTCGAAGGAGATAGCTCAGTATGCAAATGAATGAAGCATAAATCAATGACATATAAACCATGCAGTCACATAATGTTGGAAAACGGTGATCAGATCAATCAGAATTGATACCCGGTGCAGCGGAAGTTTAAAAATTTTTATATGGAACGATTCCATAATGGGTATCAAAACTTTACGATTAAATTGTGCGTGTAAAAATTAAATAACAATTAAATTTTTACCTTGAATCTCGAAACGAGATTATGGACACCAACAGATTACTCTGCTCTTGTTGTATATCCCAGGACCTGATGGACGAACAATTCTTCAATCAGGTCCACGAACAGAAGTTTAATCCCTCTGATAGATTGCACTAGAAAATCTATCAGAATTTTTTACGAAAAGAATTAACGAATTTGATCCGTTAAACCAGACTACAAATTCAAAATTCACAGGCTGGAATTTTCCGAACAGAGAGAGGAGAGGGGGGCGACGGCCACTTAAAAACACAGCTAGGGTTTTTCGAAAATTTTGTGACCTCTGTTGTGTAATTTCTGTACTGCAATAACTTATTTATAATGTGGGCTGCTAACAGCTTAGGGCCCATTAGTCATAAGTTCAAGCCTGACAAGCAAAGCCCGCATGTTCAGAAATTAATATAAAATTCATCGTGACTCAGATTGATAAACCAATTTTACCAATGTGCACAGAAACCATTTCTGCATCTTTTAAAGTCAAGATAAATTTTCTGAATCCGAATTCAGTGATTTCCAAAAATGCCCATCCCTATGTTATTTTAGGAAATCTTACTCCTCTACTCTGATATAAGAAGTCCTACTTCTTTGTTCATTAAATTTAACTCTTTAAATTTAACTATCTCAACGGGGATTAAAAATCCATTACTTGTGACCCTCAATGGTTCAGGGATACAGCTAGCCGTGGGCTCACAACTCCTTGTGACTCGGAACAACAATTTCCGACTTGCCCATCGAATCATGGTAAGAGCGCCTAGCAACATCGCCCCATGATTCCCTAGGTATCACTGATAGTGCCTGCAAGAACCAATAGATTTTGGTTAGCGTACAGTACGGTCCCTTCATCCATATATCCCGATCGAATCAACAACCATTGGTAAATCGAGAGTCGTTCGAGATTCGATAACTATGCAATGCATCTTGAAGATCAAATAGTGACATCGCATGTGCTACTAAGAAACCATTTCTTAAAACACATCATGTACTCTGGCCAGAGATTCGTCACACTAATATCTCCTCAGATTGCATAGGATATCCACACTCGCAAGTATGTGGTGAATCCTTGACAACAAAGCATCGACTCCTATATGTGTCGTAACTGTACCCAATCCCGACACCTGATGACCCCAATAGAGTCGGTAAATGAGTCAAAGTACAGTACTAGCATATAGAGTCTCAATGATGTTTCAAGTAGTAAGGAATAATGGTGTACAACCAAAACCGCGGACTTTATCCACTCGATAAGTGATAACCACTTGGAAAGTCCGGATAGGGTAGTTCGATCATTCATTGTATGAATATCCATTTGAATGCTTTGAACATCTCTATGTTCCATACCAATGAAACGTGGTACTCGGCATCGCAAATTCTAGTCTCCATCTCGAGCGATCCTTATCCTTATTAACGGACGGCTCAATCGACTAGGAACTGTTTAGAATATACAGTGACTATAAGATGTGTTTCATGATAGCCATCCCCATGTGCCACCACATCTTACATATACTATAGTATATTCAAGGTCTTCATCTAAACATCTTATAGTATGTCACAACATAATAATATGATAAAAGATAAAGTAAATGCCATTATAAAAGTGTAAATTATATTAAACAAAAGATTGTTTATACATAGAGTCATCAAAGCCCTTAGCCACAAGTTGTCTCACCGGGCACCCACTCTTTCACATAATACATGCATACTCAGTCAGGATATCTCGAACAGTACTTTCGTACCTCAAATCAGTGCAAGCTCTACCAACTCTAGGTCCACGCCTATAGTCTGCTCTACACTGCCAAATGATACTACTATCATTATATTGCTCTAAAAGCCTTAACTAAGCTATTGCATACTCCTAAATATTTATAGGAAGCAAAAGCTATACCTTCGTCCGTCGTTAGCCCTTTGATGTCGATGCCTCTAGAACTTGGGAACAACTCCGCTATGACTATCGAACACCTCGCCAACCCCCGGGTCAAGCCTATGAAGACTAGAACAACTCAAAAACGTCTAAAAGGAGAGGGAATTCTCGGAATTGGCAAATCAAAATGAAGCCTCGGCCTTCTATTTATAGACCACGATCGGAACCTCCGATCCTCGATCGGAACTTCCGATCTTCGATCAGAACGTCCGATCCTGCTATCGGAGCTTCCGAACATCGTTATCTGACACTTGTCAAAATATCACTGGTTGACTTAGGATAGGGGTGATCGGAGCTTCCTATCCTGATCGGAGCTTCCGATCCTGCCATACGTCATGCCTGACGTAATTCGATCGGAGCTTCCGATCGCTCATCGGAGCTTCCGATCTGTCCGATACCCAATTTGTTTAATTAGCATTGATTAATCCCTTAATCACTGATTTCGGGTACGGGCTACTGCACCAATACCTTGAAGTCAACATGCTTCACCTTCAGATTGGCATAAAATTCCCTCACCAATGAAATAACTGCTTCTTGGGGCTGCTTAACAAATTTAAGTCACTGACGCTCTAGCTCCTCATCTCTGACATTACACCGAATAATCCCATTCAGCGCAAATCCAATTGTTGTATCAAACCCTCTCTCAGGCAAAATATTCTTAGTTAACAAAGCATGATAATTCTCTTCAGCCTGTTTGTCCCAGAAACGATGATTATCGAAAGTAGGGGCCGAAGAAGATGATTTTCCCAACTTTGTTTTCTTCTTTGGAGTCATATGTCAAACACTTCGATGGCACAACAATAATTCTTAATTCAACAAGAATAGATCAACAACCGTGATGCCCCCAAACTTAGCAATTCAAGTCACAACACGCTCTTCTCTTCAAAGTGAAACGAGCACCAACAATAACTCGAGAAACCCCACAACTCAGATTCAAATCCACACCACAATCTCCACTATCTCGACAACCCAATAAAACGGAGAATTTATGAACCCTTAATTATAGAGAATTACCAATTAAACGAGAGAAATTGCAGCACGAGCCAGAAAGAAATCTCGTTGTGCCCTAGCCTGTCGTCTCCCTTGTGGCTGAGAAGAAGGATGAGAGAAAGAAGGAGAAGGATGAGGAACACAAAACGAGAGAAAAGAATTTAGATTTGGAATGGCGATTTGGAGAATAAAGGAAAGGAAAGAGAAGGAAAGATAGGGTAAAATTAGAAGAGAGAATAAGAAAGGAAGGAAAGAAATCGAATCAGAAGAGAAAATAAGAAAGGAAGGACATGAATTGGTGTTTAGATTCAGACGGGGCGGGCGCGCGTAAGCTTAGGCGGGCGCGCATGGAGCACTGCTCAAGTAATATATTTCTGCTTAAGATGACGCACGGGCGCTCCATCATGACAGGCAGGCGTGCATAGAGCTCTGGAATTTCAAATTGTGCAGACAGTTTCACGCGCGAGCGTGCCAATTCCAGGCGCGGGCGCGCATAGAGCTCTGGACCATTGCTTTGATTTCTGTATTTTGAACGCGCGGGCGCGCCTAAGGACAGGCGGGCATGCATAGGATGCTAGAATTTTGTTCCTGAAAAAAAAAATAAAGACTCAAAGCACGAAAATAACAAAATTAAATGCAAAAATGAAATAGAATTTAAAAACAAACAAAAAGAACATATGGGTTGCCTCCCATTTAGCACTTGGTTTATAGTCCTCAGCCGGACTTGCACCAGTTTTAATCCGGGTCTGTGAGTAGAGTACTCTCAGTACTACGTACTTCGGTGCCAAAATAATGTTTCACCCTTTGCTTGTTCACTTTGAATACCCTTCCATCTGTACATCGAAGCTCAATCGCACCGTGCGGATACACCTTCTCCACCGTAAATGGTCCAGACCATCTGGACTTCAATTTTCCTGGAAACAATTTCAGACGGGAGTTAAACAATTAATAATACTTTCTGACCTGGTTCGAATTCTCGAGGTACAATGTTTTTGTCATGCCATTTCTTTGTTTGCTCCTTGTATATCTTGGCATTCTAGTATGCCTCACTTTGAAACTCATCCAATTCCGCCAACTGTAATTTACGCAACTCCCCAGATGCTTTGATATCCATATTCAGCTTCTTGACAGCCCAAAACGCTTTGTGCTCTAACTCCAAAGGCAAATGACATGCCTTACCAAACACTAACCTGTAGGGCGACATCCCAATCGGTGTTTTAAACGCAGTGCGGTATGCCCATAACGCGTCATCCAACTTGATTGCCCAATCTTTTCTATTCGTCTTCACCGTCTTCTCCAATATTTGCTTGATTCTCGGTTAGAGATTTTCACTTGACCATTGGTTTGCGGATGATATGCACACGCCACCTTATGCCTGACACCGTACTTAGTGAGCAAGGTATTAAAAATTTTATTACAAAAGTGCGTACCTTCGTCACTGATTATTGCTCTTGGTGTTCCAAACCTTGTAAAAATTTTCTTCTGCAAAAACTTTACTACAACGCGAGCATCATTAGTAGAGGTGGCAATTGATTCCACCTATTTCGACACATAATCAACTGCCAATAAAATATAAGTGTACCCAAAGGAAGGGGGAAAGGGACCCATAAAATCAATACCCCACACATCAAACAATTCTACTTCTAAAATATTTGTGAGGGGTAATTCATGCCTTCTAGATATATTCCCCGTTCTTTGACACTTATCACATGATTTCACTAAGGTATAACTATCTCGAAACAATGTAGGCCAATAAAAATCAGATTGTAATACCTTAGCGGCAGTGCGGGTTGCTCCAAAATGTCCCCCATAGGGTGAAGAAT
Organism: Henckelia pumila; assembly: GCF_033568475.1. NCBI lineage: Eukaryota > Viridiplantae > Streptophyta > Magnoliopsida > Lamiales > Gesneriaceae > Henckelia > Henckelia pumila. Next base: position 51,126,978 of record NC_133121.1, read on the forward strand.
GGCATTGTTCCAAAATTTCATTTGCCTCTTGACCCGCCACACATCTTCGAATCACTTGATCAGCACAACGTTTGAAAATGTAGGGATCATCCCATAGGTAGAACTTAACGTCATGGAAAAACTTCTTCTTCTGATGTCGGTTCAACTCTGGAGGCATAACACCACAAGACAAAAAATTAGCAAAATCAGCAAACCAAGGAATGGAGGAATTTACCTGAAAGATCTGTTCATCCGAAAATAATTCTTGGATTCTCTCCTCCTCCTTAACATTCTCTAACTCCAATCTGGACAAGTGATCAGCAACTTGATTTTACTACCCTTCTTATCCTTGATCTCAAAATCAAACTCCTCTAACAGAAGAATCCACCTTATCAAGCATGGCTTGGCGTCCTTTTTGGCAAAAAATTAGCGAATCGCTGCATGGTCAGTATAAACAACTAATTTAGTACCAATTAAATATGGACGAAATTTATCAAAAGAAAAAACTACTGCAAGCATCTCTTTTTCTGTAGTAGTGTAGTTTTGCTGCGCGGCATCCATGGTGCGACTGACATAATATATGGCTCGAAACATCTTATCTCTCCTCTGGCCAAATACAGCACCGACTGCATAGTCACTAGCATCGCACATAAGCTCAAAGGGGTCCTTCCAATCCGGTACAACCATGATGGGTGCTATGATCAACGCCGTCTTGATCTTCTCGAAGGCCTGCAAACAATCATCATCAATTATGAATGTAGAATCTTTTTCAAGAAAATTACATAGGGGTTATGTAATTTTAGAAAAATCCTTGATGAATTGCCGATAAAACCCTGCATGGCCTAAAAAACTTCGGTTGCCTTTGATATTATTTGGAGGTGGAAGCTTCTCAATGGCAACCACTTTGTCTCGATCCACCTCTAACCCATTTGATGACACTTTATGTCCAAGGACAATGCCCTTTGAATCATAAAGTGACATTTTTCCCAATTTAGCACTAAATTTTTTTCCTGGTACCTCTGCAAAATAAGAGACAGATTATGCAAGCAATGATCAAAAGAGGAACCAAAAACAGAAAAGTCATCCATAAAAACTTCCATCACTTCTTCCACCATATCTGCAAAAATCGCCATCATACACCGCTAAAAAGTTGCAGGTGCATTACACAGTCCAAACGGTATCCTCTTGAAAGCAAACGTGTCATAGGGACACGTAAAAGTAGTATTTTTCCTGATCCTCCGGTGCGATAACAATTTGATTATAACCTGAATATCCATCTAAGAAGCAATAATAGCAATAACCAGCAAGTCTATCAAGCATTTGATCAATGAAAGGAAGTGGAAAATGATCCTTACGAGTAGCTTTTTTCAACTTCCTATAATCTATACATACTCGCCAGCGAGTTACTGTACGTGTGGAGATTAACTCATTATTTTCGTTTTTAACCACAGTAATCCCACCCTTATTAGGTACCACTTGAACAGGAGATACCCAACTACTGTCAGAAATAGCATAAATCACTCCCGCATTCAACAACATTAAAACCTCTTTCTTAACTACTTCTTTCATAGTGGGATTCAACCGCCTCTGATGATCAACATAAGGGGTATAAGACTCTTCCATCAAAATTTTATGCATGAAAATTGTTGGACTAATACCCTTAATGTCAGAAATTGACCATCCTAAAGCAGTTTTAAAATTTCTCAGAACTCTCAACAACTTATCTCTTTCTACAGCAGAAAAATGAGCAGAAATAATAACAGGACAAGTAGAATTTTCACCAACAAATGCATAACATAAGTGCGCAGGCAATTCTTTAAGATCATGAGTTTCAGTAGATACCTCTTGTGCACTTTTTTCCAATGCTTTAGATTCCTTAGGACATACCATTTTATCTTTTGGAGCGCTGTCAAGGAATGCTTTTTTCTCATGTAACTCCCAATCCTCTTCCTTATCAACGACCTCTTCCGCCACCAAACATCTTTCGAGTGGATCAGTAATTCCTGCACATGAAAAATAATTACGAGAATCAACAATTTCAATACTTTACATGTACTTACCTCGTTTGGTCCCCTCATGGTGTGATAAATATTTAAAATCACCGCTTCACCACCAACTCGAAGTGTGAGCTCTCCCTTGTGGACATCGATTAGTGCGCGTGAAGTAGCTAGAAAAGGTCTCCCAAAGATCAAAGGAGTTTCTTCATCTTCATCCATGTTTAAAATCACGAAGTCTGCTGGAAATATAAACTTGTCGACCTTCACCAAAACATCCTCCACAATACCTCGTGGATATGTAATACTTCGATCAGCCAACTGTAATGTGATGATGGTCGCCCTGACTTCTCCGAGCTCCAAAGTCCTGTATACAGAAAAAAACATCAATTTAATACTTGCTCCTAAATCACATAAAGCTCGATTTACCTTAGAACCACCAATAAAACAAGGGATATTAAAACTCCCTGGATCCTTAAGCTTTTGTGGCAACTTTTTTTGCAGGATTGCGCTACACTCTTATGTCAGATTCACCACTTCATTGTCTTGCAGTCTCCTCTTCTTGGACATTACATCTTTGATGAAATTTTCATAGTTAGGCATTTGTTCCAAGATATCTGCAAATGGAATATTGATATGTATCTTCTTGAAGATGTCTAAGAACTTGGAAAACTGCTCATCAAGTGCATTCTTCTTGAATCGCTGAGGATACGGAAGTTGTGGCTTATACATTGGTTTTGCTTCAGTTTCTTTCTTGGGTTCTTCAACCACAATTTCTTCAACCACTGGTTCTTCAACTTCCTTGGTTTTTCTCTGTTCTTCAGCCTCTAAATTCTTAACACTTCTTAACTCCACCGCTTTACACTGCTCTTTTGGGTTCACTTCATTATTGCTGGGAAACTGTCCTCGATTTTGATCCTTCAATGCATGTGAAAGCTGTCCAATCTGTGTTTCCATAGATTTCATCATAGCCCCCAAACTGCACATATGTGTCTCCATGTTGTCCATTCGAGTTTCAGTCCTCGACATCCGCTTGTTAGATTCCGTAAAAAATGTAGACACAACATCCTCCAATGACGCTTTACCTTCACCTTGATTTGTATTGAATCCCGGAGGGGGTTTCAACACATTTTTGTTGTTGGCATAGGAAAATTTTTCGTGGTTACGTAAACCAGGATGATAAGTATTGGGTGGAGGGTTACCTCGATAATTTCCATAGCCTCTGGGATTGATATATTGAGCTTCCTCAGGTGGATGAGATTCTTTTATGGCAACCGACACACCTGCAGGTTCTGCAATATTCACATTATTCATAGAAGCAACTTGTGTACTCAATGCAGACAGCTGTGCAGTGATGGATGTGAGAGTATCCACACTGTACACTCCCTTCTTGACTCCCATACGTTCAGACGACCATTGATAACTATTTATAGTCATTTGTTCAAACATATCATAGGCCTGAATGGGGTCCTTGGCAAAGATAGTACCTCCAGCAGCAGAATCCACGGACATCCTTGTGGGCGTATTCAACCCATTGTAGAAAAACTCTATTTCTTCCCAATCTGCAAAGTTATGATTAGGACAATGCCTTAACAAATCTTTGTACCTTTCCCATGCCTCATATAGCTGTTCTGAATTATGCTGTTGAAAGGTACTGATCTCAATCTTCAGCTGGGTCACCTTAGATGGTGGAAAGAACTTCTTTAAAAATTTCACAGCCATGCCCTCCCAAGTTGTTATGCTTCCTAGCGGCAATGACTGCAACCAGCTCCGTGCCTTGTCCCTGAGAGAAAAAGGAAACAAGCGTAAACCTATTATATCCTCAGAAACACCATTTATTTTTACCGTATCAGTAATCTGTAAAAAGGTGCGCAAGTGCAAGTGAGGATCAGCTGTGGCGCCTCTATTGAATTGGTTCTGCTGAACCATGTTGATTAATGTCGGCTTCAACTCAAAGTTGTTGGCATTAATGGTCCCTCGAGCGATTCCAGAATAGTGAGCCTGGATCGTCGGCCTGAAGTGATCTCTGATTGGCACTAGAGAAGCTTGTTGTGATTCTTCTTCAGCCATGTTCCTTAAATTTTCTCTTTTAATTCTTCTTAAAGCACGTGCACTGCGCTCGATCTCCGGATCAAATAATAGAGAATTCGCACTTTGAGATCATCGCATAGATTGCAATTAAAAATAAGAAGAAATTAATTAATGACTTAAAATAAAAAAAAAACTCTAAATTAAAACATAGATTAATTGGTAACAAGACTAAACAAAATCAAATTTTACTCCCTGGCAACGGCGCCAAAAACTTTTTGTGAAAAATACTCGCAAGCGTACGAGTGTCAAGTTTTAATATAGTGAAAGAGAGAGTGTCAATCCCACAAGGAGTAATTTGAAAATATTCAATACTTGTAATTAAAACAGTCTTAATTTTATCTAGAAAATCAAACTTTAGAAATTTGCTGAACAATTAAATAAATAGTAAAGTTTGTAAAACGCACGCACACACAATCCTTAAGAGATTATCAATCAGAGAGAAATAGTCTAGAGGTTTGATTTCACCTGGTCTCGACAATATTCATTCCTAATCAATCTATTTTTCATGAGTTCATTTCAATTAATAACCAAGAACACATAGATTATACTATTCCTCTCTCCCGAGTATGAAATAGAATGTATCAATCACATATCAATTCTAATATCCCTATTGAGAAATCTACTTGTAATGATATGTGTAAAATAATGTTCTTTTTAAGCTCTATTAAAGTTATAAGCTCTCCCGAGTCATATAAACAATGAATAGTGTGAATTCTATTGATCCTATTCTAAATGCCCTCTCCCGAGTGTCGGATTCTAAATAAATATGGCAAATCAATTTATGGACAGTAAATTGAAAAGACTTTCAAAACTAGAATCACAATTAATTTAGAAGAACTCAAATCATTAAAATCAATAATTCATAAATATGTCTTGACCAGGCTACATCAACCTCTAGACTTAAAAAGTTTAGTTCATGATAAAATTCATAGCAACACAAATCATGTTTAAGAGTTCAAACATCAATTCAACAATCAAAAGAAATAAATAAAGAAGGAATAACAAAGCCGTAGTCTTTCTTCCGTGTCCGGTCGAAAAGTCTTCGTCTTCGTTCCAAGACATCTTCAAATCTTGATCCCAAAAATGTCACGAAAGTGCTCTCAAGATTATTGTGAGTATTGGCGGCTAGATAGATCTTCATTCGGTCAAAATCCCCTAAATACTCCCCTAAAATTCGTCCAAACAAATTCCAAAGATATCCAAAAGTTTCCAAAATTACACAAACACCTCGTCACACATACAGCGACGCGCGGGCGCGCCACCCTCACGCACGGGAGAGCATAGTCTTCTGTCGCGATAATTCAAATAATTCACTCACGCGCGGGAGCGCATAGACTTCTGGACATTTTTCCCCTTTCTCTTAAATTGAAGCGCGGGCGCGCCAAGTCCAGGTGCGGGCGCGCATGGAGTTCTGTCCATCTTCATCTATTCTTCAAAATCACGAACCATCATCACTTGCTTCACCCTTTTCTTCACTCCTTTGATTCCATCCTTCATAAATTCATTATTTCCTAAATTTCGTGACATCCAACAACAACAACAATAATTTCCATGTAATTCCGCTCGAAACCAAGAAATTATCCAATAATATCAACACAAATTAAGTGCACAAAATGCACTTATCAATACAACTAAATCCAGGTCTAATGATACATAAGGTAATCTATGTCTCTTAACAAAATGGCTAGAAATAAAAGAATGCAATGCTCTAGTGTTAATTAAAACAAGTGCAGAAATTCCACATAACAGAAAGGTACCTGCCAACATGCGATTGCTTCCCTCAGTAGTCTGCTCTTGATACAGAGCAAACGTACACCTCCCCTTGTGTGTGCGGACGGAAACCAAAAGAACTAGGTGTTGTTGGCTGCTGAGGTGGATGGGTAAAAGCTTGAGATCCCATCTGTGATCCCGATCCACTCGCATCTCCCATACGCTGAGGACAATCCCTCTGCAGATGTCCCTGCTTACCACAGATAAAACAAGCAACAGAAGCCTTCCGACAAGAAGCTGCAAAATGCTTCCCTCCACAGTGACTGCAAAATTCATCTTTCTTCTATTTTTTTACGAACCGGAACATACCACGTGAACCACGAGATCCATAAGAAGTAGTAGTAGAAGAAGACGTAGTTCCAGACTACACAACATATTGAGCCCTAGGCCCTAGAGATCCACTAGGCTGTCCTGGCATAATCAATAGTGTCCGCCTATTGATGGTCTCCACTTGACAGCACCGATTAACCAGAGTCTGGTAAGATGTCGGATCATCACAGACAACAACCTATGAATAGATATCCTCATTCAAGCCTTGCAGAAAGATATCATACTTAGACGCATCACTCTCATTGATATGGGGACTGTAAGGTAGCAGATCAATGAATCGCTGATGATACTCATCAACAGTCATAGATCCCTGTCTCAGCATAAGAAACTCCATTTATTGTTGATAAGTGCAATTTATGCACTTAATTTATATTTGATTTGGCTTGACTTTTGTGATGTATTGAGTGGATATTATGTGTATTAGTTGTTATTTTTGTGAGTTGCAAGGATTGACGCAAAAGTAGCAAGAAGAAGCGGAAGGATGCATTATGGAGTATCAACTTCATAAACTTACTGGGTGTTGTTGATTCATCAAAATCCAATCTCCACCGTTCATAATATATTTTAGGATTTTTTAAACAGTTGTTAAAATTTCAGCTCAATCCGACGGTTAGATTGTGAAATATGATTTTTTGAAAATTGTCGTGCGATGCAGATTTTCATACCCAAGAGGCAAGCGCGGGCACGCCGGTTGAGAAATTTTGAGCATCCAGGAGACAAAATCACATGCGCGGATTCCCCTCTCTTCAGGTGCAAGTGCGCCATCCCGAAAGTCAGTTTTTTTGTTTTTGGTAAGGAAACTTTCAGACTTTTGTGGGCTTTTATTTATTGGATTTGAAGCACATATAAAAGGGATTCTTTTGCAAATAATTGAAGGAGAAGCCGCCGCACATCAGAGGAGAATCACACGCACGATCTAGAGAGAAATTTGAAGGAAAAATCTGCGCAAACTTGAAGAGAAAATCTGGAACAAGGAAGAAGATCGCGTTATCCAAACACGGCATCGCATCTTTGGATTTGTTTTCTTTATCTTGTGTCATTAAACTTTGATTTGATGTCTAGTTTCATGAACATGAATTGTTTTTTGCAATATTTTGATTATGAACTAAATTTTTAGAGTCTAGAGGGACGATGGAACCTTGTGTAGACTCTTCTACGTGTTTTTGTTATTTTTGGATTGCATTCTAGTAGATTAATTGTTTTTTCTAGAATTGATTGTTTTTTCAATTACTTGATCAATAATTTATTTGTTATATTTATTTGAAATCTGGCACTCGGGAGAGGAGATTTTGAATAGGACCAATAGAAATTATACAGTTAATTGTTTATATAGCTCGGGAGAGTATAGAGCGTTAATGGAGCCTTAAGAAGAACATCATTTTTCACATATCACTAAGACTAGATTTTTTTAATAGGGTTATTGGAATTGAATCTTAGTTGATACACATTATTTGTTGCTCGGGAGAGGGAAATAATATAATTAAGTGTTTTAGGCTATTAATTGAATAAAATTCATGAAAATAATTTAATTAGGAATAGTTGTTGTCGAAACCAGGTGAAATCAAAACCTCTAGACCATTTTTTCTCTGATTGATATTTCGTTGAAGTTGGGTGCGTGCTAGCTGAAATTCTTTGTTTATTTTATTTTTCTGCATAAATCTCAAATATTGATTTTCTAGATAAAGTTTAGACTTTTCTAATTACAATTACTTTATAATTATCAATTTTACTCCTCTTGGGAACGATACTTTATTCACTATATATTAAAACTTGACACCATGCACTTGCGGGCACAAATTTTGCAACAAGTTTTTGGCGTCATTGCCGAGGAGTAATTTTAGATTTTGTTTAGTCTTGTTACCAATTAATCTATGTTTTAATTTAGAGCTTTTATTTATTTTAATTTAAGTTACTTATTGATCTCTTTCTGTTTTTTATTGCAGTTTATACGAAGATCTCAAAGTGCAAATTCACTACTTTTTGATCCAAAGATCGAGCGAACTGCACGTGCTTTGAGAAGAGCGAGAAGAGAAGAATTAAGGAACATGGCTGAAGAAGAAGTACAACAACCTCCCGTGGTGCCAATTAAAGATCACTTCCGGCCGACGATTCAGGCTCACTATTCTGGAATCGCTCGAGGGACCATTAACGCCAACAATTTCGAACTAAAGCCGGCGTTGATCAACATGGTTCAACAGAACCAATTTAATGGGAGTGCAACTGCTGATCCTCATCTACACCTGCGGACTTTCTTGGAGATAAATGACACGGTAAAAATGAATAGTGTGTCTGAGGATATTATACGTTTACGCTTGTTTTCTTTTTCTCTTAGGGATCAGGCGCTTAGCTGGCTCCAATCACTGCCACTAGGAAGCATCACTACTTGGAAAGAGATGGCAGTCAAGTTCCTGGAGAAATATTTTCCACCTGCCAAGTCCTCCTAACGGAAGATATAAATCAGCACTTTCAGGAGATGAATTCTGAACAACTCTACAAAGCGTGGGAAAGGTACAAAGATTTAATTAGACGTTGTCCTAACCACAATTTTGAAGATTGGGAGCATATCGAGTTGTTCTATAATGGGTTGAATTTGCCCACAAGGATGTCTGTGGACTCTGCTTTTGGAGGTACCATATTTGCTAAAGACCCTGTACAGGCCTATGATATGTTGGAACAGATGACGATCAATAGTTTTCAATGGCCATCTGAGCATATGGGAGTCAAGAAGTCTGTTGGATTGTATGCAGTGGATCCTCTCACATCTATTACTGCCCAATTATCTGCACTTACTACACAAGTGGCCGCTTTAAATAAAGTGAATGTTGCAAAATCAGCAGGTGTGTTGGGGGCTATAGACGAATCTCATCATCCTTAACAAGTGCATTACATGAATCAAAGAGGTTATGGAGGCTACAGAGGTAATCCTATTCCAAATACTTATCACCCAGGTTTGAAGAATCATGAAAATTTTTCTTATGCTAACAATAATAATGTGTTGAATCCTCCGGGGTTCATTACAAATAAGGGTGAGGGTAAGCCTTCTTTAGAGGATGTTGTTAGTACCTTTGTGCAGGAATCAGGTAAAAGGATGGAAAGGACTGAAAATCGTCTTGACAGGTTGGAGACTCATGTGGCCAATATGGACGCTGTGCTGCAATCTATGGAAACTAGTATTGGGCAGCTGGAGAATGCTTTGAAAGATAATAACCGCGGTCAGTTCCCAAGCAATACTGAGATGAATCCCATAGAACACTGCAAATCCATAGAGTTGAGGAGTGGAAAAGAAGTTGGAGTCCAAGAACCTGCAACTGAAGTAGAAAAGGAGAAGGTGGTTGTTGAGAACATTGTTGAGAAAAAGAGTGAAATTGAAGAGAAACCGATGTATAAACCACCACTTCCATATCCGCAGAGGTTCAAGAAGAAGGCCTTGGATGAGCAGTTCTCCAAGTTCGTGGAGATTTAAGATTTTCAAGAAAATTCATATAAAAATCCCCTTTGCTGATGATTTGGAGCAAATTCCTAACTATGCAAAGTTCATCAAGGAGGTAATGTCCAAGAAAAAGAAGCTACTAGAGAACGAGGTGGTGAATCTAACTGAAGAGTGCAGTGCGGTGCTTCAAAAGAAAATGCCACAAAAGCTGAAAGATCCAGGGAGTTTTACTATTCCTTGTTCTATTGGTGGTTCTCATTTTACTACTACACTATGTGATTTAGGGGCCAGTATTAATTTAATGTCATTATCTATTTACAGGGCCTTATAGTTGGGAGAGATGAAATCGACCATGATCTCATTGCAGTTGGCGGATAGGAGCATTACATATCCACTGGGTATTGTTGAAGATGTTCTAGTCAAACTGGACAAATTTATATTTCCGGCGGATTTTGTGATCTTGGACATAGAAGCAGATCATGGTGCTCCACTGATTTGTGGAAGACCATTTTTTGCTACTGCTGATGCCAAAATAGATGTCAAGAACGGCGAATTGTCGATGGGTGTGGACGGTGAGAGAGTAATTTTCAACATATTTGTGAGGGCACCTAATCCACCCATCGAGGAATTGTGCTTGATTGAGCCGGTTGTGAAGTTGGAGGGCTGTCATGGAGATGATATTGCAGTTGAATCATCAAAGGAGCAAGCGCCAAATTTAAAGAAGAAGAAAAAGAAACCAAAGATCAAGCGGGTTGTAGAATATATTTGGAGGGTGAAGGAAAAGAGAACGACCTCCAACAAAGTGGAACCGGGCTAGAATGAACATATAGTCGGGTTATGGACTGTAAACTAAGCGCTTCTTGGGAGGCAACCCAAGCTAGTATTTTTATTTGCTTTATTTTATTTTATTTTTTTAGTTGTTATTTTTTTTCTTATTTATATTTTGTGCATGATGAGACTAGACATCAATAATAATTTTGAGTTGTGTAGGTAGAAAGGTGAAGCACTGAGAGTTTAATAAACAACCCTGCATGAAGAGCTTTGAGTGATTAGATGGTGTCGAGTACTAACGCTTGGGACCCAAGGTACATGTCCTTGTTTTAATTTAATCTTGTATATTGAGGAAAATGCACAGTTTAAGTTTGGGGGGTGTTTAAAAAATTTTGAAAATTTTGAAAATTTTTCATTAGTTAGTTTGAGTGAATAAATGATGTGTACTTGTGTTGGCCTATGATGAAAATAATTTTTTGTGATGAAAAGTTCATGTTAGGGATATTTAATCTTGATTTCTCCCTTACATGCACGAATTCCATGATTTTCGATATTCCTAGCAATTAGAGAAAAAATATGTGGATTTGTGATGTGGATTAGAGGATTTGATTCTTAACTCTTGTGATTTTTACTTGAAACTAAGGTAGATTTTTAAGAGCACTCTAGTGATTTAGGCATTTTTGAATTCGTTGAGTCTTTTTAGCCATTATTCATTTTTTAGTCATATAAATCATGAAAAATCCAAAACAAATTGAGTAGCTAAAAAGTTCAAAGAAAAGTAATGACGGAGAAAGTAAGGTGAGGGGAGGCCTTGAAAAGAAAGAAAAATGAATTGAAATTCTAGTCCAAATACAAGGCATGAAGATGGAGATGTATGGAGTAGAAGAAAGCCAAGACTAATGGTTGGCAATGCAAATAAAAAATTTTAGCTACTCATCATCCTACACAAATTGAAAATATTCAATTCTCTTTGCTTTGAATTCTGAATCCTTGTTTACATTGATATACATATGGATGCTTATCTCCTGCTGATTATACTTGAGCCTAATGTTAACCAAAAAAGTTGTGTTGATCTGTGCAATTAGAAGTTGAACTTGGTGGAGAGTGTCATGAAACCTGAGGGCGGGATTAATGAATCTGTGAAGCTTACGGTTTGCATGATTTTATCGAAAGTTGGGTGGGTATAAGATTGGCAAATCACACACACACGAGAACTCTTGAGAAAATTAGCCTACATGTGTATTTAATCTTGGAATGTAAAAATTCGGAGGCCGACTATATTGCTCATTATTGTTTTGCTCGGGACTAGCAAAAGTCTAAGTTTGGGGTAATTTGATAAGTGCAATTTATGCACTTAATTCAGATATGATTTGGCTTGACTTTTGTGAATTATCGAGTGGATATTATGTGTATTAATTGTTGTTTTTGTGAGTTGCAAGGATTGACGCAAAAGTAGCAAGAAGAAGCGGAAGGATGCATTATGGAGTATCAACTTTAGAAAATTACTGGGAATTATTAGTCATTAAAATCCAATCTCCACCGTTAATAATAAAGTTTAGGATTTTTAAAGCTGCTGTCAAAATTTCAGCTCAATCCGATGGTTAGATTTTGAGATATGATTTTTTGAAAATTGTCGCGCGATGCAGATTTTCATACCCGAGAGGCATGCACGAGCGCACCGGTTGAGAAATTTTGAGCATCCAAGAGATTGAATCACATGCTCGGGCGTCCCTCTCTTCAGGCGCGGGCGCGCCATCGCGAAAGTAAGTTTTTTTAATTTTTCGAGAAGGAAACCTTCGTACTTTCTTGGGCTTTTATTTATTGGATTCGAAGCACATATAAAAGGGATTCTTTTGCACATAATTGAAGGAGAAGCCGCAGCACATTAGAGGAGAATCACACGCACGATCGAGAGAGAAATTTAAAGGAAAAATCTGCGCAAACTTGAAGAGAAAATCTGGAACAAGGAAGAAGATTGCGTTATCTGGACATGGCATCACATCTTTGGATTTGTTTTCTGTATCTTTTGTCATTAAACTTTGATTTGATGTCTAGTTTCTAGAACATGAATTGTTTTTGCAATATTTTGATTATGAACTAAATTTTTAGAGTCTAGAAGGACGATGGAACCTGGTGTAGACTCTTCTACGAGTTTTTGATATTTTTGGATTGAATTCTAGTAGATTAATTATTTTTCTAGAATTGATTGTCTTTTCAATTACTTGATCAATAATTGATTTGTTATATTTATTTGAAATCTGGCACTCGAGAGAGTGAATTTTTAATAAGACCAATAGAAATTGCATCGTTAATTGTTTATATAGCTCGGGGGAGTATAGAGCGTTAATGGAGCCTTAGAAAGAACATCATTTTTCGCATATCACTAAGACTAGATTTTTTAATAGGGATATTGGAATTGAATCTTAGTTGATACACATTATTTTTTGCTCGGGAGAGAGAAATAATATAATTAAGTGTTTTAGGCTATTAATTGAATAAAATTCATGAAAATAATTTAATTAGGAGTAGTTGTTGTCGAAACCAGGTGAAATCAAAACCTCTAGACCATTATTCCTCTGATTGATATTTCGTTGAAGTTGTGTGCGCGCTAGCTGAAATTCTTTGTTTATTTTATTTTTTTACATACATCTCAAATATTGATTTTCTAGATAAAGTTTAGACTATTCTAATTACAAGTACTTAATAATTATCAATTTTACTCCTCGTGGGAATGATACTTTACTTACTATATATTAAAACTTGACACCGTGCACTTGCGGGCACAAATTTCGCAACAATCGTGCTTGACGGACAACTGGAGGAAAATATAATTTCTAGAACTGCTGACGAAAATCCTCCCAAATGACCCGTCCTCTCTCAGTACGCGCCTAAGCTGCCTTGGCATCCCACCATAAGGGTGCACATCCATCTAGAACAAACTCTAGAACCTCCATCTTCTGCTCCTCAGTACACTCGAAAGCACAAAAATCACTCTCGATTCATGACATCCAGTTCCTCGCTTCCTCAGGATTCTCGTCTCCCAACAAGGGTTTCGGTCCTACATGAATAAATTTATTGATAGTATAACGACATCTACCCTCGTGAGGACGATGTCGATCCTCATGATGATGGCGATGGTGACGATGATGACCACCTTCCTGGCCAACACTACCATGGCTCTCGTTACCTCCATCAACCATTATCTGAAAAGATTTGCACATTAAAATCCCAAATGCGCAAAATTACTCAAGACTAGAATAAATCCCAAGTACTAATCTCAAAATCTAAGCATGCTCTGATACCAAAAATGTAGTGACCCTGGATTGAAACACCTACTAACTGACAACTAATAGCATGCATTAAACTTAATAAAGCAAGAATGCTTAACAGAGTAAAACGTGTGGAAACATAATCCATAATTTACATATCAGCTTAGTAAAACATATCCAGGATTAATACTGCAGTGATACAACCATATCAAAAAGCTTAAAAAGTAAACATTATACAGCTAAACAAATCATGCTGTATAAAATCCCAAGAAAAGCTCCGGCTCCCTACTCCTGCCTCGAACTACCAGCTCCATCCATCCTGCGACCTGACCCGTGGAATAGGGTGTCCAAGATAACAACTAGGATGTGAGCGCTAACGCCCAGTATATAAACATGAGTAAACATATTTATATGATGCATGCCACCTTAATGACTGGTAAATGGTCATCCGATATGTCATGCTCAATACAGGCGCCACATGAGTGCTATAACCTCGCGGATCAACCTCTTGGTACAACCACACTCGTCTAGTACACTAGAGTAGTCAGACATAAATGTCCCCGCTGTCGCAGTACTCTCAGTGACAGACTAACATGTATAGAGCTGAGCGGCTCTATAAACAGGTATAACAAGGTACAGGCTCAACGTGTATATGCACATGACATATGAATATGGAAAGCGGTAAATCATATATCATGCCATATAATAATGCCATATAAATGCAACACATAAACATGTATACTCGCTGGCAATCTCAGTCAATGTGTATGTACCTCTAGGCTAGTTCAAGTCTAGTAGGATCCTAGGTTCCAAGCATATATTCAATAATTCATCGTATCACTACACAAGTTTTATAAGCCTTAACTGAGCTAATAAGTACTCCCAAAACTTAAATAGATTCCCAGACCATACCTTTGTCTGTAGTAAGCCCTTTGGAGTCGCTAGTCCCGGATGACTATAACCACACCTTGGTTATTCAAGAACCTCTATAATAACCGATAGGGCCCTCAAGTGTATATTTCACACTATATAACTGAAGAAGGAAACTCGGGAATTCATAATTCAAAATGAATTCGAATGAGCCCTATTTATAGCCCCAAAATAGGTCATGTTCGGAGCCTCCGAACTCGGGTTCGGATCGTCCAATCTAGCTCATTGCCTGCATGCAAGACACGTCGAGTTCAGACCGTCCGATCGCCACTTCAGGTCGTCCAAAGTGTCCTAAATCCAACACTTGTCAAAATCCATGGCTGAGTAATCCTGCCTGCTTGGCATGAGGACGTTCGGGTAGTTCGATCCCGATTCAGACCGTCCGAACGCGCCTTAACTTTAAAGTCAACATGCCCTTCTTCTGAGCCCCCGGCTTGCTGAGTTCGGATCGTCCGAAGTCCTCTTCGGACCGTCCGAACTGGCCAAAACTTTGGAAGCCCAATTCTTAATTCTGAAGTTTGATTAAACCCCGGAATTAGTTAATTACTAA
This sequence comes from Henckelia pumila, assembly GCF_033568475.1. Lineage (NCBI taxonomy): Eukaryota > Viridiplantae > Streptophyta > Magnoliopsida > Lamiales > Gesneriaceae > Henckelia > Henckelia pumila. The sequence goes on from NC_133121.1 coordinate 51,142,092, forward strand.
ACATTAATCATGTTTAACATATTATTATCTTAAAATAAAATTTGGGTAACTACTCTTAGATTTTGGGATTAGTACTTGGGATTGAGTCTAGTCCTGAGTAATTTTGCGCATTTGGGATTTTAATGTGAAAATCTTTTTCAGATAATGGCTGATGGAGCAAACAAGAGCCATGGTAGTGTTGTCCAGTGATAGTCGTGTTTTGTTTGCATTTGGTTATGTTATTTTGTTAGTAGTTGCATGCATTTATTTGTTTTAGTTCATGTTTTATCTTAGTTTTGTTGTTTGCATGCATTTAGCTTCATAACATACTTTCGGGTTTAATTGTGTAGGAGGTATCAAATTTGATGAAGAAAGGCAGAATGTTGATAATTTTCATGCGCTCGATCCCACGAACTCATAGGATCAAGCGCGACATCTGGAGATTCAAAGCAGTGGGCGAGACATTTTTACCGTGCTCGATCCTGCGAACTTATGCGATCTAGCGCGGTCAAGGAGATTTAAAACAGAAGATCACGTATTTTAGCGCGCTCGATCAGACGTACTCATGCGTTCGAGCGCACTTGTCTATTTGGGAAGATTTGTTTTAATTTTGGAAATATTGTTATTTTGGGCTCTAGCATTTATTAGGTGTTTATTCCGATTTTTAGAGATTATTATCAGACTTTTGGAGACTTCCTTGGAGGCTAGGTTTTATTTTACATCTCTCTCCAGTTTTATTCTTTTATTTTGAATTTTTCTAGAGTTTGTGATGAATCGTTGCAGCTAAACTTTATTTCTTGGTTGAGGGAGACGAAACTTTGATATAATTTGTTCACGAGATTTGATTTTCAGTGTTTAATTCTTATTAAGTTTCAATTTATGATCTGTTCTATCTCATGTTTGTATGTGAATTTCTTAGACTGGCCATCTGAGGATTTTGCTACATAACTATAGCTAAATTAGAATTCAAATCCGTAATTATTTGAATCAACTAATTTGCGAAGCAACTACGTTTGATATTTTCTGTTGTTGAACTTATTAAATCGTAGGGTCAATTATTGACTAGGCTAAATACAACCGCTGGTGTTGTGTTGTCTAGATTCGTCAGTTTTACTCGTTTGAACGCTACCTTAGATTTAAATCTAGATCGCTGGAATCAGGATTAATTTATTGGTAAGGGTTAATTTAGAACGCTGGTGTCTAATTAACTAAAATTAAGGTGAAACAGGAATTTTATTTTCAATGACGAATATTTGATTGGATTAATTATTTTTAGGGAATCGATGATTGAATGAATATATATCAAGGGTGTAGTCAACCGATACCAAGACTCGTCTCTTATTGATTTCTTCAACTTCATTTTCATTCTTGAATGCTAGTGATTTTATCAATTTTTAATTGCTTTAATTTTTAGTAGTTAGTCCAAAACTCAAAATCCCCCTTTAGTTTAATTAGGAAACATTAAATTTACCTTTTCTAGTGGGAACGATCCCTACTCACGCTACTACATTTTTGTGGTTATCTGAAATTAAGTTGGGTAATTTGGGCGCGATACGACTTAGGGCTACCAAATTTTGACGCCGTTGCCGGGGAACAGTGTTTAATTTATTGTGTTCTATTTCTTTTTGTTTTGTTCTGTTTTATCTCACTCTCTTTTATTTTCTTTGTTTCTAGTTTTCTCTCATTCATGCTTTCAGGTGATTTTGCTGAAGAAGACTTTCTCTATGAACCGGAGATTTAAAGGACCTTACACAGGCGAAGGAGAGAACTTCGTAGGCAACAACAAGAGGCAGCTGCTCGAGCTACTTTTCCAGAAGAAGAGATAGCTGCTAATGCGAACCTGAGTCTTAGACAATTCGGCACTCCTGATCCCAATCAACAACCTTTACGCATTACTTTTCCTACATTAGAAAATAATGCTACTTTTGAGCTTAAGTCTGGATTGATTCACTTATTACCTGCTTTTCATGGTCTTGCAGGTGAGGATCCGAATAAACATTTAATGGAATTCCACGTGGTTTGCACGAGTATGAAACCCCATGGAGTGACAGAGGAGCAGATTCAGTGAGGGCCTTTCCTTTCTCTTTGAAGAGTGCTGCTAAGGATTGGATATATTACTTGCCCTCTAGTTCTATCACAACGTGGAAGGAGATTAAAATAATCTTTCTGGAGAAATACTTCCCAGCATCTAGAACCGCGAACATCCGGAAGGAAATCTATGGAATCAAGCAATACTCTGGAGAATCGCTGCATGAGTACTGGGAGCGGTTCAAGAAGCTTTGTGCTAGCTGTCCGCATCACCAGATAAGTGAAAATCAATTAATACAATTTTGCTATGAAGGTTTGTTACCTCATGATAGGAGTATGCTAGAAGCGGCCAGTGGAGGAGTTTTTGTGGACAAAACTCCGGTACAAGCGAGGAATCTGATAGAGAATATGGCTGCCAATTCTCAACAATTTGGCACCATCAGGAATGAGCATGTACCAAAGAAAAACACCGAGGTAAATGTCTCTTCCCTTGAGCAAAAATTAATTGAATTGACGTCTCTTGTGCGTCAGATGGCTGTAGGGAATGGACGACCTGCAAAGGCATGTGGAATTTGTGCTGTAGTGGGACATGCTACTGATATGTGTCCCACACTTCAAGAAGAATCGGTAGAACAAGTCAATGCTACTGGAGGATTTCCTAGACCACCACAAAGGAAATATGATCCTTATTCCACATACAATCCTGGTTGGAAGGTTCATCCAAATCTGAGATATGGGAATCCTCAAGCAAATCAATCGGGGCCTCAAGCACCACCACACAATCAAACTTATAGGCCACCGTATCCTCAACAACAGCAGCTTCCTCAGATTCTCAATCCGGGTAAGTTTCTTGAAAATATTTTTAAGGATCTTGCTACTAACACTGTAGTGACCCGCGCCGTGATCACCTACTAATCAGAACTTAAGCATGAAATTAATTAATAAAATAATCTTAATCAGAGTAACTGCAGAATCTTAAAATAATAAAATACCAGGTAGACAAAACCTAGTGGTCAACCATGCTATCCAGCCTTGGTCACCACCTAACCTCCCTGTCCCCGGGAGAACTACCTGCAACTGCCCCATGGAATAGGGCATCCAGCCAACAAAAAATAACCGAAAGTGCGCTTAACATGCTCAGTACGAGAGTATGAGTATACGGTGTTATGTGTGCATGTATGAAAGTGAACTGGGTACCAAGACTCTCAGGTCAAGAAAACAAGCTCATAGACCGGGCCCAGGGTATACAGCACGCTGCGTCGTCGCATCAGGAGGTGGCTCATATACCCAGTGGATAATGGTGACCTGATACTAGTACAAGTGTCCAACCATAAAGGGGACCTGACACAAGACTTACGTATCCAATCATCCACAAACTCGTAGGATGAGCGTCCTACTACAGGATACCTCTAAGGTAAAAGCTCAATATGCTCATGTATGCAACATACAGTCATGTCATGCTGTATATAAAGGCATATAAAACATGAAAACACATAATACATGCATACTTAATCTGGATATCTCGAATAATACTTCCGTACCTTACTAAGGCAGATCCTAGATGCTTCCCCTCTAGGTCCAAGCCTACCATGCAGCACTACAACATAAATAACCATGCATTACCTAGCATGCCAAACATCACCTACTAGGTTCTAAAAGCCTTAATTAAACTATATCCTACTCCCTATTTACTATAGGAAACCAAATCCATACCATCGTCCATCGTCAGCCCGCTGATGACGTATGCCCCAAAGCCTGGGCATAGCCTAGCTACGACCCCTAGACGCCTCGCCAGAGCTCCGCCGCCTGGCTGCTACTGTGGACACTGTCTGCTATAAAAATATACTATTTCCTACTCCAAGTCATAAAATAAGAGTATCCAAAAGTTTGTAAAATGAACTAACATAGGCCAAGGAGAGGATTTTGCACTTCAAAATGAGGAATTCGGACCCCTATTTATAGGCGGAGTTCGGATGGACCGAACTGGGTTCGGATGGTCCGAATTGCCACTTGTCCAAGCCTTTTAGACACCTGGACCCAACGGAGTTCGGACGATCCGAACTCAGGTTCGGACGGCCCGAAGTGGTTTGGAGGGCCCGAAGTGGTCCTTGTTCTCCGAACTGTTTTTGTCCTTCCGAAGTCATTTTTGGACCCCCGGGACCTACCCCACCATTTTCGGACGTTTCGGATCTGATTTTCCACTTATTTTTACCAAATAAGGAATCATTAAACATTTTTTGACACTTTTAAAATTATATGTCATTTTCTAACATGTTTAAAATCACTTAATCTTGTAAAATGGAAATGGGCTACTACATTCTCCCCCTACTTAATATATTTCATCCTCGAACAATCTTAAGTACTGAATGCAGTAAAATACTGTATAAACATTTTTTATTCAAACTGATTCATTTTACAAGTTTCAATCTGAAAATACTACAATTAAGAATAACTCTGGATAATCTGTACGCATACGACTCTCAAGTTCCCAAGTGGCCTCCTCAGTGTCTCGGCGCTGCCACTAAACTAGAACAAGAGGAATGGTTTTGTTGCGTAACACCTTATCCTTATGACCTATGACACGCAAAGGTCTCTCTACATATGTCAAATCTGTTGGAGAACGGTGATCAGATCAATCAAGAATTGATACCCGGTGCAGCGGAAGTTTAAATATTTTATATGGAACGATTCCATAATGGGTATCAAAACTTTACGATTAAATTGTGTGTGTAAAAATTAAATAACGATTATAAATTTTTACCTCCAATCTTGAATCGAGATTTTGGACACCAACAGATTACTCTGCTCTTGTTGTATATCCCTGGAACTGATGGACGAACTGTTCTTCAATCAGGTCCACGAACAGAGATTTAATCCCTCTGATAGATTGCACTAGAAAATCTATCAGAAGTTTCTACGAAGAGAATTAACGAATTTGATCCGTTAAACCAGACTGCAAATTCAAAATTCACAGGCTGGATTTTCGATAGAGAGAGCGAGGGAGCGGCGGCCACACTTAAGAAAAACCAGGGTTTTCGAAAATTATTTTGTGACCTCTGTTTTGTAATTTCTGTACTGCAATAACTTATTTATAATGTGGGCTGCTAACAGCTTAGGGCCCATTAGTCATAAGTTCAAGTCTGACAAGCAAAGCCCGCATGTTCAGAAATTAATATAAAATTCATCATGACTCCGATTGATAAACCAATTTCACCAATGTGCACAGAAACCATTTCTGCACCTTTTAAAGTCAAGATAAATTTTCTGAATCCGAATTCAGTGATTTCCAAAAAATGCCCATCTCTATGTCATTTTAGGAAACCTTACTCCTTTACTCTTAAATAAGAAGTCCCACTTCTTTGTTCATTAAATTTAACTCTTTAAATTTAACTATCTCAACGGGGATTAAAAATCCATTACTCTGTGTGACCCTCAATGGTTCAGGGATACAGCTAGCCGTGGGCTCACAACTCCTTGTGACTCGGAATAACAATTTCCGACTTGTCCATCGAATCATGGTAAGAGCGCCTAGCAACATCACCCCATGATTCCCTAGGTATCACTGATAGTGCCTGCAAGAACCAATAGATTTTGGTTAGCGTACAGTACGGTCCCTTCATCCATATATCCCGATCGAATCAACAACCATTGGTAAATCGAGAGTCGTTCGAGATTCGATAACTATGCAACGCATCTTGAAGATCAAATAGTGACATCGCATGTGCTACTAAGAAACCATTTCTTAAAACACATCATGTACTCTGGCCAGAGATTCGTCACACTAATATCTCCTCAGATCGCATAGGATATCCACACTCGCAAGTATGTGGTGAATCCTTGACAACAAATCATCGACTCCTATATGTGTTGTAACTGTACCCAATCCCGACACCTGATGACCCCAATAGAGTCGGTAAATGAGTCAAAGAACAGTACTAGCATATAGAGTCTCAATGATGTTTCAAGTAGTAAGGAATAATGGTGTACAACCAAAACCGCGGACTTTATCCACTCGATAAGTGATAACCACTTGGAAAGTCCGGATAGGGTAGTTCGATCATTCATCGTATGAATATCCATTTGCATGCTTCGAACATCTCTATGTTCCTTACCAATGAAACGTGGTACTCTGCATCGCAAATGCTAGTCTCAAACTCGAGCGATCCTTATCGTTATTAACGGACGGCTCAATCGACTAGGAAAAGTTTAGAATATACAGTGACTATAAGATGTGTACCATAATAGCCATCCCCATGTGCTACCACATCTTACATACACTATAGTATATTCAAGGTCTTTATCAAAACAACAATAGTATATCACAATATAACAATATGAAGAAAGATAAAGTCATTGCCATTAATAAAAGTATAAATTATATTAAACAAAAGATTGTTTATACAAAGAGTCATCAAAGCCCTTAGCCACAAGTTGGCTCACCGGGCACCCACTCTTTCAATCTCCCACTTGCCCTAAAGCCAACTAGTCATACTACGTAGACCCATTGCTTCGCGATGTTTGTCAAATAATGGTCCTGGCAAGGGCTTAGTAAGTGGATCAGCGATATTGTCTGCAGAGGCCACTCTTTCGACAGTGATGTCTCCTCTTTCCACAATCTCCCGGATGATGTGGTATTTCCTCAGTACGTGTTTGGATCTTTGATGAGACCTTGGTTCCTTTTCCTGAGCAATGGCACCCGTGTTGTCACAGTACACCGGGACTGGACCAACAACTTCAGGAATAACGCCCAACTCTTGGACGAAATTCCTCATCCAAACGGCCTCTTTAGCAGCAGCTGATGCTGCAATGTATTCTGCCTCAGTGGTGGAATCCGCTGTGGTGTCCTGCTTGGAACTCTTCCAAGAGACAGCACCGCCATTGAGCATGAACACAAATCCAGAGGTTGACTTCGAGTCATCCACGTCACTTTGGAAGCTAGAGTCGGTATAGCCTTCCAATTTCAGTTCTCTTCCTCCATATACCATGAACATATTCTTAGTCCTTCGTAAGTACTTAAGAATGTCCTTCACGACTTTCCAATGCATTTGACCGGGATTAGCTTGATATCTGCTCGTGACACTCAGAGCAAATGCTACATCCGGTCTGGCAGATATCATCCCATACATGATACTACCTATGGCTGACGCATATGGTACATGTGTCATTTTCTCTATCTCTTCCTCAGTCTTGGGACACATAGACTTGGATAGAGAAACTCCATGACACATGGGTAGATGTCCTCTCTTGGACCCATCCATTGAAAACCTTTTCAATATGGTGTCGATGTAGGATGCTTGAGTGAGTCCTATCATTCTCTTAGATCTATCTCTATATATCTGTATCCCTAGAATATAGGATGCCTCACCCAAATCCTTCATCGAGAATCTACCTAATAACCATATCTTTGTTGACTGCAACATCCCTACGTCATTCCCAATGAGTAGAATGTCATCAACATAAAGTACTAGGAATGTCACAGCATCTTTAACTACTTTCTTGTACACGCATGGTTCCTCCGGGTTCTTGATGAAACCAAAATCCTTTATTGTTTCATCAAATTTCTGGTTCCAACTTCTTGATGCTTGTTTGAGACCATAGATTGATCTCTGAAGCTTGCATACCTTATGCTCGCTTCCCATGGATGTGTATCCCTCAGGCTGCGTCATATAGATCTCTTCCTTAATGTTTCCATTAAGAAATGCAGTCTTCACATCCATTTGCCATATCTCATAGTCATACCAAGCAGCTATGACAATAAGGATTCTTATGGACTTGAACATTGCAACTGGTGAAAAGGTTTCATCATAGTCAACTCCTTGTCTTTGAGTATAACCTTTCGCCACCAATCGTGCCTTGTAGGTCAATACCTTACCATCAGGCCCAAGCTTTCTCTTGTAGATCCATTTACACCCTATTGGAACAATTCCATCGGGAGGATCTACTAAAGACCAAACTTGGTTTGTATGCATCGAATCTATTTCCGACTGCATAGCTTCAAGCCATAAATTTGAATCCGCATCAGAAATTGCTTCTTTGAAGTTTCTTGAATCACATCCAACATCGGGTTCATCTTGATCCCCTTCAAGAAGAAGACCATATCGAATAGGAGGTCTAGAAGTCCTCTCGGATCTTCTAGGTATAGGCGTGTCTATCAATGGTTCCTGAGGTGTAGGATCATTATTTTGTATTTCGGGTTCTTCTCGAATTTCTTCGAGTTCCATCATCTCGCCTTTCTTATCCAATAAGAACTCCTTCTCCAAGAAGGTGGCATTCCTTGAAACAAACACCTTTGTTTCAGCAGGATGATAGAAATAATATCCGATTGAATTCTTCGGATACCCTACAAAATAACATAAGGTGGATCGACTATCCAACTTATCTCCCACTGTCTGCTTCACGTAAGCAGGACATCCCCAAATCCTCAAGTACGAATACTTAGGAGCTTTACCATTCCATAACTCGTATGGTGTTTTGTCCACTGCTTTGGTGTGGACGTTGTTCAACAACAATACCGCCGTTTCAAGCGCATAGCCCCAAAACGAAGGTGGAAGCTCAGTGAAGCTCATCATGGATCGAACCATGTCCAACAAAGTTTGATTACGACGCTCCGATACACCATTCAGCTGTGGTGTCATAGGAGGAGTCCACTGAGAGAGAATCCCATTCTCTTTCAGATAGTCCAAAAACTCGGTACTTAAGTATTCTCCGCCTCGATCCGATCGAAGTGCTTTAATACTTTTACCTAGCTTGTTTTCTACTTCAGCCTTAATTTCTTTGAACTTTTCAAATGCTTCAGACTTATATTTCATTAAATATAAATACCCATACCTAGAATAATCATCAGTAAAGGTAATGAAGTAGGTGTGGCCATATTGAGTACCAATTCTAAATGGACCACAAACATCTGTATGGATCAAATCCAACAGATTTTGACTACGCTCAGGTTTCCCTTAAAAGGAGATTTAGTCATTTTTCCTTTCAGGCAGGACTCACAAGTAGGTAGAGAGTTAATATCAGACATATCAAACATGCCCTCTCCCACTAGCTTGTTCATCCTCCTTGAGGAAATATGACCTAGCCTAGCATGCCAAAGGTTTGCCGGGTTTTGACTATCGATTTTCCTTTTGTTTGTTGTTACAGGTTTATCAACATAATTTATTGGAACGTCTTTTAATTTTAAGTTATATAGATCGTTTTTAAATTGTCCACTTCAAATCAAACATTCATTCTTGTAAATATTGCAAATCTCATTCACAAAATTAAAAGAAAACCCATCTCTATCAAGCATAGAAATAGAAATAATGTTTTAATGAAATCTTTGGCACAAATAAAAATATCTTTCTCATAATACAACTTAAAATTGGATTGCAAAATTAAACAAATATTTCCCATAGCTATGGATTTAACTCTGGAACCATTCCCGAGCCTTGACTGGGTCTCACCCATCCATAGCATATTACTTCTTGTCATCATTTGCAACTCATTGCAAATATGAGATCTACATCTGGTATCCAATACCCAAGAAGTAGTATTAAAAACATTTATTTCAATGTAAAACATACCCTTTGCAGTTCGCAACTGCTCGAGGTATTCCTTGCAGTTACGTTTCCAATGACCGGGTTTCTTGCAGTGATGGCAAACTTGTTTAGACTTGTCCAATTTTTCATGTAACATTTGGCCTTGAGATCATGGTCCAACCATTTCTCTAGTTCGGCCAACCTTTCGGCAGTTACATCAGCCGGGGCTATTTTTGGAGAAGCCTTTTCTAACACTTAGAAAATCTTTTCCGAACTTAGGACAATCTTAACTTATGGAATCATTCTATATTGTTTGAGCCAGTAAGTTTGTTTTGTTCGAGAATTAAAACATGTGGATTATGAAGATTCATCATAATGATATACTGAGATGAAACAGACAATTATCGATGATTGTTTAATTAATTTACTAAGACATAAAATAGGCAAAATTTATTTTATGAATCTCACTCCCACTATTTTAACGATTTCACTACCCTCTAGTGAAAACGGAAAACTGTTTTCCTTAGTGGGAACATGGAGTCCAATTGACAAACTATTGTCCCGAATAATATCAGCCAACCATAATTTTCAAAAGGTAGAGCCCAATTGCTTCCAAAACAACCTCCACGTTTTTACCTCATGTCCAATAAGGGCCCAATAATATGACGCCGTTTATTCTGACATGTCAAGATGACCCATCAATATTAAGTTGTGATGGACGGTCGCCATGTGGATCCCCAAATAATATGAGCCGATCCCATGGGAGTTCCACCCAACTTACAACATGTGTCGATCCAATGCACAGCTTTCCGACGAACGGGCCCCCCCAATAATATGAGCCGGACCGTATCCGCGGGTAGCATCTCATACATTGATCGTTGATGGAAGGTAGGAACATTTAAACAATTTTAAATTTCCTTTATTTATCTTGATATCAATTTTAAATTTTATTTAAAATGAGGGATTTTAATTTTGAAAATGTGTCTCATCATTTTAAAATTTGTATGCTTGCCGGATTCACACAATTTTGTCTAAAACATGCATACAACGATAATATCATATATTATATAGGATGATCGATTCCATTTCTAATCGACCCGTGGTTGCCAATCACGAGTCTTAGTCTAATCCTAGGTAATATGCAGTATGCAATGCAATCCTATTACATTGAGCTTCCAATTTATATTTCTTCTGTCTTTATTGTCTGCTGGGCCCACCTCCATCTTCAAATCTTCATCTCCCACTAAGTCTAATGTATTTACAATAAATAATCATGACAAGTAGGGGATACATTTCAAGGGGTGGGAACGGGCCATAAACCAGACCCACTTTTATTACATATGACAATTCATATTGGGCCATAAACCAGGTCCATTAATAAATCCAACAACAATAAAAACAAATGTAAATTCCTAACATACACCTACAAAATTGATCATGGCAATCGACCATCCTTATCCAATAACATTTAATTCAAAATTAATTTATTGGATAACATGCAATGGCAATTTAAATTAAAAGGATAAAATCATATTCCATATATAAAATCTTATTTTACAAACAAAATCATATTTTATCTTTTTATCAAATAAAATCATATTTTACATATAAAATCCAATTTTATACATAAAATCATATTTTACTCAATATTTCCATAAGATCATATCTTATCATCAATTGTACCAAAAATAATTAATTTCATAAAATCTGATTTAACAGATAAAATCTATAAATTTTCAAAAAATTCAAATTTATCCAAAAATCAATTTTAAAATTTTCGAACTCGAACAATTCGATCTGACGCCTCGTGGACCAATCAAAAACAATTTTCGATCGGAACAAAAATAGAATTTTAACATATTAAAATTTTAATTTTAAAATTAAAAATTAATTTTCGCGGGCCGCCCGGGACGCTCCCGGGCTGCCCGCGCCCCAAAGGGGCTCGAGCCGGGCAGCCCGTCGCTGCCCCTAGGGCAGCGATCACGTCGCCGCCCATGGGCAGCGCCGTACGCTTCCCGGGGCAGCGACCCTCGCTGCCCCCCGGGCAGCTATCCAATCGCTGCCCGTGTTTTGCCCGAAAAAATTTTATTTTTAAAAAAAATTTTTATTTGTTTCAAAAACCGAGGCTTAAAAAATTTTTGTACAATCGATTAATTTAATCGCTTGATCTGAGCAACCTGAAGCAAATCAATCGGGGCCTCAAGCACCACCACACAATCAAACTTATAGGTATCCTCAACAACAGCAGCTTCCTCAGATTCTCAATCCGGCTGAGTTTCTTGAAAATATTGTTAAGGATCTTGCTACTAACACTGTAGTGACCCGCGCCGTGATCACCTACTAATCAGAACTTAAGCATGAAATTAATTAATAAAATAATCTTAATCAGAGTAACTGCAGAATCTTAAAATAATAAAATACCAGGTAGACAAAACCTAGTGTTCAACCATGCTATCCAGCCTTGGTCACCACCTAACCTCCCTATCCCCGGGAGAACTACCTGCAACTGCCCCATGGAATAGGGCATCCAGCCAACAAAAGATAACCGAAAGTGCGCTTAACATGCTCAGTACGAGAGTATGAGTATACGGTGTTATGTGTGCATGCATGAAAGTGAACTGGGTACCAAGACTCTCAGGTCAAGAAAACAAGCTCATAGACCGGGCCCAGGGTATACAGCACGCTGCATCGTCGCATCAGGAGGTGGCTCATATACCCAGTGGATAATGGTGACCTGATACTAGTACATGTGTCTAACCATAAAGGGGACCTGACACAAGACTTACGTATCCAACCATCCACAAACTCGTAGGATGAGCGTCCTACTACAGGATACCTCTAAGGTAAAAGCTCAATATGCTCATGTATGCAACATACAGTCATGTCATGCTGTATATAAAGGCATATAAAACATGCAAACACATAATACATGCATACTTAATCTGGATATCTCGAATAATACTTCCGTACCTTACTAAGGCAGATCCTAGATGCTTCCCCTCTAGGTCCAAGCCTACCATGCAGCACTACAACATAAATAACCATGCATTACCTAGCATGCCAAACATCACCTACTAGGTTCTAAAAGCCTTAATTAAACTATATCCTACTCCCTATTTACTATAGGAAACCAAAGTCATACCTTCGTCCATCGTCAGCCCGCTGATGACGTATGCCCCAAAGCCTGGGCATAGCCTAGCTACGACCCCTAGACGCCTCGCCAGAGCTCCGCCGCCTGGCTGCTACTGCGGACACTGTCTGCTATAAAAATATACTATTTCCTACTCCAAGTCTTAAAATAAGAGTATCCAAAAGTTTGTAAAACGAACTAACATAGGCCAAGGAGAGGATTTTGCACTTCAAAATGAGGAATTCGGACCCCTATTTATAGGCGGAGTTCGGACGGACCGAACTGGGTTCGGATGGTCCGAATTGCCACTTGTCCGAGCCTTTTAGACACCTGGACCCTACGGAGTTCGGACGATCCGAACTCGGGTTCGGACGGCCCGAAGTGGTTTGGAGGGCCCGAAGTGGTCCTTGTTCTCCGAACTGTTTTTGTCCTTCCGAAGTCATTTTTGGACCCCCGGGACCTACCCCACCATTTTCGGACGTTTCGGATCTGATTTTCCACTTATTTTTACCAAATAAGGAATCATTAAACATTTTTTGACACTTTTAAAATTATATGTCATTTTCTAACATGTTTAAAATCACTTAATCTTGTAAAATGGAAATGGGCTACTATATTCTCCCCCTACTTAATATATTTCATCCTCGAACAATCTTAAGTACTGAATGTAGTAAAATACTGTATAAACATTTTTTATTCAAACTGATTCATTTTACAAGTTTCAATCTGAAAATACGACAATTAAGAATAACTCTGGATAATCTGTACGCATACGACTCTCAAGTTCCCAAGTGGCCTCCTCAGTGCCTCGGCGCTGCCACTGAACTAGAACAAGAGGAATAATTTTGTTGCGTAACACCTTATCCTTATGACCTATGACACGCAAAGGTCTCTCTACATATGTCAAATCTGTTGGAGAACGGTGATCAAATCAATCAAGAATTGATACCCGGTGCAGCGGAAGTTTAAAAATTTTATATGGAACGATTCCATAATGGGTATCAAAACTTTACGATTAAATTGTGTGTGTAAAAATTAAATAACGATTATAAATTTTTACCTCCAATCTCGAATCGAGATTTTGGACACCAACAGATTACTCTGCTCTTGTTCTATATCCCTGGAACTGATGGACGAACTGTTCTTCAATCAGGTCCACGAACAGAGATTTAATCCCTCTGATAGATTGCACTAGAAAATCTATCAGAAGTTTCTACGAAGAGAATTAACGAATTTGATCCATTAAACCAGACTGCAAATTCAAAATTCACAGGCTGGATTTTCGACAGAGAGAGGGAGGGGGCGGCGGCCACACTTAAGAAAAACCAGGGTTTTCGAAAATTATTTTGTGACCTCTGTTGTGTAATTTCTGTACTCCAATAACTTATTTATAATGTGGGCTGCTAACAGCTTAGGGCCCATTAGTCATAAGTTCAAGCCTGACAAGCAAAGCCCGCATGTTCAAAAATTAATATAAAATTCATCATGACTCCGATTGATAAACCGATTTCACCAATGTGCACAGAAACCATTTTTGCACCTTTTAAAGTCAAGATAAATTTTCTGAATCCGAATTCAGTGATTTCCAAAAAATGCCCATCTCTATGTCATTTTAGGAAACCTTACTCCTCTACTCTTAAATAAGAAGTCCCACTTCTTTGTTCATTAAATTTAACTCTTTAAATTTAACTATCTCAACGGGGATTAAAAATCCATTACTCTGTGTGACCTCAATGGTTCAGGGATACAGCTAGCCGTGGGCTCACAACTCCTTGTGACTCGGAACAACAATTTCCGACTTGCCCATCGAATCATGGTAAGAGCGCCTAGCAACATCGCCCCATGATTCCCTAGGTATCACTGATAGTGCCTGCAAGAACCAATAGATTTTGGTTAGCGTACAGTACGGTCCCTTCATCCATATATCCCGATCGAATCAACAACCATTGCTAAATCGAGAGTCGTTCAAGATTCGATAACTATGCAATGCATCTTGAAGATCAAATAGTGACATCGCATGTGCTACTAAGAAACCATTTCTTAAAACACATCATGTACTCTGGCCAGAGATTCGTCACACTAATATCTCCTCAGATCGCATAGGATATCCACACTCGCAAGTATGTGGTGAATCCTTGACAACAAAGCATCGACTCCTATATGTGTTGTAACTGTACCCAATCCCGACACCTGATGACCCCAATAGAGTCGGTAAACGAGTCAAAGAACAGTACTAGCATATAGAGTCTCAATGATGTTTCAACTAGTAAGGACTAATGGTGTACAACCAAAACCGCGGACTTTATCCACTCGATAAGTGATAACCACTTGGAAAGTTCGGATAGGGTAGTTCGATCATTAATCGTATGAATATCCATTTGCATGCTTCGAACATCTCTATGTTCCTTACCAATGAAACGTGGTACTCTGCATCGTAAATGCTAGTCTCAAACTCGAGCGATCCTTATCCTTATTAACGGACGGCTCAATCGACTAGGAAAAGTTTAGAATATACAGTGACTATAAGATGTGTTTCATGATAGCCATCCCCATGTGCTACCACATCTTACATACACTATAGTATATTCAAGGTCTTTATCAAAACAACAATAGTATATCACAATATAACAATATGAAGAAAGATAAAGTCATTGCCATTAATAAAAGTGTAAATTATATTAAACAAAAGATTGTTTATACAAAGAGTCATCAAAGCCCTTAGCCACAAGTTGGCTCACCGGGCACCCACTCTTTCAAAATCAGTATCCAACTGTACTTTAGACGGCTGTAAGATATGAGACTCATCTGTCATATACCATCGTAATAGTGAAACACGAAACACGTTGTGAATACTGTTGGAAAACTGGCGAGTTCCCAGACCAATTACGATTGATACCCGGTGCAGCGGAAGTTTAAAAATTTTTCATGGAACGTTTCCATGGTATGGGTATCAACCGTTCATCGATTGAATTACGTGTGTGTGTAAAATTTAAATAACAATTAAATAAATTTTACCTCAAATCTCGCAACGAGATTAATGGACACCAACAGAACAATTCTGCTCTTGTTGTCTCTCCCTGGAACCGATGAACGCCTTCAATCAGGTCCACGAACAGAGGTTTAATCCCTCTGATAGATTGCACTAGAAAATCTATCAGAAGTTTTCTGCGAAGAGAATAAACGAATCTGATTCGTTATTCCTTACTGCGATTCAAAATCACAGACCGGAATTTCTCTGTGACAGAGCAAGGGGGCGGCCGAAAACGTTTTTGAGAGGGGCTAGGGTTTCGAAAATCCTGTCTCAAAAATTATGAGCTGTTGTGTGTAATTTCTGTACTGAAATAACTTATTTATAATGCAGGCCACTAACACCTTAGGGCCCATTAGTCATAAGCTGGGGCCCGACAAGCAAAGCCCGCTCGTTCAGAAATTAATATAAAATTCATCGTGACTCCGATTGATGAAACGATTTCACCAATGTGCACAGAAACCATTTCTGCACGTTTTAAAGTCAAAATAAATTTTCCTGAATCCGAATTCAGTGGTTTCCAAAAATGTCCATCCCTATGTCATTTTAGGAAATCCTACTCCCTTACTCTTATTTAAGAAGTCCAACTCCTTAGTTCATTAAATTTAACTCTTTAAATTTAACTATCTCAACGGGGATTAAAACTCCATTACACTGTGTGACCCTCAATGGTTCAGGGATACAGCTAGCCGTGGGCTCACAACTCCTTGTGACTCGGAACAACACTTTCCGACTTGCCCAACGAATCATGGTAAAGCGCCTAGCAACATCGCCCCATGATTCCCTAGGTATCACTGATAGTGCCTACAAGAACCAGTAGATTTTGGTTAACGTACAGTACGGTCCCTTCATCCATATATCCCGATCGAATCAACAACCATTGGTATATCGAGAGTCGCTCAAGATTCGATAACTATGCAATACATCTTGAAGATCAAATTAGTGACATCGCATGTGCTACTAAGAAACCATTTCTTAAATCACATCAAGTACTCTGGCCAGAGATTTGTCACACTAATATCTCCTCAGATCGCATAGGATATCCACACTCGCAAGTATGTGGTGAATCCTTGACAACAATGCATTGACTCCTATATGTGTCGTAACTGTACCCAATCTCGACACCTGATGACCCCCTCAGAGTCGGTAAACGAGTCAAAGCACAGTACTAGCATATAGAGTCTCCATGATGTTTCAAGTCGTAAGGACTAATGGTGTACAACCAAAACCGCGGACTTTATCCACTCGATAAGTGATAACCACTTGGAAAGTCCGGATAGGGTAGTTCGACTATTCATCCTATGAATATCCATTTGCATGCTTCGAACATCTCCATGTTCCCTACCAATGAAACGTGGTACTCCGCATCGCAAATGCTAGTCTCAAACTCGAGCGATCCTTATCCTTATTATCGGACGGCTCAATCGACTAGGAACGGTTTTAGAATATACAGTGACTATAAGATGTATTTCATGATAGACATCTCCATGTTCTACCACATCTTACATACACTATAGTATATTCAAGGTCTTTATCAAAACAACAATAGTATATCACAATATAACAATATGAAGTAATATAAAGTCATTGCCATAAAAGTGTAAATAATATTAAACAAAAGATTGTTTATACAAAGAGTCAACAAAGCCCATAGCCACACAGTTGGCTCACTGGGCACCCACTCTTACAATCTCCCACTTGCCCTATAGCCAACTAGTCATACTACGTAGACCCATTGCTTCGCGATGTTTGTCAAACAATGGTCCTGGCAAAGGCTTAGTAAGTGGATCAGCGATATTGTCTGCAGAGGCCACTCGTTCGACACTGATGTCTCCTCTTTCCACAATCTCCCGGATTATGTGGTATTTCCTCAGTACGTGTTTGGATCTTTGTTGAGACCTTGGTTCCTTTGCTTGAGCAACGGCACCCGTGTTGTCGCAGTACACCGGGACTGGACCAACAAATTCAGGAATGACGCCCAACTCTTGGACGAAATTCCTCATCCAAACGGCCTCTTTAGCAGCAGCTGATGCTGCAATGTATTCAGCCTCAGTGGTGGAATCCGCTGTGGTGTCCTGCTTGGAACTCTTCCAAGAGACAGCACCGCCATTGAGCATGAACACAAATCCAGAGGTTGACTTCGAGTCATCCACATCACTTTGGAAGCTAGAGTCGGTATAGCCTTCCAGTTTGAGTTCTCGTCCTCCATAAACCATGAACATATTCTTAGTCCTTCGCAAGTACTTAAGAATGTCCTTCACGGCTTTCCAATGCATCTGACCAGGATTAGACTGATATCTGCTCGTGACACTCAGAGCAAATGCTACATCCGGTCTGGTAGATATCATCCCATACATGATACTACCTATAGCTGACGCATATGGTACATGTGTCATATTCTCTATCTCTGCATCAGTCTTGGGACACATAGACTTGGATAGAGAAACTCCATGACACATGGGTAGATGTCCTCTCTTGGACCCATCCATTGAAAACCGTTTCAATATGGTATCGATGTAGGTTGATTGAGTGAGTCCTATCATTCTCTTAGATCTATCCCTATAGATCTGTATCCCAAGAATGTAGGATGCCTCACCCAAATCCTTCATCGAAAATCTACCTGATAACCATATCTTTGTTGACTGCAACATCCCTACATCATTCCCAATGAGTAGGATGTCATCAACATAAAGTACTAAGAATGTCACCGCATCCTTAACTACTTTCTTGTACACGCAAGGTTCCTCCGGGTTCTTGATGAAACCAAAGTCTTTAATTGTTTCATCAAATTTCTGGTTCCAACTTCTTGATGCTTGTTTTAGACCATAAATTGATCTCTGAAGCTTGCATACCTTATGCTCGCTTCCCATGGATGTGTACCCCTCAGGCTGCTTCATATAGATTTCTTCCTTAATGTCTCCATTAAGAAAAGCAGTCTTCACATCCATTTGCCATATCTCATAGTCATACCATGCAGCTATGGCAATAAGGATTCTTATGGACTTGAACATTGCAACTGGTGAAAAGGTTTCGTCATAGTCAACTCCTTGCCTTTGAGTATAACCTTTAGCCACCAATCGCGCCTTGTAGGTCAATACCTTACCATCAGGCCCAAGCTTTCTTTTGTAGATCCATTTACACCCTATTGGAACAATTCCATCGGGAGGATCCACTAAAGACCAGACTTGGTTAGTATGCATCGAATCCAATTCTGACTGCATAGCTTCAAGCCATAAATTCGAATCCGCATCAGAAATTGCTTCCTTGAAGCTTCTTGGATCACATCCAATGTCGGGTTCATCTTGACCCTCTTCAAGAAGAAGACCATATCGAACTGGAGGTCTAGAAGTCCTCTCGGATCTTCTAGGTGCAGGCGTGTCCAGCAATGGTTCCTGAGGTGTGGGATCGTTATTTTGTATTTCGGGTTCTTCTCGAACTTCTTCGAGTTCCATCATCTCGCCTTTCTTATCCAATAAGAATTCCTTCTCCAAGAAGGTGGCATTCCTAGAAACAAACACCTTTGTTTCAGCAGGATAATAGAAATAATATCCGATTGAATTCTTCGGATACCCTACAAAATAACACAAGCTGGATCGACTATCCAACTTATCTCCCACTGTCCGCTTCACGTAAGCAGGACATCCCCAAATCCTCAAGTATGAATACTTAGGAGCTTTGCCATTCCATAACTCGTATGGTGTTTTGTCCACTGCTTTAGTGTGGACGTTATTCAACAACAATACCGCCGTTTCAAGCGCATAGCCCCAAAACGAAGGTGGAAGCTCAGTGAAGCTCATCATGGATCGAACCATGTCCAACAAAGTTCGATTACGACGCTCCGATACACCATTAAGCTGTGGTGTCATAGGAGGAGTCCACTGAGAGAGAATCCCATTCTCTTTTAGATAGTCCAAAAACTCGGTACTCAAGTATTCTCCACCTCGATCCGATCGAAGTGCTTTAATACTTTTACCTAGCTTGTTTTCTACTTCAGCCTTGAATTCTTTGAACTTTTCAAATGCTTCAGACTTATATTTCATTAAATATAAATACCCATACCTAGAATAATCATCAGTAAAGGTAATGAAGTAGGTGTGGCCATGTTGAGTCCCTACTCTAAATGGACCACAAACATCTGTATGGATCAAATCCAACAGATTTTGACTACGTTCAGGCTTCCCCTTAAAAGGAGATTTAGTCATTTTCCCTTTTAGGCAGGATTCACAAGTAGGTAGAGAGTTAATATCAGACATATCAAACATGCCCTCTCCCACTAGCTTGTTCATCCTCCTTGAGGAAATATGACCTAGTCTAGCGTGCCAAAGGTTTGCCGGGTTTTGACTATCGATTTTCCTTTTGTTTGTTGTCGCCGGTTTGTCAATACAATTTACTGGAACGTCTTTTAGTTTTAAATTGTATAGATCGTTTTCAAGTTGTCCATTTCCAATTAAACATTCATTCTTGTAAATATTGCAAATCCCATTCACAAAATTACAAGAATAACCATCTCTATCAAGCATAGAAATAGAAATAATGTTTTTAATTAAATCTGGCACAAATAAAACATCTCTCAACAATAATTTAAAACCATTCTGCAAAATCAAACAAACATCTCCAATGGCCGTAGCTTCAACTCTGGAACCATTCCCGAGCCTCAGCTGGGTCTCACCCATTCTAAGCCTGCGACTTCTTGTCATCACCTGCAAATCATTGCAAATGTGAGATCCACATCCGGTATCCAATACCCAAGAAGTTGTATTAAGTGACATGTTTATTTCGATATAGAACATACCCTTTGCAGTTCCCAACTGCTCAAGATACTCCTTGCAGTTGCGCTTCCAATGACCCGGCTTCTTGCAGTAATGGCAAACATCCTTGGATTTTCCATTGTTTGAAGCCTTTGTCTTTTGCTTCTTCTCGGGTTCCACTTTCTTGGGTGGGGCAGAACGTTTCTTGCCCTTCATACTTGGCCCCTTCTTTGCAGAAGATGAGGAGCCCACCAAGAAAGCTGGCTTATCCTTCTTAAGTGTGGATTCATATGTAACGAGCATATTGACCATCTCTTCAAGGGTGGCCTCTATCTTGTTCATATTAAAATTTATCACGAATCCATCAAATGAGGAAGGAAGAGATAGAAGCAACAAGTCCACATTGAGTTCATGCTCCAACACCAAATCAAGGGTCGCTAACTTCTGTATGAGCCAAATCACTCGTACCCCATGATCACGGACCGAAGTCCCTTCACGCATGCGGCACGTCATCAACTCCTTAACAGTAGAGAACCTTTCAGCCCTCGACTGAGCCCCAAAAAGTTCCTTGAGTTGCGCGTGAATGTCAGCAGCATTCACCGTGTCCTCAAATCGCCTCTGGAGTTCATCAGACATCGAGGCTTGCATATAGCATTTGGTCTTGATGTCATGGTCCCACCATGCATCAAGCTTGGCCAATTCCTCCGGACTAACATCAGCTGGTGCTTCCTTCGGAGGTGCTTTCTCTAACACGTAGAGCATTTTCTCCGAAGTTAAGACAATCTTCAACTTCCGGAACCATTCCGTATAGTTGGCGCCAGTCAGCTTGTTTTGTTCGAGGATCGAGAATAAAGGATTTCGCGAATTCATTGTATGAAATACTGAAAAGGAAAACAGACATATATCAATGATTGTTTAACAATTTACTAAGACATAAAATAGGCGAATTTAATTTTATGAATCTCACTCCCACTATTTTAACAATTTCACCACCCTCTAGTGAAAACGGGAAACTTTTTTCCTTAGTGAGAACATGGAGTCCAATTGACAAACTTATGGTCCCGAATAATATCAGCCAACCATAATTCTCAAAAGGTAGAGCCCAATTGCTTCCAAAGCAACCCCCATGTATTTACCTCATGTCCAATAAGGGCCCAATAATATGACGCCGTTTAAAGTGACATGTCAAGATGACCCATCAATATTAAGTTGTGATGGACGGTCGCCATGTGGATCCCCCAATAATATGAGCCGATCCCATGGGAGTTCCACCCAACTTACAACATTTGTCGATCCAATGTACAGCTTTCCGACGGACGGGCCCCCCCAATAATATGAGCCGGACCGTATCCGCGGGTAGCATCACATACATTGACCGTTGATGGAAGGTAGGAACATTTAAACAATATTTAAATTTCCTTTATTTATCTTGATATAAATTTTAAATCATATTTAAAATGAGGGATTTTATTTATAAAAATATTTGTCTCATCATATTTAATTTATTGCATGCATTGCCGGATTCACGCAATTTATGTCTAAACATGCATACAATCATAATATCACATATTATATAGGATGATCGATTCCATTTCTAATTGACCCGTGGTTGCCAATCACGGGTCTTAGTCCAATCCTAGGTAATATGCAGTATGCAAATGCAATCCTATTACATATGCTTCCAATTTACATTTCTTCAGTTCTTCATTGTCTGCTGGGCCCACCATCTTCAAATCTTGATCTCCCACTAAATCTAATGTATTTACAATAAATAACAATGACAAGTAGGGGATACATTTTTAGGGGGTGGGAACGGGCTATAAACCAAGCCCACTTTTATTACATATGACATTCATATCGGGCCATAAACCAGGCCCATTAATAAAACCAACAACAATAAAGACAAAATGTAAATTCCTAACATACACCTACAAAATTGGTCATGGCAATCGATCATCCTTATCCAATAACATTTAATTCAAAATTAATTTATTGGATAACATGCTGTGGCAATTCAAATTTAAACAAGATAAAATCATATTTTATATATAAAATCACATTTCACATATAAAATCATATTTTATCTCCATATCAAATAAAATCATATTTTATCTATAAAATCCAATTTTACAAATAAAATCATATTTTACTTAATATATCATAAGATCATATCTTATCATCAATTGTACCAAAATAATTGATTTCAAAATTCAATTTACGGATAAAATATTAAAATTTTCCAAAAATTCAAATTTATCCAAAATCAATTTTAAAATTTACGGACTCGAACAATTCGATCCGAAATCTCGTGAACCAATCAAAAACAATTTTTGACCGGACCAAAAATAAAATTTTAACATATTAAAATTAATTTTTAATAAAATATTAATTTTCCCGCGGGCCACCCGGGACACTCCCGGGTTGGCCCGCACCCGGGGCGCGGGCCGGGGCAGCCCGGCTGCCCCCTTAGGGCAGCAACGCTTGCTGCCCTGGCGGCGCCGAGCGCTGCCCTGGGCAGCGCCGTGCGCCGCCCTGGGCGGCGACGGTCGCCGCCCTGGGCGGCGCCGTGCGCCCCCTTTGGGCGGCGCCGTGCGCCGCCCCTGGGGGCAGCGACCATCGCTGCCCCCTCCGGGCAGCGATCCAATCGCTGCCCGGGTTTCGCCCCCGGAAAAAAAAATTTTTTTTTTTTTTTTATTAAAAATATTTATTTTGTTTCAAAAACCGAGACTCAAAAATTTTGTACAATTGATTAATTCAATCGATTGATCTGAGCAACCTGGCTCTGATACCACTGTTGGAAAACTGGCGAGTTCCCAGACCAATTACGATTGATACCCGGTGCAGCGGAAGTTTAAAAATTTTTCATGGAACGTTTCCATGGTATGGGTATCAACCGTTCATCGATTGAATTACGTGTGTGTGTAAAATTTAAATAACAATTAAATAAATTTTACCTCAAATCTCGCAACGAGATTAATGGACACCAACAGAACAATTCTGCTCTTGTTGTCTCTCCCTGGAACCGATGAACGCCTTCAATCAGGTCCACGAACAGAGGTTTAATCCCTCTGATAGATTGCACTAGAAAATCTATCAGAAGTTTTCTGCGAAGAGAATAAACGAATCTGATTCGTTATTCCTTACTGCGATTCAAAATCACAGACCGGAATTTCTCTGTGACAGAGCAAGGGGGCGGCCGAAAACGTTTTTGAGAGGGGCTAGGGTTTCGAAAATCCTGTCTCAAAAATTATGAGCTGTTGTGTGTAATTTCTGTACTGAAATAACTTATTTATAATGCAGGCCACTAACACCTTAGGGCCCATTAGTCATAAGCTGGGGCCCGACAAGCAAAGCCCGCTCGTTCAGAAATTAATATAAAATTCATCGTGACTCCGATTGATGAAACGATTTCACCAATGTGCACAGAAACCATTTCTGCACGTTTTAAAGTCAAAATAAATTTTCCTGAATCCGAATTCAGTGGTTTCCAAAAATGTCCATCCCTATGTCATTTTAGGAAATCCTACTCCCTTACTCTTATTTAAGAAGTCCAACTCCTTAGTTCATTAAATTTAACTCTTTAATTTAACTATCTCAACGGGGATTAAAACTCCATTACACTGTGTGACCCTCAATGGTTCAGGGATACAGCTAGCCGTGGGCTCACAACTCCTTGTGACTCGGAACAACACTTTCCGACTTGCCCAACGAATCATGGTAAAGCG
Organism: Henckelia pumila; assembly: GCF_033568475.1. Taxonomy (NCBI): domain Eukaryota; kingdom Viridiplantae; phylum Streptophyta; class Magnoliopsida; order Lamiales; family Gesneriaceae; genus Henckelia; species Henckelia pumila. Next base: position 51,166,247 of record NC_133121.1, read on the forward strand.
CCTAGCAACATCGCCCCATGATTCCCTAGGTATCACTGATAGTGCCTACAAGAACCAGTAGATTTTGGTTAACGTACAGTACGGTCCCTTCATCCATATATCCCGATCGAATCAACAACCATTGGTATATCGAGAGTCGCTCAAGATTCGATAACTATGCAATACATCTTGAAGATCAAATTAGTGACATCGCATGTGCTACTAAGAAACCATTTCTTAAATCACATCAAGTACTCTGGCCAGAGATTTGTCACACTAATATCTCCTCAGATCGCATAGGATATCCACACTCGCAAGTATGTTGTGAATCCTTGACAACAATGCATTGACTCCTATATGTGTCGTAACTGTACCCAATCTCGACACCTGATGACCCCCTCAGAGTCGGTAAACGAGTCAAAGCACAGTACTAGCATATAGAGTCTCCATGATGTTTCAAGTCGTAAGGACTAATGGTGTACAACCAAAACCGCGGACTTTATCCACTCGATAAGTGATAACCACTTGGAAAGTCCGGATAGGGTAGTTCGACTATTCATCCTATGAATATCCATTTGCATGCTTCGAACATCTCCATGTTCCCTACCAATGAAACGTGGTACTCCGCATCGCAAATGCTAGTCTCAAACTCGAGCGATCCTTATCCTTATTATCGGACGGCTCAATCGACTAGGAACGGTTTTAGAATATACAGTGACTATAAGATGTATTTCATGATAGACATCTCCATGTTCTACCACATCTTACATACACTATAGTATATTCAAGGTCTTTATCAAAACAACAATAGTATATCACAATATAACAATATGAAGTAATATAAAGTCATTGCCATAAAAGTGTAAATAATATTAAACAAAAGATTGTTTATACAAAGAGTCAACAAAGCCCATAGCCACACAGTTGGCTCACTGGGCACCCACTCTTACAAATACTTGACAAATATGGTGGTAACACCAAACTGTAATCCAGATCTCCAACACTTTCCAGAATCTCAAATGGACCAATGTACCTAGGAGATAGCTTACCCTTGAGACCGAATCTCAAAATCCTGCGAAATGGCGAGACTTTTAAGAATACTTTCTCACTCACCTCAAACTGCAAAGGTCTGCACTTAACATTTGCATAGCTAGCCTGTCGATCTTGCGCAACCTTAATTCTCTTCTTGATCTGTCCAACAATATCAATAGCCTGCTGGACTAACTCTGGTCCCTCAACCTTTCGTTCCCCCACTTCTTCCCAGAACAGTGGAGTACGACATCATCGCCCATACAAAACCTCAAATGGAGCCATCCCAATACTGCAATGGTAACTGTTGTTGTATGCGAACTCAATCAATGGCAACTGATCTTGCCATGCTAGACCAAAATCCATAGAACATGCTCGCAACATGTCTTCAAGAGTACGGATCGTGCGCTCTGAGTGTTCGTCAGTCTCTGGGTGATATGATGTACTCAAGCTAAGAGTAGTACTCATAGCGCGTTGAAGACTCCCCCAAAACGTGGAATTAAACCTGGGATCTCGATCGCTGACTATGCTCACATGCACTCCGTGCAATCGAACAATCTCCTGGATGTACAATCGTGTCATCCTATCAAAACTGAAGTCTCGGTTATAAGGAATGAAATGTGCTAACTTGGTGAGTCGGTCCACCACAACCCAGATAGCATCACAATTCCTCGAGCTCACCGGTAAATGGGTCACGAAGTCCATCATGATTAACTCCATTTCCACTCAGGAATGGATAAACTGTGAAGAAATCTTTCAGGTCTTTGGTGTTCTGCCTTGAACTACTGATACACCAAACATCTAGAAACATACTGATACATGCTTTTCTTCATTCCTTTCCACCAGAAAGAATCTCGTATGGAAATCTTTGTATACCGAAAGGATTCTCATATTCTATTACCAATACTTGTCATAACACATGTGACAATGTCGTTGTCCACAATTCTTGATTTCCTGAACCCCTCAGGTTATCTTCTTGGAAATATCAATACAAATATTCTTATTGACTCAAAATTCGATTAGTACAATATCTAGTACTAATATAATGACATCTATCTCATAACTTGAGATAACATCTGAAAATGAGAATACTGATTATCCTGCCACGGATAACAATTCCTTGCTGAATTTAGACTTACGTTATTAGATGAACAAAATTGTTTCATCATTCTTTAGCAAAGTCCTTAAACCAAAACAATCTAGCTAACCCCTGATTCAATCTCATTGAATCAGACTTATAAATGACCTAACGCATCCAATTGACATCACGGAAAATTGGTGATAACAATCCCGCTGGATCTGATAACCTTAGATCTCAGCTGCTATCCTTTTTCCATGTCTAAAATCTTGATGTTATCATGTTAGTATTCATTAAAATTCAAACGCTTGCTAGATCAATTTCTGACAATGAAGTCCGATAATTACTGCAAATCATTCCTGAGAACTAAATATCTGAGTACTATACTCATCTTATCAGTCTACCAAAAAATGAACAATTTCAATCGTTCTTTATGCAAAAGAATATTTAGCTCCCCCGTCACGGGGTTATAACATGTGAAGCCTCGGGTTGCTAATCTCATTCTTAGGGCAATTAGTAATTAAACATCATTAATAAACAAAGGAAGGAATAAGATCAAACAAAATTTTTTTTTTATTTTTTCAAAGGGGAGTGCGCGGGGTCGGTTAAAAAGAGCAGACCGTTAGCCCCCTAAACCCAACTCTCGGGTTGTGAACAAAATAGGCAGCGCTCGGTCCGCTAAAAAGAGCAGACCGAGCACAACTCTGGGCAGCCTTTTGCTCTGGTTTTTGACAGCAAAATTTGATCCTTTCAACCCTTCCAATCCAACATATTGATGTCCTAAAACATGTAAATATATATAGAACAAGATCTAAACATGTTTATACAAAGCTCATACATCAAACTAGAGGTTTGAATCCAACCAAAAGCATGAAATTATACAAAGTGTTCATCAATTCCTCAGGAACAACAACTAGAGTGTTTTCTAACATGCTTTCTAGACTTAATATACATCATTTCACCAACAACAACTCGAGTCCACATATCTAGACTCTCTCATGAGCTACCCTCTTCGACTTTGGCCAGCTCCTGCCCTATCTGTTGTCATGCACGCATACAAAACAAAGCAACAGCCGGATAAACTCCGGTGAGAAAACATTCCCAGTATAATCGACATATATAAAGCGTTAAATAAAACACATCGACTCTATTCATGTCGACTCAACAATAGAGTAAATAACGCATATATCGATTAAGAATTGATTCATAATTCGTCATTGCCATCAAGATTCGTAATCGATCTTGACATGGATATCCATCTATCGTAGTCATTCTAGACTAGAAAATTAGATCGCCTCAGAACTTGACATAGAATCAATTCAATATCATATCATATCATCATAATATCAACTCAAACTCAAAGATACACTAGCTGAGATGGATCGACAACATCAAATTCAAAACAAAACTATAACAAGTATGTTGTTTTGACGGGACAACTCAAGATCATTCTCGAGTTCCAAAATCCCTGACTCGCGATGTCGTCATTATACCTTCGTATATCTCGGTTCTGAATTCTTCAATCTGAAATATTACAATCAAAATACTCATATCAAACTTCGTTCAATCTTATTATGTAACGTTCCACTGTATCAAGACGGGTCTTTTCAACGTGCTTATGTCCTCACTCACACGCACCCTGAGAAACTTCCCAGGGGGTCACCCATGCTATAATTTCCCCAAGACAAGCACGCTTAACTTTAGAGTTCTTATGTGATGAGCTCTCGAAAAGAAGATGCACCTTCTTGATATGAGCAGTACATATGAAATCTTTTAATCCCTCCTCAACTATGTAGTCCCATACCTACACAGTCTCAGAATCCCCTCTCATTCCGGCACGGGATCGGTTCATTCATGTCTCCCTCCGCCTAGAAGCCTTTCAAGAGCCGCTCATTGTCCGTGCAACCTCTTGGCACCGGCGATCACTCCCCGCCTCTTCAGCCCCGGGCGTCACATGCCCACCAGCTTCCACTTGGTTCGTCCCCGAACCATACCGTACTAAGAAAGGTCGGCTCTGATACCATTTGTAACATCCCACTGTATCAAGACGGGTCTTTTCAGCGTGCTTATGTCCTCACTCACACGCACCCTGAGAAACTTCCCAGGGGGTCACCCATCCTATAATTGCCCCAAGTCAAGCACGCTTAACTTTAGAGTTCTTATGTGATGAGCTCACGAAAAGAAGATGCACCTTCTTGATATGAGCAGTACATATGAAATCTTTTAACCCTCCTCAACTATGTAGTCCTATACCTACACAGTCTCAGAATCCCCTCTCATTCCGGCACGGGATCGGTTCATTCATGTCTCCCTCCGCAAGCCTTTCAGGAGCCGCTCATTGTCCGTGCAACCTCTTGGCACCGGCGATCACTCCCCGCCTCTTCAGCCCCGGGCGTCACATATTATATCAGAATCGAATCAAAACCATCAATAGATCATCAATCAATATAATTTCAAACCTCAACTTCTTCTTCGGTTCAAAGTCGTATTTCTCGAGTTGATCGAGCTTGAAACTAATCTAAAATGTAACGATTATGATCACGAAACATCAGTATACAATCACAAGATCCTCAGCTCAATCATAGACTATCAGAACAACTTCAAAACACGATTCGACGGCATAGCGATTGAAAATCGATAACCGACAAAATATCGAATTCATTTCTATCTTTAATTCAATTCATACGTGCATCTAATTCAATACACCATCATCCAAATAATCGAATCAGCAGCTATAATTCATCCAATGTAAGCTGTAAATCACAACAAGTTCATTCAATACTAAATCTTCGATCCGGTTTCAAATATACAAGCGATAGAATTCCAAGAACATGATAAAAGCATAAAATCTGATCTCTGCTCATATACTGATCTTGTAATCTATCAAAAACATCATAATACTTACACGAGATCGAAGCCCTTGCCGCAAGGATTCCAAAACAATTTACGCAATCAAAATCGGACGATCGGATCAAAAGATACGGCGATTTGAAATTTATGAAATCAAAAGAAAAAAAAAGGATCTCGGCTCCTCTGTTCATCAGAAATTGCAATTTAGTCCTCGGCCCTTATTTTAATTCAATTTCAATCCTAAATAATTTAAGAATATTAAAATTTAAATCAAAACTCTAAATATTCCCAAATTAAATATACTCGGATTAAAATTAAATTACCTCAGATTACATTAAATTATCCTGGATTAAATTAAATAATCCTGGGCCTTACATTTCTCCCCCACTAAGACATGAGTTCGTCCTCGAATTCATAAACAGTCAAGATATGCAGTCTGTATACTCATAAGAATAAAGAATAACTGTAAACTGAATAAGAACTCACATCAGTGAAATAGATAAGGAAATCTTTGTCTCATGTCGTCTTCAGCTTCCCATGTTGCTTCTTCAACTCCGTGTCGACTCCATTGAATCTTCACCAATGGAATGGTCTTCGATCGGAGTTGATTTACCTTCCTATTGAGTATTTGAATCGGCTGTTCAAAGTAGCTAAGAGTTTCATCCAACTCAGCTTCATCAGGTTTCAAGATATGAGATTCATAAGGTTGATACTGTTGGAGAACGCGGCGATCAGATCAATTATGATTGATACCCGGTGCAGCGGAAGTTTAAAATTTTTGTATGGAACGATTCCATAATGGGTATCAACCTTACGATTAAATTGTGTGTGTAAAAATTAAATAACAATTATAAAATTTTTACCTTTAATCTCGAATCGAGATTTTGGACACCAACAGATTTCTCTGCTCTTGTTGTATATCCCTGGAACTGATGGACGAACTGTTCTTCAATCAGGTCCACGAATAGATATTTAATCCCTCTGATAGATTGCACTAGAAAATCTATCAGAAGTTTCTACGAAGAGATTAACGAATTTGATCCGTTAAACCAGACTGTAATTCAAAATCACAGGCTGGATTTTTCTCGAGTAGACAGGGAGGGGGGCGGCCACTCTTGTTAGAAAATACTTAGGTTTTCGAAAATTGTGACCTGTTGTCCGTAATTTCTGTACTGCAATAACTTATTTATAATGTAGGCCACTAACAGCTTAGGGCCCATTAGTCATAAGTTCAAGCCCGACAAGCAAAGCCCGCATGTTCAGAAATTAATATAAAATTCATCGTGACTCCGATTGATAAACCGATTTCACCAATGTGCACAGAAACCATTTCTGCACCTTTTAAAGTCAAGATAAATTTTTTTGAATCCGAATTCAGTGATTTCCAAAAATGGCCATCCCTATGTCATTTTAGGAAATCTTACTCCTCTACTCATAATTAAGAAGTCCAACTTCTTTGTTCATTAAATTTAACTCTTTAAATTTAACTATCTCAACGGGGATTAAAAATCCATTACACTGTGTGACCCTCAATGGTTCAGGGATACAGCTAGCCGTGGGCTCACAACTCCTTGTGACTCGGAACAACAATTTCCGACTTGCCCATCGAATCATGGTAAGAGCGTCTAGCAACATCGCCCCATGATTCCCTAGGTATCACTGATAGTGCCTACAAGAACCAATAGATTTTGGTTAGCGTACAGTACGGTCCCTTCATCCATATATCCCGATCGAATAAACAACCATTGGTATATCGAGAGTCGCTCGAGATTCGATAACTATGCAATGCATCTTGAAGATCAAATAGTGACATCGCATGTGCTACTAAGAAACCATTTCTTAAATCACATCATGTACTCTGGCCAGAGATTCGTCACACTAATATCTCCTCAGATCGCATAGGATATCCACACTCGCAAGTATGTGGTGAATCCTTGACAACAAAGCATCGACTCCTATATGTGTTGTAACTGTACCCAATCCCGACACCTGATGACTCCAATAGAGTCGGTAAACGAGTCAAAGCACAGTACTAGCATATAGAGTCTCAATGATGTTTCAAGTAGTAAGGACTAATGGTGTACAACCAAAACCGCGGACTTTATCCACTCGATAAGTGATAACCACTTGGAAAGTCCGGATAGGGTAGTTCGATCATTCATCATATGAATATCCATTTGCATGCTTCGAACATCTCTATGTTCCTTACCAATGAAACGTGGTACTCCGCATCGCAAATGCTAGTCTCAAACTCGAGCGATCCTTATCCTTATTATCGGACGGCTCAATCGACTAGGAACAGTTTAGAATATACAGTGACTATAAGATGTGTTTCATGATAGACATCCCCATGTTCTACCACATCTTACATACACTATAGTATATTCAAGGTCTTTATCAAAACAACAATAGTATATCACAATATAACAATATGAAGAAAGATAAAGTCATTGCCATTAATAAAAGTGTAAATAATATTAAACAAAAGATTGTTTATACAAAGAGTCATCAAAGCCCTTAGCCACAAGTTGGCTCACCGGGCACCCACTCTTTCAATCTCCCACTTGCCCTATAGCCAACTAGTCGTACTACGTAGACCCATTGCTTCGCGATGTTTGTCAAATAATGGTCCTGGCAAGGGCTTAGTAAGTGGATCAGCGATATTGTCTGCAGAGGCCACTCTTTCGACAGTGATGTCCCCTCTTTCCACAATCTCCCGGATGATGTGGTATTTCCTCAGTACGTGTTTGGATCTTTGATGAGACCTTGGTTCCTTTGCCTGAGCAACGGCACCCGTGTTGTCACAGTACACCGGGACTGGACCAACAACTTCAGGAATAACGCCCAACTCTTGGACGAAATTCCTCATCCAAACGGCCTCTTTAGCAGCAGCTGATGCTGCAATGTATTCAGCTTCAGTGGTGGAATCCGCTGTGGTGTCCTGCTTGGAACTCTTCCAAGAGACAGCACCGCCATTGAGCATGAACACAAATCCAGAGGTTGACTTCGAGTCATCCACGTCACTTTGGAAGCTAGAGTCGGTATAGCCTTCCAATTTTAGTTCTCTTCCTCCATATACTATGAACATATTCTTAGTCCTTCGTAAGTACTTAAGAATGTCCTTCACGGCTTTCCAATGCATTTGACCGGGATTAGCTTGATATCTGCTCGTGACACTCAGAGCAAATGCTACATCCGGTCTGGTAGATATCATCCCATACATGATACTACCTATGGCTGACACATATGGCACATGTGTCATTTTCTCTATCTCTTCATCCGTCTTGGGACACATAGACTTGGATAGAGAAACTCCATGACACATGGGTAGATGTCCTCTCTTGGACCCATCCATTGAAAACCGTTTCAATATGGTGTCGATGTAGGTTGATTGAGTGAGTCCTATCATTCTCTTAGATCTATCTCTATAGATCTGTATCCCAAGAATATAGGATGCCTCACCCAAATCCTTCATCGAGAATCTACCTGATAACCATATCTTTGTTGACTACAATATCCCTACATCATTCCCAATGAGTAAGATGTCATCAACATAAAGTACTAAGAATGTCACAGCATCCTTAACTACTTTCTTGTACATGCATGGTTCCTCCGGATTCTTGATGAAACCAAAATCTTTTATTGTTTCATCAAATTTCTGGTTCCAACTTCTTGATGCTTGTTTTAGACCATAAATTGATCTCTGAAGCTTGCATACCTTATGCTCGCTTCCCATGGATGTGTACCCCTCAGGCTGCTTCTTATAGATCTCTTCCTTAATGTCTCCATTAAGAAAAGCAGTCTTCACATCCATTTGCCATATCTCATAGTCATACCATGCAGCTATGGCAATAAGGATTCTTATGGACTTGAACATTGCAACTGGTGAAAAGGTTTCATCATAGTCAACTCCTTGTCTTTGAGTATAACCTTTTGCCACCAATCGCGCCTTGTAGGTCAATACCTTACCATCAGGCCCAAGCTTTCTCTTGTAGATCCATTTACACCCTATTGTAACAATTCCATCGGGAGGATCTACTAAAGACCAAACTTGGTTTGTATGCATCGAATCTATTTTCGACTGCATAGCTTCAAGCCATAAATTTGAATCCGCATCAGAAATTGCTTCCTTGAAGTTTCTTGGATCATATCCAACATCGGGTTCATCTTGATCCCCTTCAAGAAGAAGACCATATCGAATAGGAGGTCTAGAAGTCCTCTCGGATCTTCTAGGTACAGGCGTGTCCAGCAATGGTTCCTGAGGTGTAGGATCGTTATTTTGTATTTCGGGTTCTTCTCGAATTTCTTCGAGTTCCATCATCTTGCCTTTCTTATCCAATAAGAACTCCTTCTCCAAGAAGGTGGCATTCCTTGAAACAAACACCTTTGTTTCAGCAGGATAATAGAAATAATATCCGATTGAATTCTTCGGATACCCTACAAAATAACATAAGCTGGATCGACTATCCAACTTATCTCCCACTGTCCGCTTCACGTAAGCAGGACATCCCCAAATCCTCAAGTACGAATACTTAGGAGCTTTGCCATTCCATAACTCGTATGGTGTTTTGTCCACTGCTTTAGTGTGGACGTTGTTCAACAACAATACCGCCGTTTCAAGCGCATAGCCCCAAAACAAAGGTGGAAGCTCAGTGAAGCTCATCATGGATCGAACCATGTCCAACAAAGTTCGATTACGACGCTCCGATACACCATTAAGCTGTGGTGTCATAGGAGGAGTCCACTGAGAGAGAATCCCATTCTCTTTTAAATAGTCCAAAAACTCGGTACTCAAGTATTCTCCACCTCGATCCGATCGAAGTGCTTTAATACTTTTACCTAGCTTGTTTTCTACTTCAGCCTTGAATTCTTTGAACTTTTCAAATGCTTCAGACTTATATTTCATTAAATATAAGTACCCATACCTTGAATAATCATCAGTAAAGGTAATGAAGTAGGTGTGGCCATATTGAGTCCCAACTCTAAATGGACCACAAACATCTGTATGGATAAAATCCAACAGATTTTGACTACGCTCAGGTTTCCCCTTAAAAGGAGATTTAGTCATTTTTCCTTTCAGGCAGGATTCACAAGTAGGTAGAGAGTTAATATCAGACATATCAAACATGCCCTCTCCCACTATCTTGTTCATCCTCCTTGAGAAAATATGACCTAGCCTAGCGTGCCAAAGGTTTGCCGGGTTTTGGCTATCGATTTTCCTTTTGTTTGTTGTTGCCGGTTCATCAACATAATTTATTGGAACGTCTTTTAGTTTTAAGTTGTATAGATCGTTTTCAAGTTGTCCATTTCCAATCAAACATTCATTCTTGTAAATATTGCAAATCCCATTCACAAAATTGCAAGAATAACCATCTCTATCAAGCATAGAAACAGAAATAATGTTTTTAATCAAATCCGGAACAAATAAAACATCTCTAAAAAGTAACTTAAAACCGTTCTGCAAAATTAAATAAACATCTCCCACGGCTTTTGCTTCAACTCTGGAACCATTTCCGAGCCTCAGCTGGGTCTCACCCATCCTAAGCCTGCGACTTCTTGTCATCACCTGCAAATCTTTGCAAATGTGAGATCCACATCCGGTATCCAATACCCAAGAAGTAGTATTAAGTGAAACATTTATTTCAATATAGAACATACCCTTTGCAGTTCGCAACTGCTCTAGATATTCCTTGCAGTTACGCTTCCAATGACCGGGCTTCTTACAGTAATGACAAACATCCTTGGATTTTTCCATGTTTGAAGCCTTTGTCTTGTACTTCTTCTCGGGTTCGATTTTCTTGGGTGGGGCAGAACGTTTCTTACCCTTTGTACTTGGCCCCTTCTTAGCAGAAGAAGAGGAGCCCACCAAGAAAGCCGGTTTATCCTTCTTTAATGTGGATTCATATGTCACAAGCATATTGACCATCTCTTCAAGGGAGGCCTCTATCTTGTACATATTGAAATTTACCACAAATCCGTCAAACGAAGAAGGAAGAGACAGAAGTAGTAAGTCCACGTTGAGTTCATGCTCCAACACCAAATCAAGGGTTACCAACTTCTGTATGAGCCAAATCACTCGTACCCCATGATCACGGACCGAAGTCCCTTCACGCATGCGACACGTCATTAGCTCCTTTACAGTAGCGAACCTTTCAGCCCTCGATTAAAGCCCCAAAAAGTTACTTGAGTTGAACGTGAATGTCAGCAGCATTCACGGTGTCCTCAAATCGCCTCTGGAGTTCATCAGACATCGAGGCTTGCATATAGCATTTGGTCTTGATATCATGGTCCCACCATGTATCAAGTTTGGCTAACTCCTCCGGACTTACGTCAGCTGGTACTTCCTTCGGAGGATATTTTTCTAACACGTAGAGCATCTTCTCCGAAGTCAAGACAATCTTCAACTTACGGAACCATTCCGTATAGTTTGCGCCAGTCAACTTATTTTGTTCGAGGATCGAGAAAAGTGGATTACGCGAATTCATCTTATGAAATACTGAAAAGAAAAAGACAAATATCAGTGATTGTTTAAGCAATTTACTAAGACATAAAATAGGCGAAATTTATTTTATGAATCTCACTCCCACTATTTTAACGATTTCACTACCTTCTAGTGAAAACGGAAAACTGTTTTCTTTAGTGAGAACATGGAGTCAAATTGACAAACTTATGGTCCCGAATAATATCAGCCAACCATAATTTTCAAAAGATAGAGCCCAATTGCTTCCAAAGCAACCTCCACGTTTTTACCTCATGTCCAATAAGGGCCCAATAATATGACGCCGTTTATTGTGACATGTCAAGATGACCCATCAATATTAAGTTGTGATGGACGGTCGCCATGTGGATCCCCCAATAATATGAGCCGATCCCATGGGAGTTCCACCCAACTTACAACATGTGTCGATCCAATGTACAGCTTTCCGACGAACGGGCCCCCCCAATAATATGAGCCGGACCGTATCCGCGGGTAGCATCTCATACATTGATCGTTGATGGAAGGTAGGAACATTTAAACAAATTTAAATTTCCTTTATTTATCTTGATATCAATTTTAAATCATATTTAAAATGAGGGATTTTTAATTATAAAAATTTGTCTCATCATTTTTAAAATTTTTGTATGCTTGCCGGATTCACACAATTATGTCTAAAACATGCATACAACTATAATATCACATATTATATAGGATGATCGATTCCATTTCTAATCGACCCGTGGTTGCCAATCACGAGTCTTAGTCCAATCCTAGGTAATATGCAGTATGCAATGCAATCCTATTACATTTGCTTCCAATTTACATTTCTTCTGTCTTTATTGTCTGCTGGGCCCACCTCCATCTTCAAATCTTGATCTCCCACTAAATCTAATGTATTTACAATAAATAACAATGACAAGTAGGGGATACATTTTTAAGGGGTGGGAACGGGCCATAAACCAAGCCCACTTTTATTACATATGACATTCATATTTGGGCCATAAACCAGGCCCATTAATAAAACCAACAACAATAAAAACAAATGTAAATTCCTAACATACACCTACAAAATTGGTTATGGCAATCGATCATCCTTATCCAATAACATTTAATTCAAAATTAATTTATTGGATAACATGCAATGGCAATTTAAATTTAAAAGGATAAAATCATATTTCATACATAAAATCTTATTTTACATACAAAATCATATTTTATCTTTTTATCAAATAAAATCATATTTTATCTATAAAATCCAATTTTATACATAAAATCATATTTTACTCAATATATCCATAAGATCATATCTTATCATCAATTGTATCAAAAATAATTAATTTCAAAATTCAATTAAAGGATAAAATATTAAAATTTTCCAAAAATTCAATTTTATCCAAAAATCAATTTTAAAATTTTCGGACTCGAACAATTCGATCCGACGCCTCGTGGACCAATCAAAACAATTTTCGATCGGACCAAAAATAGAATTTTAACATATTAAAATTTAATTTAAAAATTAAAAATTAATTTTTCCGCGGGCCGCCCGTGACATTCCCGGGCTGCCCGCGCCCCATAGGGCTCGGGCCGGGCAGCGCCGTGCGCCACCCTGTGCAGCGCCCAGCGCCGCACAGGGCAGTGCCGTGCGCTGCCCGGGGCAGCGACGATCGCTGCCCCTGCCCCGGGCAGCGATCCAATCGCTGCCCAGGTTTTTGCCCGAAAAAATATTTTTATTTTTAAAATATTTATTTTGTTTAAAAAACCGAGGCCTAAAAAATTTTTGTACAATCGATTAATTTAATCGCTTGATCTGAGCAACCTGGCTTTGATACCACTGTTGGAGAACGCGGCGATCAGATCAATTATGATTGATACCCGGTGCAGCGGAAGTTTAAAATTTTTGTATGGAACGATTCCATAATGGGTATCAAACTTACGATTAAATTGTGTGTGTAAAAATTAAATAACAATTATAAAACTTTTACCTTTAATCTCGAATCGAGATTTTGGACACCAAATGATTTCTCTGCTCTTGTTGTATATCCCTGGAACTGATGGACGAACTGTTCTTCAATCAGGTCCACGAATAGATATTTAATCCCTCTGATAGATTGCACTAGAAAATCTATCAGAATTTTCTACGAAGAGATTAACGAATTTGATCCGTTAAACCAGACAGTAATTCAAAATCACAGGCTGGATTTTTCTCGAGTAGACAGGGAGGGGGGCGGCCACTCTTGTTAGAAAATACTTAGGTTTTCAAAAATTGTGACCTGTTGTCCGTAATTTCTGTACTGCAATAACTTATTTATAATGTAGGCCACTAACAGCTTAGGGCCCATTAGTCATAAGTTCAAGCCCGACAAGCAAAGCCCGCATGTTCAGAAATTAATATAAAATTCATCGTGACTCCGATTGATAAACCGATTTCACCAATGTGCACAGAAACCATTTCTGCACCTTTTAAAGTCAAGATAAATTTTTCTGAATCCGAATTCAGTGATTTCCAAAAATGGCCATCCCTATGTCATTTTAGAAAATCTTACTCCTCTACTCATAATTAAGAAGTCCAACTTCTTTGTTCATTAAATTTAACTCTTTAAATTTAACTATCTCAACGGGGATTAAAAATCCATTACACTGTGTGACCCTCAATGGTTCAGGGATACAGCTAGCCGTGGGCTCACAACTCCTTGTGACTCGGAACAACAATTTTCGACTTGCCCATCGAATCATGGTAAGAGCGTCTAGCAACATCGCCCCATGATTCCCTAGGTATCACTGATAGTGCCTACAAGAACCAATAGATTTTGGTTAGCGTACAGTACGGTCCCTTCATCCATATATCCCGATCGAATCAACAACCATTGGTATATCGAGAGTCGCTCGAGATTTGATAACTATGCAATGCATATTGAAGATCAAATAGTGACATCGCATGTGCTACTAAGAAACCATTTCTTAAATCACATCATGTACTCTTCCAGAGATTCGTCACACTAATATCTCCTCAGATCGCATAGGATATCCACACTCGCAAGTATGTGGTGAATCCTTGACAACAAAGCATCGACTCCTATATGTGTTGTAACTGTACCCAATCCCGACACCTGATGACCCCAATAGAGTCGGTAAACGAGTCAAAGCACAGTACTAGCATATAGAGTCTCAATGATATTTCAAGTAGTAAGGACTAATGGTGTACAACCAAAACCGCGGACTTTATCCACTCGATAAGTGATAACCACTTGGAAAGTCCGGATAGGGTAGTTCGATCATTCATCATATGAATATCCATTTGCATGCTTCGAACATCTCTATGTTCCTTACCAATGAAACGTGGTACTCCGCATTGCAAATGCTAGTCTCAAACTCGAGCGATCCTTATCCTTATTATCGGACGGCTCAATCGACTAGGAACAGTTTAGAATATACAGTGACTATAAGATGTGTTTCATGATAGACATCCCCATGTTCTACCACATCTTACATACACTATAGTATATTCAAGGTCTTTATCAAAACAACAATAGTATATCACAATATAACAATATGAAGAAAGATAAAGTCATTGCCATTAATAAAAGTGTAAATAATATTAAACAAAAGATTGTTTATACAAAGAGTCATCAAAGCCCTTAGCCACAAGTTGGCTCACCGGGCACCCACTCTTTCAGATACTTGCGAATCATCGACATGAAATACATCATGGATACCAGATAAAGATATAGGAAGAGCGAGTCGATAAGCAAGATTGTCTATCTTCTCGAGTATCTCATACGGCCCAATAAATCGTGGAGATAACTTCCCTTGCTTGCCAAATCTGACTGTGCCCATAAACGATGAAATCTTCAAGAACACCCTATCTCCCTGTTTAAAAGATAATGGCCGACGTCGAGCATTCGCATATCTGGCTTGTCTATGCTGTGCTGTTCTCATTCTCTGCTGGATCAATTTCACTTTCTCAGTCATCTGTCTAATCATATCCGGCCCTAACTTAGGTACCTCAGACACATCATCCCAATATAATGGTGATCGACACTTCTTCCCATATAACGCTTCAAATGGTGTCATCTCTATACTCGTCTGAAAACTGTTGTTATAAGAAAATTCCACAAGTGGTATGGAATCTTGCCATGTAGTACCAAAATCAAGTACTACAGCTCTAGGCATATCCTCAAGAGTCTGAATAGTTCGTTCAAATTGTCCGTCAGTTTGAGGATGATAAGCAGTACTCATGTGAGACCTCGGTTCTAAACAACTAATTTCGGCTTAAACAACAATTAAGCATACAAGATCCAAGACCAAAGTAAGAAAAAAAAAATTTAAAGGAGGCTGCGCTCGGGCGGGCAAAAACTACCGCTCGAGCGCGTCCTAAACTCCAGCAGTGCTGGACAATAAAAAGGGGGGTGCGCTCGGGCGGGCAAAAACTGCCGCTCGAGCGCGCCCTAAAGTTCAGCACTGCTGGATTACTCAAACTGGGGTGCGCTCGGGCTGCTGAAAACTGCAGCTTGGGCGCCCCCCCTGCAGCAGAAACAGAACAGAGCAGAAAAAGCTTGGCAGCTCAAACTAAAAGTTATTCCATACATCAAACTCAAATTCATGCATTAAAAACATAACTTCTCCAGTTATTACATGAAATGCTAGCGTTGATCAACTATGAACCAGTCTATAACATGCAACATAAGACTCGCATAATTGATACAACATAAACAACGAAGTTCGAGATCTAAACATGTTCAAATATAACTAGATAAACATATTGACACGACTTCTAAACCGAGTCTCACTTCTACAACTTTCCCTCGGAGCTAACCATGCCTCTTCTGACTTGTTCCTGCCCCACCTGTTGCCAAGTACACATACAAAACAAAGCAACAGCCGGATAACCGGTGAGAATGATAATCCCAGTAAAAACAACATATCAAGTAATACAACAATAAACATGCTTTCAAGACAACAACGAAATCAATAATGATGTAATGAAATGCATGTCTTTAAACCGGGATATCAAATCTGATAACGAGGGATTGCTGCTGTGCTTTTGGGATCCCGAGGGTGAGATTACTTAACGACTCACCGACTCACCCAATCGAGGTGGTGCCACGTATCCCACTCCTCTAGACTTTGAGCAACTATAATGAGTATGCTAGCACTAGGTGAAACGACTACGACCTAGGCCACTCAATAATAGTTCCCAAACGTCTAAACAAAAAGGGCGGTTCTGCCCGCTGAAAACAAGATTGGCTCAAGATGAATGCATAACAGAAACATAAAACATAGCCATATAACAAAAGCTCAATCAAAACAACAAAACACAAGTTCCTTATGCTAGAACGAGTATAGATGCAAGTATGTGATTTTGTAGTAGCCCGTACCCTAATTGAGTAACTAAAGGATTAATGCTAATTAATTAAATTGGGTATCGGACGGATCGAAAGCTCCGATGAGCGATCGGAGGCACCGATGATATTACGTCAGGCATGACGTGTGGTTGGATCGGAAGCTCCAATCAGGATCGGAAGTTCCGATCACCCCTATCCGAAGTCATCAAGTGATATTTTGACACGTGGCAGATCAGGATCTTCGGAAGCTCCGATGGCAGGATCGGACGTTCCGATTGAGGTTTGGACGTTCCGATCAAGGATCGGAAGTTCCGATCGTTGTCTATAAATAGAAGGCCGAGGCTTCACTTTCATTTGCCAATTCCGAGTTCTCCTTTCCATTCTAGTCCTTTTGGAGCTGTTCTAGTCTTCTTAGGCTTGGTCTGGAGGTCGGCGAGACGTTCGGTAGTCGTAGCGGAGTTGTGCCCAAGTTCTGGAGGCATCGACATCAAAGGGCTAACGACGGACGAAGGTATAGCTTTTGCTTCCTATAAATATTTAGGAGTATGCAATAGCTTAGTTAAGGCTTTTAGAGCACTTTAATGATAGTAGTATCATTTGGCAGTGTAGAGCAGACTATAGGCGTGGACCTAGAGTTGGTAGAGCTTTCACTATTTTGAGGTACGAAAGTACTGTTCGAGATATCCTGACTGAGTATGCATGTATTATGTGACTGCATGATTTATATGCCATGATATTATGCTGCATTCATTTGCATCTTGCTGTATCTCTTTCGAGATGTCTGTTAGTAGGGTTGTACCCTATCCTGTTAGTGGATGGACTTCCATCGATTGGGGTCCGGCGTATTCACGGTTATCTCGGTATGGGAGCCACCTCCTGAAGCGACGGCACAGCGTGCTACATACCAGGGCCCGGTCTGTCTCTGTTATCTGATCCTTGACCTCGAGTCTATAGGGAGTTCACTTTGCATGCATGTATACTCATACTCTCGTACTGAGCGTTTTATGCTCACGTCTCGTACTCTGTATTTTCTGGACACCCTATTCCATGGGACAGGTTTGCGATTGGACAAGGAGGGTGGATCCAGGAGGGGCTAGTCAGGTGTTGGCCAGCTGGAGCTTCGCTTAGGTTTTATTACCGTTGTTTGGGTTGTTACGGCTATTCGATTTGGATGTATATTATTGGATAAATTACAGATTCCTTTACTTGGGATTGTATATTGTTTATGGTTTCCGCAGTTTTATTCTGATATCTGTTTAATTAAGTTAATTGCATGCATAAGTTCTGTTTAGTAGGTGATCCGGGTAAGGGTCACTACATTTATGGTATCAGAGCATGCAAAAGAATTCTTGGGATCTAGTCTCATCTTGAGGTATTTTTGTAGATGGCAAATCGTGACGACCGGAGTTCTCATGTCAGTGTTGGTGGGCGTTGGGGTGATGCCGATCGGGAGCCTCGTCGAGAACGGCGTCATCGTCATCATGACGACGTGCGTTTCACTATGCGTCGATTCTTAGCTATGGGTCCTAAGCCCTTAGTTGGAGGTGAGTCTCCGGAGGATGCGGAGAACTGGTTAGACCGCATGGAGACGACTTTTCAGACTTTCCAATGCACCGAGGAGCAGAAGGTGGAGACCCTTGGCTATCTTCTGGATGGGTGTGCGCGCAGGTGGTGGAGGTTTACTTCTGCACCTTTTGTTGCGACGAGAGGAGTGGCCACCTGGGCCGAGTTCCGCACAGCTTTCCAAAAGCGGTATTTTCCTCCTGCACTCCGTCAGTCGAAGGCAGGCGAGCTACTGAGTCTGCGACAGGGAGCCATGTCTATCGATGAGTATCAGCAAAGGTTCTTTGATCTGCTATCCTATTGCCCCGAGATTGCTGATAGCTCAGAGATGAAATATAATCTATTCCTTCAGGGCCTTAACCCTAAGATCCATGATTGTGTGGCGGTTGGCGACGATATGTCCTACGAGGGTTTGGTGAGCCGTTGTCATCAGGCGGAGGACAGCATTCGGCGGAACAGGTCTTTCCCTCAGTCGAGGCCTGCTAGTTCTTTGGGTCCCCGTGCCCAAACTTTCAAGAAGTCTGGATCTTCTTCTTCCTATGGTTCTGGAGGTGTTCTCCATTTCGGTAAGAAGGACAAGTGTGATCACTGTGGGAAGAACCATCCATCCGACAAGTGCCGTAGAGCTTCTGGAGCTTGTTTCCGTTGTGGAGAGACTGGTCATATCCGGAGGGATTGTCCACTGTCTGGGGGAGGCGGTTCTGGTTCTGGTTCAAGATCGGGTTCTCAGGCCACCGTTCAGCAGAGGTCGCAGGGACAGTCTGCTGGGAGTTCTCATTTGACGCCACGAGCTTCTGGCCAGGTGTTTGCCCTGAGACATGATCAGGCTATGGAGGATAATGAGAAAGTCATCGCAGGTACATTTCTGCTTTATGGTATACCTGCTCTTGTACTTATTGACACTGGTGCATTTCATTCCTTCATTTCTGCACGTTTTGTTAAGAGGCATAAGTTACCATGCATTGCACTAGACGTAGTGATGTCTGTTTCTACTCCGACGGGCCAATCTGCTTTGGCTAAGCGTCTAGTGATGGGTTGCCCTTTAGAGTTCGAAGGGAACATTTTGTTAGCAAATCTCATGGTCCTGGCGATGGACGACTTTGATTGCATTCTGGGAATAGATATGTTGACTACCTATCGAGCTTCAGTGGACTGCTATCAGAGATTAGTACGCTTTCATCCGAAGGGGAGCGAGAGCTGGTTTTTCTATGGTGAGGGAGTGCGACCCCCGATGCCTTTGGTATCAGCTTTGAGAGCCTGTCGAGCTCTAGAGTCTGGCGGGGAAGGCTACCTTATCTATGCAGTTGATTTGTCCGCTGAGAGTATTGGGATAGAGAGCATTCCTGTTGTGGATGAATTTCCAGATGTATTTCCTGATGAGATTCCGGGTTTTCCTCCTGCTAGGGAAGTCGAGTTTGGCATAGAGTTGATGCCGGGAACTTTGCCTATTTCTAGAGCACCGTATCATCTGGCTCCGTCAGAGATGCGTGAGTTGAAGAATCAGCTACAGGATCTTTTGGACAAGGGGTACATTCGTCCTAGTGTATCTCCTTGGGGAGGTCCTGTTCTCTTCGTGAAGAACAAGGATGGGTCGATGCGGCTCTGCATTAACTATCGGCAGCTTAATCGAGTCACTGTGAAGAACAAGTATCCGTTGCCTCGTATCGATGACTTGTTTGATCAGCTGCAGGGCACGTCAGTTTACTCCAAGATTGACTTGAGATCTGGGTATCATCAGTTGAGAGTCCGTGATCAGGACATAGCCAAGACTGCATTCCGTACTCGCTATGGGCATTACGAGTTCCTAGTTATGCCATTTGGTTTGACTAATGCGCCGGCTATATTCATGGATTTGATGAACCGTGTCTTCAGGGAGTATTTGGACAAGTTTGTCGTGGTCTTAATTGACGATATCTTGGTGTATTCACGTAATACGGAAGAGCATGTTTCTCACTTGCGGTTGGTACTACAGACTCTTCGAGATGAGCAGTTGTACGCCAAGCTGAGCAAGTGTGAGTTCTGGATGGATAGAGTGGTCTTTCTTGGCCATATCATATCCAGGGAAGGGATTTCTGTTGATCCAAGCAAGATTGAAGCGGTACTTAATTGGTCGTGTCCGACGACAGTTGCTGAGATCCGTAGTTTTCTGGGTCTAGCAGGGTATTATCGTCGCTTCATTCTGAACTTCTCTAAGTTATCTCGACCGTTGACGCCGCTTACCCGCAAGGGTGTGGATTTCGAGTGGTCCTCCGAGTGTGAGGAGAATTTCTGTGAGCTTCGACGGCGGTTGACTTCTGCACCGGTGTTGGCATTACCATCCGGATCTGGAGGGTATGTGGTATACACGGATGCTTCTCTTCAGGGGTTAGGTTGTGTCCTGACTCAGAATGGGCATGTGATCGCATACGCTTCTAGACAGCTGAAGCTTCACGAGGACAACTATCCAGTCCATGATTTGGAATTGGCAGCCATTGTGTTCGCTTTGAAGATCTGGCGTCATTATCTGTATGGCGAGAAATTTGAGATCTTCACCGACCATAAGAGTCTCAAGTATTTGTTCACTCAGGCGGAGTTGAACATGAGGCAGAGACGTTGGATGGACTTTCTTAAGGACTATGATTGCGAGATTAAGTACCATCCGGGAGCTGCTAATCTCACCGCTGATGCTTTGAGTCGCAAGGTGCGACTATCCGCACTTCAGACTTGTTCGATGTCTAGTGCGATCAGTGACTGTTGTACTTCAGGTTATACCTTCAAGAATAAGAAAGGTATGCATAGTATCCAGATGTTTGCGATATTATCTGAGCCAGCCTTGTATTCGCGGATCCGAGATGCTCAGATGTCTGATACGAAAACCCAACGTTTAGCTCGTCTAGCTAACGAGGGTATCTCATCTGGATTTCATTATCAGTCAGATGGGTTTCTGTGTTTGTCTGGTAGGCTTGTGATTCCGCAGGATGAAGAGTTACGAGAGGAGATTTTGTCTCAGGAGCATCGCACTAAGTTGAGTATTCATTCTGGGAGCAACAAGATGTACAAGGATCTCCGTACTCGTTTCTGGTGGAAGGGAATGAAACGCAGTGTTTATCAGTTTGTTTCGAGATGTTTGGTGTGTCAACAGGTCAAGGCAGAGCACCGACGACCTAGAGGATTGCTTCACAGTCTGCCTATTCCTGAATGGAAATGGGAGTTTATCACAATGGACTTTGTGACCCATTTGCCGGTATCCCCGAGGAACTGTGATGCTATCTGGGTTGTGGTGGACCGACTCACCAAGTCAGCGCATTTCATTGCCTATAGCTGAGAGTACTCTGTGGATCGCATGGCACGGATGTACATTCAGGAGATCGTTCGACTTCATGGAGTGCCTGTGAGCATTGTCAGCGATCGGGACCCCAGGTTTACTTCTAGATTCTCGGGGAGTGTTCAACGTGCGATGGGTACTACTCTCAGTTTGAGTACAGCCTATCATCCGGAGACTGATGGTCAGTCAGAGCGCACTATCGGTACGTTAGAGGATATGCTTAGAGCGTGCGTCATGGATTTTGGTTCAGCCTGGCAGGATCATTTGCCGTTGATCGAGTTCGCTTACAACAACAACTATCACACTAGTATTGGGATGGCACCTTTTGAGGCATTGTATGGGCGACGTTGTCGTACTCCACTCTTCTGGGAAGAAGTGGGGGAGAGACAGGCTGAGGGACCGGAGTTTATCCAGCAGGCGATAGACATTGTTGATCAAATCAAGAAACGGATTAAGACTGCACAGTATCGTCAGGCCAGCTATGCTAATATCAAGCATAGGCCCTTGCAGTTCGAGGTCGGGGAGAAAGTGTTTCTGAGAGTGTCACATTTCCGCAAGATTATCAGATTTGGCCTTAAGGGCAAGTTATCTCCCAGATTTATCGGTCCGTTTGAGATCTTGGAGAGCATTGGCGATTTGGCTTATCGACTAGCTTTGCCACCGCATCTATCCAGTATTCACGACGTGTTCCACGTATCTTTGTTGCGACGGTATGTGGCGGATGAATCTCATATTCTGCAGCGGTCTGAGGTTCAGGTAGAAAAGGATTTGACTTATGTTGAGAAACCTCTTCGTATCCTGGATTATAAGGATAAGGTTTTACGGAACAAAGTCATTCCTTTGGTTTTATTTCAGTGGCAGCGCCGAGGCACTGAGGAAGCTACTTGGGAGCTTGAGGACAGGAAGCGTAAAGACCATCCTGAGTTGTTTTGATTTCATTCTTTAAGTTGTATTCAGTTGCAAACTCTGTAAATGTTTGATTTGAATAAAGAATGTTTCTGATTTCTGTATTTGCATTCGGTACTTAAGATCTGATTTCGAGGACGAAATATCTTAAGTGGGGGAGAATGTAGTAGCCCGTACCCTAATTGAGTAACTAAAGGATTAATGCTAATTAATTAAATTGGGTATCGGACGGATCGGAAGCTCCGATGAGCGATCGGAGGCACCGATGATATTACGTCAGGCATGACGTGTGGTTGGATAAAAAGCTCCAATCAGGATCGGAAGTTCCGATCACCCCTATCCGAAGTCATCAAGTGATATTTTGACACGTGGCAGATCTGGATCTTCAGAAGCTCCGATGGCAGGATCGGACGTTCCGATCGAGGTTCGGATTTTCCGATCAAGGATCAGAAGTTCCGATCGTTGTCTATAAATAGAAGGCCGAGGCTTCACTTTCATTTGCCAATTCCGAGTTCTCCTTTCCATTCTAGTCCTTTTGGAGCTGTTCTAGTCTTCTTAGGCTTGGTCTAGAGGTCGGCGAGACGTTCGGTAGTCGTAGCGGAGTTGTGCCCAAGTTCTGGAGGCATCGACATCAAAGGGCTAACGACGGACGAAGGTATAGCTTTTGCTTCCTATAAATATTTAGGAGTATGCATAGCTTATTTAAGGCTTTTAGAGCACTTTAATGATAGTAGTATCATTTGGCAGTGTAGAGCAGACTATAGGCGTGGACCTAGAGTTGGTAGAGCTTGCACTGTTTTGAGGTACGAAAGTACTGTTCGAGATATACTGACTGAGTATGCATGTATTATGTGACTGCATGATTTATATGCCATGATATTATGTTGCATTCATTTGCATCTTGCTGTATCTCTTTCGAGATGTCTGTTAGTAGGGTTGTACCCTATCCTGTTAGTGGATGGACTTCCATCGATTTGGGTCCGGCGTATCCACGGTTATCTCGGTATGGGAGCCACCTCTTGAAGCGACGGCACAGCGTGCTACATACCAGGGCCCGGTTTGTCTCTGTTATCTGATCCTTGACCTCGAGTCTATAGGGAGTTCACTCTGCATGCATGTATACTCATACTCTCGTACTGAGCGTTTTATGCTCACATCTCGTACTCTGTATTTTCTGGACACCCTATTCCATGGGGCAGGTTTGCGATTGGACGAGGAGGGTGGATCCAGGAGGGGCTAGTCAGTGGTTGGCCAGCTGGAGCTTCGCTTAGGTTTTATTACTGTTGTTTGGGTTGTTACAGCTATTCGATTTTGATGTATATTATTGGATAAATTACAGATTTCTTTACTTGGGATTGTATATTGTTTATGGTTTCCGCAGTTTTATTCTGATATCTGATTAATTAAGCTAATTGCATTCATAAGTTCTGTTTAGTAGGTGATCCGGGTAAGGGTCACTACATATTTTAAGGGAAAATCGAGAACCAACTGTCCCGAGTATGCTATCCCGCTATCGATGTCTGCCTTTACCTTTCAATGCAGTAGCTCCAACTCTGGATAAGCTACAACAAAAGGTTTAATCAACAACTAAACAATCCAACAACAAAGGCAACGGTTCAAGGTAATCTCTTTATTGTTCTTCGTCCAATTCTCGACGACCAAATGCTGCTAACACAGGGCTTGACAACTCTAAACGAATCTGTTCAGATAAAATTTAATGATCAATAACCACGATCAACTTACAAGCCAAGATCACAACTCAAAAACGGTTCGAAATCCCCAAAACTCAAATCGACGGCATAACGGCTATAAACTGAACAAACCGGAAACGCAGACAGCAGTTCAATACTGATATCAACTCATATCAAAGCCAATACAACCAAAACAAGGCAAACCCAACAAATCTCAAAACCATAATTTTTGAAAAAGGCTTCCAAAAATCATAACAAATCCGAACGTCGCTCTATTTCAAAACCGACAGATAATAAACGATCAGAACTTCGCCAAGAACAACATACTAGAATATAAATCGATTCTAACAACCTCCGAAAAACAAAACATATCCGATCGGAGAAATACTTACGATATAACGGAGCTCTCATTGCAGTGATCACTAATCTGCCTTCAGAAATAATTTCCAACGGCTGGATCAAGCTCGGACTGAAATCTAGAAGCTTGGAAAAGGTTGGAGGCGTCTTCAATGATGGAGCACGGCTAGGGGAGGAAGATAGAGTGCCAAGAATAGTCAACCCTTGCTAGATATTATAACAATTTCAATATTTGTGTTTTAGTCCCTGAAAAATCCAATTTTTGCAAAATAGACCCTGATAAATCAAGTCGGCTCGTGAACTCTGTAATCTCCGATTAACTCAAATAAACTCATTTAAGATAAAAACGGGGCGTTAATATTCTCCCCAACTAAGAAGAGATTTCGACCCCAAAATCAACGAGAACCACAACTCATAAGATAGAAGAAAGGACTAAAGACAGTAAGAAGAACTCACGTCATCTGAATAACTCTGGAAATTGCTGTCTCATGTCAGATTCTGTCTCCCAAGTCGCTTCCTCTACTCCATGACGGCTCCACTGCACTTTCACTAACGGAATCAACTTGGTTCTGAGCTGCTTTTCTTTCCGATCAGGGATCTGAATCGGTCGTTCAAAATAGCTCAAAGTCTCGTCTAACTCGGATTCGTCAGGCTGAAGGATATGAGAAATATCTGGTTGATACTTTCGCAGCATAGAGACATGAAAAACGTCATGAATACCAGATAATGACGGAGGAAGTGCAAGCCTGTAGGCAAGATCGCCTATCTTCTCGAGAATCTCGTAAGGCCCGATAAATCTCGGATACAACTTCCCTCTCTTACCGAATCTAACAGTGCCTCTGAACGGAGAAATCTTAAGGAAAACACGGTCTCCCTGCTCGAAACTCAGAGGTCTACGTCTGACATTCGCATACTTTGCCTGTCTATCTTGGGCTGACTTCATTCTGATCTGAATGATCTTAACCTGCTCTGCCATATCTCGAAGCATATCCGGCCCCAAATCTGGTGACTCGGACAAATCATCCCAAAAC
Source organism: Henckelia pumila (assembly GCF_033568475.1). Lineage (NCBI taxonomy): Eukaryota > Viridiplantae > Streptophyta > Magnoliopsida > Lamiales > Gesneriaceae > Henckelia > Henckelia pumila. The sequence continues at coordinate 51,191,855 of NC_133121.1, forward strand.
AACGGAGATCGGCATTTCTTACCGTACAATGCCTCAAAAGGCTCCATACCGATACTCGCTTGGAAGCTGTTGTTGTAAGAGAACTCGACAAGAGGCAAGGAATCCTGCCAACTAGTGCCAAAGTCTAGCACTACCGCTCGCAGCATATCCTCTAACGTCTGGATAGTTCGCTCTGACTGTCCATCTGTCTGAGGATGATAAGCTGTACTCAAATGCAATCGAGTACCAAGTGCCTCTTGCAGACTATGCCAAAAGTGCGAAGTGAATCTAGGGTCTCTGTCTGAAACGATCGACTTTGGCACCCCATGCAACCTCACAACATTGCTAACATAAAGCTCAGCCATCTGATCGTGACGATACGTCATCCTGTACGGAATAAAACAAGCAGACTTCGTCAATCGGTCGATCACTACCCAAATAGCATCGCATCCTCGAACGGATCATGGTAGCTTCGTGACAAAATCCATAGCAATGTGATCCCATTTCCATTCAGGAACAGATAGACTGTGCAATAGACCTCCTGGTCGCTTCCGCTCTGCTTTTACTTACTGGCAGTTCAAACACTGAGATACAAACCTCGCTACGTCGCTCTTCATTGTCTTCCACCAGAACTGACTCTTCAGATCATTGTACATCTTACGACCTCCAGGATGAATATTGAACCGACTGCAATGAGCCTCTCGGAGAATACGCTGTCTCAACTCCGCAACATCAGGCACAACAAGACAGTTATTCACAAAAAATACTTCATCTCTAACCTGGAATTCAGACTGATGCCCAGATCTGACTTTCTCTACTGAAACCTGAATACTCGGCTCAGACTTCTGTGCTTCTCTGATTGCAACAAACAACTCCGACTCGGCTTGAATAGCAAACACTCTGATAGTCTCCCTATCTGTTTCAAACTATAAGCCAGAAGTGCAACAATCATCGATCAACTGAGAAACACCAATAGTAGAAAGAGATAAAGAACAAAGCTTTCGGCTCAAGGCATCTGCAACTGCATTCGACTTTCCCGAATAATACTTGATTTCACAGTCGAAATCCTTCAACGGATCTAACCATCTTCTCTGTCTCATATTCAGCTCTGCCTGTGAAAACAAGTACTTAAGACTCTTATGATCAGAAAAGATCTCGAAAGACTCACCATAAAGATAGTGACGCGAGATCTTCAAAGAAAATACAATCGCATCTAGTTCAAGGTCATGAACCGGATAACGAGTCTCGTGCGGTTTCAGCTGCCTTGACGCATACACTATAACGTGCTTGTGCTGCATAAGGACACAACCTAAACCTCGGTTAGAAGCATCACAATACACGGTAAAACCTCCAGTACCCTTCGGAATAGAAAGAATCGGAGCACTGGTCAGTCTCCTCTTTAGATCAACAAAGCTCACCTCACAATCTGAAGTCCAAACAAAAGGCGCATTCTTCTGAGTCAGCTGGGTAATCGGCTTAGCAATGGACGAGAAACCCTCGATGAAACGACGGTAATAACCAGCTAGTCCCATGAAGCTTCGGATCTCAGGTACTAATGTCGGTCTAGGCCAATTCATAACCGCTTCAATCTTGCTGGGATTGACAGAAATCCCATCTTCAGAAATAATGTGACCGAGGAAAACAACTCGATCCAACCGGAATTCACATTTTGACAGCTTGGCAAACAACTGCTCTACTCGTAAGATCTGCAAGATGATCCTCAAGTGCTCTGCATGGATCAGTACGGTTCTTTGAATAGATAAGAATATCATCGATGAAGATAATGACGAACTCATCTAGATAGCGCTGAAAGATACGGTTCATCAATCCCATAAAAACCGCGGGAGCATTAGTCAAACCGAATGGCATGACTATAAACTCAAAGTGACCATACCTCGTTCTGAATGCGGTCTTAGGAACATCTTCCTCTCGCACTCTCAACTGGTGATAACCTGACCTCAAATCAATCTTAGAATAGACAGAAAAACCCTGCAGCTGATCAAAAAGGTCATCTATTCGGGGTAAAGGATACCTGTTCTTAACTGTAGCCTGATTCAATTGGCGGTAGTCGATACAGAGTCGCATGGAACCATCCTTCTTCCGTACAAATAGAACAGGAGCACCCCAAGGCGATACACTAGGTCTGATGTATCCCTTGGCAATCAAATCCTCAAGCTGCTCCTTCAACTCTCTCAATTCAACAAGTTCCATACGATAAGGAGCTTTTGAAATAGGTTGAGTACCTGGCACTAAGTCAATGCTGAATTCAACCTCTCGAATGGGTGGCAATCCAGGAACATCTTCCGGAAATACATCCGCAAATTCTCTAACCACCGGTAAATCCACCAAAGCTGGGCTAGATTTCAGTACATCAACTGCATACACCAAAAATCCTTCTGCACCTCTCTGTAGCAAACGAGTCATAGATAACACTGAAATCAAAGGAATTCTAAATCGAGAACCCTTACCAAAGAATTTCCACTCGTCTGCCATTTCCGGTCTGAACCTGACAACTTTCTGAAAGCAATCGACTGTTTCCCTGTACTTGGTTAGAGCATCTATACCGATAATACAATCAAAATCTGACAGTCCAAGCACAATACAGTCGAATTCTAGAAAGTTACCCTCAAAACAGAGCTCACAGTTCCTGACTAATCTGACAGAAACAATTCCTCCACCCAAAGGTGAAGTAACAGCTACAACAATAGGCAACAACTAAGTAGGCAGAACATGCAATAACACAAATTTTTCAGAGATAAAGGAATGGGAAGCATCTGTATCTAACAAAACATGAGCAGAATGACCAAAAATCAAACAGTTACCTGCTATAACATCATCAGGTGCCGCCTGAGCCTGATCCTCTATCAAAGCAAAGACACGTGCTTGCTGTCTCGGAGGCTGGTTCGCACTAGAATTACCTCCCTGTCTGTTCTGCTGCTGAGGCTGGAAAGAGTGCACTGCAGACGACTGCCTCTCCGGCTGAACTGCAGGTCTAGACGAACTCTCACTCTGAGCTCTATCTCTGTTACGCTGAGGGCACACCTTAGAGAAGTGTCCCGGTTGCTGACAGGTGTTACAATTACCAAAGACTCCCACACACTTATCCGGTGAGTGTCTTCCTCCACACTTGCTGCAGTACAAGGTTGATGATCCAGAACTCTGCCCTGAACCAAACAATCGGGAACCACTGGAACTAGACGAACTGTTCCCCTGCCTTTTGAACTGTTTACCTCTTGCCTTGTACTGATCCTTTCTGTTTCCCCCACTGCTACCACCTTCATACCTCTGCTGCTAGTTCTGATGCTGAGGTGGCTGATTCTGATACTGAGATGGCTGGTTCTGATACTGCCTCTGCTGCTGAGGTGCTACCTGATTACCTCTCTACCTCCACAAGCCTGCTTCTGCTCCCTTTGCATGATTCATGGCGTCCGCAAAGTTGTCTGGCCTAGCAGTGTTCACCAATGTGAAGATGTCAGGATTCAAGCCATTTATTAACTGATCTGCTTTGGCTTCTTCATTGTCGGCAATGTGCGGGGCAAAGCGCAACAAGCTATCAAACTTGGCTACGTACTCCTCAATGTTCAGATTCCCTTGCCTCAGATTGGCAAACTCATCTCCCTTATCTTTGCGATACGAGATAAGGAAAAATCGCTTATAAAACTCAGATTTAAAAAGAGTCCAAGTAACTTCCGTACCTCTACTCTCCATTGCTTTCTTTGTCATGATCCACCAGCTCTTAGAAACCCCACGAAGCTGATGAATGACTAACCTGATTCGGCGGTCATCGGTGTAGTCGATGGAATCGAACAACTGATCAATATCATCCAACCAACTCTCATAGTCAACTGGATTTTCTGAACCCATCAACAACGGCGGATTGAACGACTGAAACCTCTTCAGCAATGTTTCCATCGACGTCGCTGTAGCATCCATTTCAACCGTTTCAGTACTAGCTTGCTCAGTTGTAGGAATAACTGGCAGTGGGTTTCTGTTAATAACTCGATGAGGACCCATCTGATAATCAAAGGTTAGGACACGATATATCTCAATTGCTACAATCGGTGCCTTTACAACTGCTTGGAATATCGGATACCAGTCGATAACAGAAACAATTATATCTCAAGTAGATCATGCTTTAAAATTAAATCACATAACCATGTAATTCAAATAATTCTCAGCAATAAAGCATGCTCGCATGGAATTAAGTACACAGTTAAATAATTCAAACACATGCGAGGAGTCAATACACGCAGACTCGATCTACCCCGCTCACTCTAGTTCAACCAAGAATCTTAATGCTCTGATACCACTTAATGTGAGACTTTGGTTTTAAACAACTAATCTCGGCTTAAACAACAATTAAGCATACACGATCCAAAACCAAAGTAAGAAAAAAAAAAAATTTTTTAAAGGAGGCTGCGCTCGGGCGGGCAAAAACTGCCGCTCGAGCGCGTCCTAAACTCCAGCACTGCTGGACAATAAAAAGGGGGGTGCGCTCGGGCGGGCAAAAACTGCCGCTCGAGCGCGCCCTAAAGTTCAGCGCTGCTGGATTACTAGAACTGGGGTGCGCTCGGGCTGCTAAAAACTGCATCTCGGGCGCCCCCCCTACAGCAGAAACAGAACAGAGCAGAAAACGCTTGGCAGCTCAAACTAAAAGTTATTCCATACATCAAACTCAAATTCATGCATTAAAAACATAACTTCTCCAGTTATTACATGAAATGCTAGCGTTGATCAACTACGAATCAGTCTATAACATGCAACATAAGACTCGGATAATCGATACAACATAAACAACGAAGTTCGAGATCTAAACATGTTCTAATATAACTAGATAAACATATTGACACGACTTCTAAACCGAGTCTCACTTCTACAACTTTCCCTCGGAGCTAACCATGCCTCTTCTGACTTGTTCCTGCCCCACCTATTGCCAAGTACACATACAAAACAAAGCAACAGCCGGATAACCGGTGAGAATGATAATCCCAGTAAAAACAACATATCAAGTAATACAACAATAAACATGCTTTCAAGACAACAACAAAATCAATAACGATGTAATGAAATGCATGTCTTTAAACCGGGATATCAAATCTGATAACGAGGGATTGCTGCTGTGCTTTTGGGATCCCGAGGGTGAGATTACGTAACGACTCACCGACTCACCCAATCGAGGTGGTGCCACGTATCCCACTCCTCTAGAATTTGAGCAACTATAATGAGTATGCTAGCACTAGGTGAAACGACTACGACCTAGACCACTCATACATAGTTTCCAAACGTCTAAACAAAAAGGGCGGTTCTGCCCGCTGAAAACAAGATTGGCTCAAGATGAATGCATAATAGAAACATAAAACATAGTCATATAACAAAAGATCAATCAAAACAACAAAACACAAGTTCCTCATGCTAGAACGAGTGTAGATGCGAGTATGTGATTTTAAGATAAACTCGAGAACCAACTGTCCCGAGTATGCTATCCCGCTATCGATGTCTGACTTTACCTTTCAATGCAGTAGTTCCAACTCTGGATAAGCTACAACAAAAGGTTTAATCAACAACTAAACAATCCAACAACAAAGGCAATGGTTCAAGGTAATCTCTTTACCGTTCTTCGTCCAATTCTCGACGACCAAATGCTGCTAACACAGGGCTTGACAACTCCAAACGAATCTGTTCAGATACAATTTAATGATCAATAACCACGATCAACTTACAAGCCAAGATCACAACTCAAAAACGGTTCGAAATCCCCAACACTCAAACCGACGGCATAACGGCTATAAACTGAACAAACCGGAAATTGCAGACAGCAGTTCAATACTGATATCAACTCATATCAAAGCCAATACAACCAAAACAAGGCAAACCCAACAAATCTCAAAACCATAATTTTCGAAAAAGGCTTCCAAAAATCATAACAAATCCGAACGTCGCTCTATTTCAAAACCGACAGATAATAAACGATCAAAACTTCGCCAAGAACAACATACTAGAATCTAAATCGATTCTAACAACCTCCGAAAAACAAAACATATCCGATCGAAGAAATACTTACGGTATAACGGAGCTCTCACTGTAGTGATCACTAATCTGCCTTCAGAAATAATTTTCAATGGCTGGATCGAGCTCGGACTGAAATCTAGAAGCTTGGAAAAGGTTGGAGGCGTCTTCAATGGTGGAGCATGGCTAGGGGAGGAAGATAGAGTGTAACGACCCACTGTATCAAGATAGGTCTTTTCAGCGTGCTTATGTCCTCACTCACACGCACCCTGAGAAACTTCCCAGGGGGTCACCCATCCTATAATTGCCCCAAGTCAAGCACGCTTAACTTTGAAGTTCTTATGTGATGAGTTTCTGAAAAGAAGATACACCTTCTTGATATGAGTAGCACATATGAAATCTTTTAAACTCTCCTCAACTATGCAATCCCATACCTACACAGTCTCAGAATCCCTCTCATTCCGGTAGAATCGGTTCATTCATGTCTTTATGCAATGAACTGGGCTGGCCCAGTTCATTCTTGAACTCATGATCTTCTCCCCCCTAGTGGGGAGTTTTTGCCCTCCCTTGGATTTGAACCTTGCACTCCAGGTCATAAATGCAATGTTCCCTTAATCCTGGGGAGGGCAAAAACTCCCCACTAGGGGGGAGAAGATCATGAGTTCAAGAATGAACTGGGCCAGCCCAGTTCATTGCATAGAGTGCCAAGAATATTCAACCCTTGCTAGATATTATAACAATTTCAATATTTGCATTTTAGTCCCTAAAAAATCCAAATTTTGCAAAATAGACCCTGATCAAAATCAAGTCAGCTCGTGAACTCTGTAATCTCCGATTAACTCAAATAAACTCATTTAAGATAAAAACGGGGTGTTACAACTCAAATGTAAGCGCGTATAGGATCTCGATCAGATACAATCGACTTTGGCACACCGTGCAATCTTACCACTTCTTGAATATAGAGATCTTCCATTTGATCATGACAATAAGTCATTCGGTAGGGAATAAAACATGCAGATTTCGTCAATCTGTCAATGATCACCCAAACAGCAACGCATCCTAAGGATGATCGTGGCAATTTCGTCACAAAATCCATGGAAATATGGTCTCATTTCCATTCAGGAATAGATAAACTCTGCAATAGATCTCTAGGATTCTTCCTTTCAGCCTTCACCTGTTGGCAATTCAGACATTTTGATACAAATTCAGTCACATCAGACTTCATTTGTTTCCACCAGTACTGATTCTTTAAATCGTTGTACATTTTTCTGCCTCCAGGGTGAATGCTGAATCTACTGCTATGAGCTTCTTTCAATATTTTCTGTTTCAAATCAACCACATCTGGAACAACAAGTCGGTTATTCACATACAATACATCATCATCACTAACCTTATATTCAGACTGATGTCCTGATCTGATCATTTCAATCGACCTCTGAACATTCAAATCAGATTTTTGTGCTTCTTTGATTCGAATCAATAGTTCTGGCTCAGCATTGATAGCATATACTCTCATCGGTCTTCTATCTGTCTCAAATATATATCCAAAAATACAGCAATCTTCAATACACCTATAGTAGACAAGGACAAAGAACATACCTTCCTACTTAGGGCATCTGCTGCTGCATTCGACTTCCCTGGATAATATTTGATTTCACAATCAAAATCTTTCAATAAATCGAGCCATCTTCGTTGTCTCATATTCAGTTCCGATTGTGAGAACAGATACTTCAAACTCTTGTGATCAAAAAATATTTCAAATTTCTCACCACATAAATAATGTCGCCAGATCTTCAATGCAAAGACGATCGCTGCCAATTCAAGATCATGAATTGGATATCTAACTTCATGCGATTTCAGTTGTTGAGAAGCATAAGCGGCAACATGTCCTCTCTGCATTAATACACATCCCAAACCTTGGTGAGAAGCATCGCTATAAACAACAAAATCACCAGTACCTGAAGGGATTGTCAAGACTGGTGTTGTAGTCAATCTTTTCTTCAGCTCTAGAAAACTAGATTCACATGCCACACAAACGGTGCATTTTTCTGTGTAAGCTGTGTAATAGGCTTTGCAATAGACAAGAAGTCTCGAATAAATCGACGATAATATCCTGCCAAGCCCATGAAACTTCGAATTTCTGGCACAGATGTTGGACTCTGCCAACTGATCACAGCTTCCACTTTGCTTGGATCAACTGAAATACCATCTCCTGATATAATATGACCCAGAAATACCACCTGTTTCAACCAAAACTCACATTTGGATAGCTTAGCATACAGTTTCTCTTCTCTTAATGTCTTCAAAACTGTTCTCAAGTGGTCAGCATGATCACACAAATTCTTAGAGTAAATCAATATATCATTGATATATATGATCACAAATTCATCTAGATACTTTTGAAATACTCTATTCATTAATCCCATAAACACTGCTGGTGCATTCGTTAGACCAAAAGGCATGACTATAAATTCATAATGGTCATACCTGGTTCTAAAAGCAGACTTAGGGATATCCTCGTCTCTTACCCTCAATTGATGATAACCAAATCATAAATCAATCTTCGAATATACTGACGAACCCTGCAATTGATCAAATAAATCATTTATACGAGGTAAAGGATTTCGATTCTTTACCGTTGCTTTATTCAATTGCCGGTAGTCAATACATAGCCTCATCGATCCATCTTTCTTTCTAACAAATAATACCGGAGCACCCCATGGGGAAACACTTGGTCTGATATAACCTTTGGCTAACAACTCTTCAAGCTGTTCTTTCAGTTCTTTCAATTCAATTGGTGTCATATGGTAAGGTGCTTTTAATATCAGTTGTGTACTTACATCAATTCTATGCTGAAATTTACCTCTCGAAATGGAGGCAATCCCGGAATCTCGTCAGGGAAAACATCAGCGAATTCACTAACCACTGGCAAGTCAGCCAATTTAGGGCTAGTCTTCAGTACATCAACTGCATAAATCAAAAATCCTTCTGCTCCTTTCTGTAACAAATCAGTCATAACAAGAACAGATATCAAAGGAATTCTGTGTTGGAGAACGGCGATCAGATCAATCAGAATTGATACCCGGTGCAGTGGAAGTTTAAAAATTTTATATGGAACGATTCCCTAATGGGTATCAAAACTTTACGATTAAATTGTGTGTGTAAAAATTAAATAACAATTATAAATTTTTACCTCCAATCTCGAATCGAGATTATGGACACCAACAGATTGCTCTGCTCTTGTTGTATCTCCCAGGAACTGATGGACGAACTGTTCTTCAATCAGGTCCACGAACAGAGATTTAATCCCTCTGATAGATTGCACTAGAAAATCTATCAGAAGTTTCTACGAAGAGAATTAACGAATTTGATCCGTTAAACCAGACCGTAATTCAAAATTCACAGACTGGATTTTTCCGAGCAGAGGGGAGGGGGGCGGCGGCCACACTTAAGAAAAATAAGGTTTTCGAAAATTTGTGACCTGTTGTGTGTAATTTCTGTACTGCAATAACTTATTTATAATGTAGGTCTCTAACAGCTTAGGGCCCATTAGTCATAAGTTCAAGCCCGACAAGCAAAGCCCGCATGTTCAGAAATTAATATAAAATTCATCATGACTCTGATTGATAAACCGATTTCACCAATGTGCACAGAAACCATTTCTGCACCTTTTAAAGTCAAGATAAATTTTTCTGAATCCGAATTCAGTGATTTCCAAAAATGCCCATCCCTATGTCATTTTAGGAAATCTTACTCCTCTACTCTTAAATAAGAAGTCTAACTTCTTTGTTCATTAAATTTAACTCTTTAAATTTAACTATCTCAATGGGGATTAAAAATCCATTACTCTGTGTGACCCTCAATGGTTCAGGGATACAGCTAGCCGTGGGCTCACAACTCCTTGTGACTCGAAACAACAATTTCCGACTTGCCCATCGAATCATGGTAAGAGCCCCTAGCAACATCGCCCCATGATTCCCTAGGTATCACTAATAGTGCCTGCAAGAACCAATAGATTTTGGTTAGCGTACAGTACGGTCCCTTCATTCATATATCCCGATCGAATCAACAACCATTGGTAAATCGAGAGTCGTTCGAGATTCGATAACTATGCAATACATCTTGAAGATCAAATAATGACATCGCATGTGCTACTAAGAAACCATTTCTTAAAACACATCATGTACTCTGGCCAGAGATTCGTCACACTAATATCTTCTCAGATCGCATAGGATATCCACACTCGCAAGTATGTGGTGAATCCTTGACAACAAAGCATCGACTCCTATATGTGTTGTAACTGTACCCAATCCCGACACCTGATGACCCCTGTTACGCCTTAAACGCATACAAATCTCGTGTTATGAGATTAATGTTTTTAATGCATTAACAAGTCTCATAATATTATGTTTTGATGATTACAAAACTCGGTTAATTGTTACTAACCATTTAAAGTGAGATTTTGCAGATTAGAATTTATTGACAAATAAATTGTTGGAAGTTATTTTGAAGCTATACATGTATTTATAAAGTCTTTTATTGCTCATTGAATGGATGGAACATTGTTAAGAGATATGAAAAAAAAGAGAAGAAGAAGCCAAAGTATGGAGCAGCAACTTCCGAAAATTACTGGGAATTTTCTAGGCATTTAAATCCGATCTCCACCAGTCACAATCGTGATGAAGAAGTTTTATATGTGTTGTCCAAATTTGAGAGCAATCCAACGGCTAGATATGGAGTTATGATTTTTCCACAAAAATTGTGCAGTACCTATTTCTGCAGAACTTGTAGTGAAGAATGAAGAATCAACTTCTGAAAATTACTGGACGTGCTTGAGACATCCAAATCAAATCTCCACCGATAAAATCAATATCAGGATGTTTTCAAACTTATATCAAAATTTCATATCAATCCAACGGCTAGATATGAAGTTATGATTTTTCTACAAAGATTGCACAGTACTTATTTCTGCAGAATATGAAGCAAATTATGATGATTCAACTTCAGAAATTAACTGGGATTGTTTGATACATCCAAATCACATCTCCACCGATCAGATTCAAATTCAGGATGTTTTACAACCTCTGTCCAAATTTCAGATCAATCCAACGGATGGATAGAGATATGAATTTTTCAAATTTGTTGCACAGAACAAGTTCGAAAACTTGATGAAGTGACTTCCGAAAATTACTGGAAATGTTTGACTCGTTAGAATAAAATCTTCACCGTTCCAATTGAAAATCCAGATGTTTTAAAGCTTCAGTTCAAATTTCAGATCAATCCAACGGTTAGATTGGAAGATATGATTTTTCCACAAAATCCGCTCAGTGCTGGGAAAATGTAGGCAGCGGCGCCGAACACTTTTTGTCACTCCTTGACTTCTTACCACACGCTCCAAGTACTCAAATCAGATTCAAAACTTTGTCAACTATAAATAGAGGCCATCCAAGTTCATTTGGAGACATCCCAACTCATCTCTTCTCTCCTTTGCAAGCAATTTCTCACTATCAAAGTGTTTGTGTGATATATTTGAGAGTGTTTGAAAAATAGTTTGTGAATTGGTTGTACTATTGTTGTAAACACTTGAGTGTGAAGCCAAGTGTGTTGTGCTATCGTTGTAAGCACTTGAGTATGAAGCCAAGTGTTGTGTTGAGGCTATCCTTGGAGCCCTTAAGGCCAAGAGTGTTGAGTTATATCGGCGCGGTGATCGTGTCAAGTTGTAAGGCTATCCTTGGAGCCATCAAGGCCAAGACGTTCGAAGTGCTAGTGGATCCTTGGTTAATCGAATTAACCAAGAAGGGGAGACGTAGACGATTTATCGTCGAACTTCCATAAACATCTCTTATCCCTTTTACTACTTTATTTACATTACGCATTTATTTACCGCACTTATTATTTGATTGCTTAAGTCTTCCGCTTGCGTACTTGCATAATCACTTTAAATTGCTAAAGTTGCCAATAGAACCTAAATCCCTCCCCCCCCCCCATTAGGTTCTAACAAGTGGTATCAAAGCCATTTGAAAATACTTTTCAAATCCTTTTTATGGCAAACCTAGCGAGTGATTATGCTCAAGGGCAATCTACTAATCGTCCTCCTCTTTTTAATGGCATAAACTACGGGTATTGAAAAAATCGTATGTCCCTATATATCCAATCTGTAGACTATGACCTATGGAAAGTGACGGTGAAAGGTCCCTATACACCTATGAAAATAGTTGATGGGGTTGAAATTCCTAAGGGAATGGATGACTTTTCAAAAGAGGACATGAAATTAATTTCGCAAAATGCTAAAGCTATGAATATCTTGCATTGTTCTTTAGATATGAACGAGTACAACCGGATATCGATGTGCTCATCCGCTAAAGAGATATGGGACAAGCTAGAGATATGTCACGAAGGCACCAACCAAGTGAAAGAGACAAAGATCGACTTACTCCAACTCAAATACGAAACATTTGAGATGGAATCCAATGAAGATGTTGACACCATGTTCCGAAGGCTTACTCAAATCATCAATGAGTTAGCACAATTGGGAGAACAATATCCTACCAAGCAAGTTTGGAGGAGAGATCTTCGTGCCCTACCAAAAGAATGGGATGCAAAGAGAACCGCCATCATCGAATCCAACAAAGGGGACACTGCCGCCTATGATCTTGATCAACTACATGGGACCCTAAAAACCCATGAGTTAGAAGTGTCCACAAGAAAAGAATCAAAGAAAGAAGATGTCAAGCACAAAGGGATAGCTTTGACTACACAAGTCGAAGAAGATGACGATGATGACATGGCTCTCCTCGCAAGAAAATTCAAGAAATTCATGCGAGGAAACAAATTCAAGAAAGACAAGAAACCTGAGAGAGAATTGACCTGCTACAACTGTCAACAACAAGGTCACTACGCCAATGAATGCCCACTCAAGAAGAAAGTGGACAAAGGAAAGAAGAAAGCACTACTAGCTACCTGGAGTGATAGCGACGACGACGACGAGGAAGCAAACCTCTGCTTCATGGCTAAGAGTGATGACATCGTCTCTGACGACGATGACGAGGTACCTACTTACGATGAACTCTTACATGCTTATAAAGATATGTTTGATATGGCTAAGGTTCTTAGAAAAGAGAATAGATATCTTAAAAAGGAATTAGAAACTAAGGAGCATGATAATCTTAGACTTAAGGATGACCTAGATCACTTAGAAAAATCATTCGATAAATTCAATGTGAGTAGCAATAAATTGAACAACCTACTTAGCATGCAGAAATGTAGCTTTGATAAGGGAGGAATAGGCTATGGTAAGAAGTCTATAGACTTTGCTAGTCTAATAGCTAAGGCTAAGATGAGATCACCCCCTACTTGTTCTTATTGTTGCAAATCTGGTCATGTTAGACATAAATGCAGATCATTGAAATATCAATATGTTCAAAAGAGCTATATGAAATGGAGGCCTAAGAGTACTTAACAACTCATTAGTCGGCATTATGAGATCACAATCTAAGGGAGTTCAATATAGACCGGCTTAAAAATGCCTTGACTTGCGGCTGGTCTCCCCGTTGAACGTTGCTCTGTCCAAGGAAATAGGTTTTTAAAGTGGCCATATGCCCTACTGGGAGCACTCTTAGAAAGTGGCAATGATGTTGCTATGAGAGACTGAACTCTTAGAAGTCTATTTTGTATATCTCTTTTCTAACATTGTGGACCCAAAAGAACTAAAGGGTACCAAAACAATTCTTTTCAGGAAACTAGGAAAACTGTTCTCCCTAGCATATGGTATCTAGACAGTGGATGTTCTAGACATATGACGGGGAACAAGGATCTACTCCAATCAGTCAAACCTAAGGAGAAGGGAACAGTCACCTTTGGAGACAACAGCAAAGGAGTCATTGAAGGCATCGGCTCAATAGGTATATCTAATTCTTGCTTGATTGATGATGTACTCCTAGTGAAAGGGCTTAAACATAATCTACTAAGCATAAGTCAATTGTGCGATAGAGGTTCTGAAGTCAAATTCACTCCCCAACACTGCACTATATCACTCACGACTGACAAATCCATAAATTTCAAAGGATATAGAAGTGAAAATGTTTACAAGGTTTCTTTAAACAATTTATCTTTATCAAATATTAAAAGCCTTGTATCCTTGAATGTTGATGACAACATTCTTTGGCATAGACGACTAGGTCATGTTGGTCCTAGTACCATAGAAAAACTTTTTAAACTTGATTTAGTTGTTGGTATGCCAAAACTCAATTTAAAATTAGATTCTATTTGTGATGCATGTCAACTTGGCAAACATACAAGGGAATCTTTTAAAAGCAAAAATTTTATATCAACTTCTATGCCCCTTGAACTTCTTCACCTAGATCTATGTGGTCCCTCGAGGAACGCTAGCCTAGGAGGGAAGCTTTATGCATTTGTCATTGTGGATGATTTCTCACGATTCACGTGGACATTGTTTTTAGCCCACAAAAATGATGCCTTTGATTATTTTAAAACTTTTATGAAACGTGTTGAGAATGAGAAAAAACTTTCAATAAAGCAGATCCGTAGTGACCACAGAACTGAATTTCAAAATGAGAGTTTTTCAAACTTTTGTGAAGAGAAAGGCATCGGTCATAATTTTTCTTGTCCTAGGACTCCTCAACAAAACGGGGTCGTTGAGAGGAAAAATAGGACACTTGTGGAGATTGCGAGGACCATGATATGTGAGCATTCTCTACCAAAATATTTTTGGGCTGAAACAATGAACACTGCCTGTTACATTATCAATCGCATATCAATAAGGCCAATTCTCAAAAAAACTCCATATGAATTATGGAGAGGGAGAAAGCCTAACATTTCTTACTTTCGAGCTTTCGGTTCCAAATGCTACATACATAACAATGGTAAGGACAACCTTGGCAAATTTGATGCCAAATCCGACAAAGGTATCTTTCTCGGATATTCTACCTCAAGTAAGGCCTTTAGAGTTTTTAATAAACGCATTTTACTTGTTGAAGAATCTATGCATGTTATATTTGATGAATCTATGTCTACTATTGTTCGCACTAACATTGATGATGTAGAATTACTCAAAGAAGAGTTGGCTTCCTCAAGCCTAAATGATATAGATGTTTCCGTTGAGAAAACACCACTTCCGAAGGATTGGACGCTTCACAAAGATCACCCAATGGATCTTATCATCGGAAGTCCTTCGAAGGGAGTAGCCACTCGTTCTTCTCTTAATAATATTTGCAATCATCTTGCTTTTGTTTCGCATGTTGAACCTAAGTGTGTTGATGATGCTTTATTAGATGATTCTTGGATTATTGCTATGCAAGATGAGTTCAATGAGTTTAAACGCAATAATGTTTGGAATCTTGTTCCTAGGCCGCACGATAGATCTATCATAGGAACTAAATGGGTGTTTAGGAATAAACTTGACTAGCATGGCACTATCACTAGAAATAAAGCTAGACTTGTTGCTAAAGGATATAGTCAAGAAGAAGGCATAGATTATGATGAAACTTATGCGCCTGTTGCTAGACTAGAATCTATTCGCATGCTACTTGCGTTTGCTTGCTCTCGAAATTTCAAGTTATTTCAAATGGATGTCAAGAGTGCATTTCTTAATGGTGAATTGAAAGAAGAGGTTTATATTGAGCAACCTGATGGCTTTGTTGATCTTTCTTTGCCTGATCATGTGTTTAGACTAAACAAAGCTTTGTATGGTTTGAAACAAGCTCCTCGAGCTTGGTATGATAAACTGTCTACTTTCTTGCTTTCAAATGGTTTTTCAAGAGGAAATATCGACATTACCTTATTTACCAAGAATGTCAAAAATGATCTTTTGATTGTGCAAATTTATGTTGATGCTATAATTTTTGGTTCTACTGACGAAACTCTTTGTCAAGATTTCTCCAAGCTTATGCAGGAACACTTTGAGATGAGCATGATGGGGGAACTTAACTATTTCCTCGGATTGCAAATCAAACAGTGTAAAGATGGGTTCTTTGTGAACCAAAGCAAATACATTAAGGAGATTCTAAAGAAGTTTGGGATGGAGAACACCAAATCATCATCCACACCGATGAGCACAGCAATCAGACTCGACAAGGATGAAAATGGTAAAACTGTAGATCAATCTTCCTTTCGTAGTATGATTGGCTCCTTATTATATGCTACTGCTAGTAGACCGGACATTATGTTTAGTGTTTGCTTGTGTGCACGATTTCAATCATGTCCAAAGGAATCACATTTGTTCGCCTTAAAACGCATTTTTAAATATCTTTCAAATACTCCAAATCTCGGCTTGTGGTATTCGAAAAATTCTTTATTTGATTTAAAAGCTTATTGCGATGCCGACTTTGGTGGATATAAGGTGGACCGAAAAAGCACTAGTGAAACTTGTTTCTTTTTAGGAAACTGTTTAGTTTCTTGGTTTTCCAAAAAGCAAAACTGTGTTGCGTTATAAACGACCGAAGCCGAATATATGGCTGCCGGTAGTTGTTGTGCGCAAATTCTTTGGATGAAGCATCAATTGCTCGACTATGGCGTCTCTTTTTCAAAAATCCCTATTTTCTGTGACAACACTAGCGCCATATGTCTAACAAAGAATCCGATTCAACATTCGCGCACCAAACATATTGACATTCGTCATCATTTTATTCGTGACCACATCGAACGAAATGAAGTTGAACTTCAATATTTTGACACGACAAATCAAATTGCCGATATTTTTACAAAACCACTAGATGAAAATACTTTTATTCGTTTGCGTGGTGAACTTGGCATGATTGAGTTGTAATCACTTGTTGACATATTCTAAAGATAATGACATATTAAGGGGGAGCTTAATATAAAATTCGAGCAACTTAATTTTGGATAATACAAATTAATGGTATTTATTCAATATTATACGCTCATATTTTGTTATTTATGTGTTGCATTTTAGAAATCATATTTCAATTCTCATGTTTTTGCATACTTTTCCAGTCTTTTTGATTATCACAAAAAGGGGGAGAATTAGTTTGGTTAAATACTTTAACTAAAGGGGAGAGTTAGTATGGTTAAATGCATGAAGAATAAAATCGGTTATTTGATAAACAAACTCTTCTTCACTAATTGTTTAATTTAGGGGGAGTTTTATTCATGCAATTATATTGTGCAAATTTAAATTGTTTATTTAATATTGTACATTTATTTCTCCTATTTAACCAAGTTTTGTGATCATCAAAAAGGAGGAGATTGTTACGCCTTAAACGCATACAAATCTCGTGTTATGAGATTAATGTTTTTAATGCATTAACAAGTCTCATAATATTATGTTTTGATGATTACAAAACTCGGTTAATTGTTACTAACCATTTAAAGTGAGATTTTGCAGATTAGAATTTATTGACAAATAAATTGTTGGAAGTTATTTTGAAGCTATACATGTATTTATAAAGTCTTTTATTGCTCATTGAATGGATGGAACATTGTTAAGAGATATGAAAAAAAGAGAAGAAGAAGCCAAAGTATGGAGCAGCAACTTCCGAAAATTACTGGGAATTTTTTAGGCATTTAAATCCGATCTCCACCAGTCATAATTGTGATGAACAAGTTTTACATGTGTTGTCCAAATTTGAGAGCAATCCAACGGCTAGATATGGAGTTATGATTTTTCCACAAAAATTGTGCAGTACCTATTTCTGCAGAACTTGTAGTGAAGAATGAAGAATCAACTTCTGAAAATTACTGGACGTGCTTGAGATATCCAAATCAAATCTCCACCAATAAAAATCAATATCAGGATGTTTTCAAACTTATATCAAAATTTCATATCAATCCAACGGCTAGATATGAAGTTATGATTTTTCTACAAAGATTGCACAGTACTTATTTCTGCAGAACATGAAGCAAATTATGAGGATTCAACTTCAGAAATTAACTGGGATTGTTTGATACATACAAATCACATCTCCACCGATCAGATTCAAATTCAGGATGTTTTACAACCTCTGTCCAAATTTCAGATCAATCCAACGGATGGATATAGAGATATGAATTTTTCAAATTTGTTGCACAGAACAAGTTCGAAAACTTGATGAAGTGACTTCCGAAAATTACTGGAAATGTTCGACTCGTTAGAATGAAATCTCCATCGTTCAGATTGAAGATCCAGATGTTTTAAAGCTTCAGTTCAAATTTCAGATCAAGCAAACAGTTAGATTGGAAGATATGATTTTTCCACAAAATCCGCTCAGTGCTGGGAAAATGTAGGCAGCGGCGCCGAACACTTTTTGTCACTCCTTGACTTCTTACCACACGCTCCAAGCACTCAAATCAGATTCAAAACTTTGTCAGCTATAAATAGAGGCCATCCAAGTTCATTTGGAGACATCCCAACTCATCTCTTCTCTCCTTTGCAAGCAATTTCTCACTATCAAAGTGTTTATGTGATATATTTGAGAGTGTTTGTAAAAATAGTTTGTGAATTGGTTGTACTATTGTTGTAAACACTTGAGTGTGAAGCCAAGTGTGTTGTGCTATCGTTGTAAGCACTTGAGTGTGAAGCCAAGTGTTGTGTTGACGCTATCCTTGGAGCCCTTAAGGCCAAGAGTGTTGAGTTATAGCGGCGCGGTGATCGTGTCAAGTTGTAAGGCTATCCTTGGAGCCATCAAGACCAAGACGTTCGAAGTGGTAGTGGATCCTTGGTTAATCGACTTAACCAAGAAGGGGAGACGTAGACGATTTATCGTCGAACTTCCATAAACATCTCTTATCCCTTTTACTGCTTTATTTACATTACGCATTTATTTACCGCACTTATTATTTGATTGCTTAAGTCTTCCGCTTGCGTACTTGCATAATCGCTTTAAATTGCTAAAGTTGCCAATAGAACCTAAATCCCCCCCCCCCCCCCATTAGGTTCTAACAACCCCAATAGAGTCGGTAAACGAGTCAAAGCACAGTACTAGCATATAGAGTCTCAATGATGTTTCAAGTAGTAAGGACTAATGGTGTACAACCAAAACCGCGGACTTTATCCACTCGATAAGTGATAACCACTTGGAAAGTCCGGATAGGGTAGTTCGATCATTCATCGTATGAATATCCATTTGCATGCTTTGAACATCTCTATGTTCCTTACCAATGAAACGTGGTACTCGGCATCGCAAATGCTAGTCTCAATCTCGAGCGATCCTTATCCTTATTATCGGACGGCTCAATCGACTAGGAACAGTTTAGAATATACAGTGACTATAAGATGTGTTTCATGATAGCCATCCCCATGTGCTACCACATCTTACATACACTATAGTATATTCAAGGTCTTTATCAAAACAACAATAGTATATCACAATATAACAATATGAAGAAAGATAAAGTCATTGCCATTAATAAAAGTGTAAATTATATTAAACAAAAGATTGTTTATACAAAGAGTCATCAAAGCCCTTAGCCACAAGTTGGCTCACCGGGCACCCACTCTTTCAATCTCCCACTTGCCCTAAAGCCAACTAGTCATACTACGTAGACCCATTGCTTCGCGATGTTTGTCAAATAATGGTCCTGGCAAGGGCTTAGTAAGTGGATCAGCGATATTGTCTGCAGAGGCCACTCTTTCGACAGTGATGTCTCCTCTTTCCACAATCTCCCGGATGATGTGGTATTTCCTCAGTACGTGTTTGGATCTTTGATGAGACCTTGGTTCATTTGCCTGAGCAACGGCACCCGTGTTGTCACAGTACACCGGGACTGGACCAACAACTTCAGGAATAACGCCCAACTCTTGGACGAAATTCCTCATCCAAACGGCCTCTTTAGCAGCAGCTGATGTTGCAATGTATTCTGCCTCAGTGGTGGAATCCGCTGTGGTGTCCTGCTTGGAACTCTTCCAAGAGACAGCACCGCCATTGAGCATGAACACAAATCCAGAGGTTGACTTCGAGTCATCCACGTCACTTTGGAAGCTAGAGTCGGTATAGCCTTCCAATTTTAGTTCTCTTCCACCATATACCATGAACATATTCTTAGTCCTTCGTAAGTACTTAAGAATGTCCTTCACGGCTTTCCAATGCATTTGACCGGGATTAGCTTGATATCTGCTCGTGACGCTCAGAGCAAATGCTACATCCGGTCTGGTAGAAATCATCCCATACATGATACTACCTATGGCTGACGCATATGGTACATGTGTCATTTTCTCTATCTCTTCATCAGTCTTGGAACACATAGACTTGGATAGAGAAACTCCATGACACATGGGTAGATGTCCTCTCTTGGACCCATCCATTGAAAACCGTTTCAATATGGTGTCGATGTAGGTTGCTTGAGTGAGTCCTATCATTCTCTTAGATCTATCTCTATAGATCTGTATCCCTATAATATAGGATGCCTCACCCAAATCCTTCATCGAGAATCTACCTGATAACCATATCTTTGTTGACTGCAACATCCCTACATCATTCCCAATGAGTAGGATGTCATCAACATAAAGTACTAAGAATGTCACAGCATCCTTAACTACTTTCTTGTACACGCACGGTTTCTCCGGGTTCTTGATGAAACCAAAATCCTTTATTGTTTCATCAAATTTCTGGTTCCAACTTCTTGATGCTTGTTTTAGACCATAGATTGATCTCTGAAGCTTGCATACCTTATGCTCGCTTCCCATGGATGTGTATCCCTCAGGCTGCGTCATATAGATTTCTTCCTTAATGTCTCCATTAAGAAAAGCAGTCTTCACATCCATTTGCCATATCTCATAGTCATACCAAGCAGCTATGGCAATAAGGATTCTTATGGACTTGAACATTGCAACTGGTGAAAAGGTTTCATCATAGTCAACTCCTTGTCTTTGAGTATAACCTTTCGCCACCAATCGCGCCTTGTAGGTCAATACCTTACCATCAGGCCCAAGCTTTCTCTTGTAGATCCATTTACACCCTATTGGAACAATTCCATCGGGAGGATCTACTAAAGACCAAACTTGGTTTGTATGCATTGAATCTATTTCCGACTGCATAGCTTCAAGCCATAAATTTGAATCCGCATCAGAAATTGCTTCCTTGAAGTTTCTTGGATCACATCCAACATCGGGTTCATCTTGATCCCCTTCAAGAAGAAGACCATATCGAATAGGAGGTCTAGAAGTCCTCTCGGATCTTCTAAGTATAGGCGTGTCTATCAATGGTTCCTGAGGTGTAGGATCGTTATTTTGTATTTCGGGTTCTTCTCGAATTTCTTCGAGTTCCATCATCTCGCCTTTCTTATCCAATAAGAACTCCTTCTCCAAGAAGGTGGAATTCCTTGAAACAAACACCTTTGTTTCAGCAGGATGATAGAAATAATATCCGATTGAATTCTTCGGATACCCTACAAAATAACATAAGGTGGATCGACTATCCAACTTATCTCCCACTGTCTGCTTCACGTAAGCAGGAAATCCCCAAATCCTCAAGTACGAATACTTAGGAGCTTTTCCATTCCATAACTCGTATGGAGTTTTGTCCACTGCTTTGGTGTGGACGTTGTTCAACAACAATACCGCCGTTTCAAGCGCATAGCCCCAAAATGAAGGTGGAAGCTCAGTGAAGCTCATCATGGATCGAACCATGTCCAACAAAGTTCGATTACGACGCTCCGATACACCATTCAGCTGAGGTGTCATAGGAGGAGTCCACTGAGAAAGAATCCCATTCTCTTTCAGATAGTCCAAAAACTCGGTACTCAAGTATTCTCCACCTCGATCCGATCAAAGTGCTTTAATACTTTTACCTAGCTTGTTTTCCACTTCAGCCTTGAATTCTTTGAACTTTTCAAATGCTTCAGACTTATATTTCATTAAATATAAATACCCATACCTAAAATAATCATCAGTAAAGGTAATGAAGTAGGTGTGGCCATATTGAGTACCAATTCTAAATGGACCACAAACGTCTGTATGGATCAAATCCAACAGATTTTGACTACGCTCAGGTTTCCCCTTAAAAGGAGATTTAGTCATTTTTCCTTTCAGGCAGGACTCACAAGTAGGTAGAGAGTTAATATCAGACATATCAAACATGCCCTCTCCCACTAGCTTGTTCATCCTCCTTGAGGAAATATGACCTAGCCTAGCATGCCAAAGATTTGCCGGGTTTTGACTATCGATTTTCCTTTTGTTTGTTGTTGCCGGTTTATCAACATAATTTATTGGAACGTCTTTTAATTTTAAGTTATATAGATCGTTTTCAAGTTGTCCATTTCCAATCAAACATTCATTCTTGTAAATATTGCAAATCCCATTCACAAAATTGCAAGAATAACCATCTCTATCAAGCATAGAAACAGAAATAATGTTTTTAATCAAATCTGAAACAAATAAAATATCTCTCAAAAGTAACTTAAAACCGTTATGCAAAATTAAATAAATATCTCCCACAGCTTTAGCTTCAACTCTGGAACCATTTCCGAGCCTCAGCTGGGTCTCACCCATTCTAAGCCTGCGACTTCTTGTCATCACCTGCAAATCATTGCAAATGTGAGATCCACATCCGGTATCCAATACCCAAGAAGTAGTATTAAGTGAAACATTTATTTCAATATAGAACATACCCTTCGCAGTTCGCAACTGCTCAAGATATTCCTTGCAGTTACGCTTCCAATGACCAGGCTTCTTGCAGTAATGGAAAACATCCTTGGACTTTTTCATGTTTGAAGCCTTTGTCTTGTACTTCTTCTCGGGTTCGATTTTCTTGGGTGGGGCAGAACGTTTCTTACCCTTTGTACTTGGCCCCCTCTTAGCAGAAGAAGAGGAGCCCACCAAGAAAGCCGGTTTATCCTTCTTTAAAGTGGATTCATATGTTACAAGAATATTGACCATCTCTTCAAGGGAGGCCTCTCTCTTGTTCATATTGAAATTCACCACAAATCCGTCAAACGAAGAAGGAAGAGATAGAAGTAGTAAGTCCACGTTGAGTTCATGCTCCAACACCAAATCAAGCGTTACCAACTTCTGTATGAGCCAAATCACTCGTACCCCATGATCACAGACCGAAGTCCCTTCACGCATGCGACACGTCATTAGCTCCTTTACAGTAGCGAACCTTTCAGCTCTCGATTGAGCCCCAAAAAGTTCCTTGAGTTGTACGTGAATGTCACCAGCATTCACGGTGTCCTAAAATCGCCTCTGGAGTTCATCAGACATCGAGGCTTGCATATAGCATTTGGCCTTGATATCATGGTCCCACCATGTATCAAGTTTGGCTAACTCTTCTGGACTTATGTCAGCTGGTGCTTCCTTCGGAGGAGATTTTTCTAACACGTAGAGCATCTTCTCCGAAGTCAAGACAATCTTCAACTTACGGAACCATTCCGTATAGTTTGCGCCAGTCAATTTATTTTGTTCGAGGATCGAGAAAAGTGGATTACGCGAATTCATCTTTATGAAATACTGAAAAGAAACAGACAAATATCAGTGATTGTTTAATTAATTTACTAAGACATAAAATAGGCGAAATTTATTTTATGAATCTCACTCCCACTCCCACTATTTTAACGATTTCACTACCCTCTAGTGAAAACGGGAAACTGTTTTCCTTAGTGAGAACATGGAGTCCAATTGACAAACTATGGTCCCGAATAATATCATCCAACCATAATTTTCCAAAGGTAGAGCCCAATTGCTTCCAAAGTAACCTCCACGTTTTTACCTCATGTCCAATAAGGGCCCAATAATATGACGCGCGTTTATTGTGACATGTCAAGATGACCCATCAATATTAAGTTGTGATGGACGGTCGCCATGTGGATCCCCCAATAATATGAGCCGATCCCATGGGAGTTCCACCCAACTTACAACATGTGTCGATTCAATGTACAGCTTCCCGACGAACGGGCCCCCCCAATAATATGAGCCGGACCGTATCCGCGGGTAGCATCTCATACATTGATCGTTGATGGAAGGTAGGAACATTTAAACAATTTTAAATTTCCTTTATTTATCTTGATATCAATTTTAAATCATATTTAAAATGAGGGATTTTAATTTTGAAAATTTGTCTCATCATTTTAAAATTTTGTATGCTTGCCGGATTCACACAATTTAGTCTAAAACATGCATACAACAATAATATCACATATTATATAGGATGATCGATTCCATTTCTAATCGGCCCGTGGTTGCCAATCACGAGTCTTAGTCCAATCCTAGGTAATATGCAGTATGCAATGCAATCCTATTACATTGAGCTTCCAATTTACATTTCTTCTGTCTTTATTGTCTGCTGGGCCCACCTCCGTCTTCAAATCTTCATCTCCCACTAAGTCTAATGTATTTACAATAAATAACCATGACAAGTAGGGGATACATTTCAAGGGGTGGGAACGGGCCATAAACCAGGCCCACTTTTATTACATATGACAATTCATATTGGGCCATAAACCAGACCCATTAATAAATCCAACAACAATAAAAACAAATGTAAATTCCTAACATACACCTACAAAATTGGCCATGGCAATCGATCATCCTTATCCAATAACATTTAATTCAAAATTAATTTATTGGATAACATGCAATGGCAATTTAAATTAAAAGGATAAAATCATATTCCATATATAAAATCTTATTTTACATACAAAATCATATTTTATATTTTTATCAAATAAAATCATATTTTACATATAAAATCCAATTTTATACATAAAATCATATTTTACTCAATATTTCCATAAGATCATATCTTATCATCAATTGTACCAAAAATAATTAATTTCATAATATCTGATTTAACAGATAAAATCTATAAATTTTCCAAAAAATTCAAATTTATCCAAAAATCAATTTTAAAATTTTCGGACTCGAACAATTCGATCCGACGCCTCGTGGACCAATCAAAAATAATTTTCGATCGGACCAAAAATAGAATTTTAACATATTAAAATTTTAATTTTAAAATTAAAATTAATTTTTCCGCGGGCCGCCTGGGACGCTCCCGGGCTGCCCCTAGGGCAGCGACGATCGCTGCCCTGGGCAGCGTCGTGTGCTGCCCTGGGCAGCGATCACGTCGCTGCCCATGGCGCTGCCCGGGCCAGCGACTCTCGCTGCCCCCCGGGCAGCGATCCAATCGCTGCCCGTGTTTTTGCCCGAAAATTTTTTTTAATTTAAAATTTTATTTTGTTTCAAAAACCGAGGCTTAAAAATTTTTGTACAATCGATTAATTTAATCGCTTGATCTGAGCAACCTGGCTCTGATACCAGTGTTGGAGAACGACGATCAGATCAATCAGAATTGATACCCGGTGCAGCGAAAGTTTAAAAATTTTATATGGAACGATTCCATAATGGGTATCAAAACTTTACGATTAAATTGTGTGTGTAAAAATTAAATAACAATTATAAATTTTTACCTCCAATCTCGAATCGAGATTATGGACACCAACAGATTGCTCTGCTCTTGTTGTATCTCCCAGGAACTGATGGATGAACTGTTCTTCAATCAGGTCCACGAACAGAGATTTAATCCCTCTGATAGATTGCACTAGAAAATCTATCAGAAGTTTCTACGAAGAGAATTAACGAATTTGATCCGTTAAACCAGACCGTAATTCAAAATTCACAGACTGGATTTTTTCGAGCAGAGGGGAGGGGGGCGGCGGCCACTCTTAAGAAAAATAGGGTTTTCGAAAATTTGTGACATGTTGTGTGTAATTTTTGTACTGCAATAACTTTTTTTATAATGTAGGCCGCTAACAGCTTAGGGCCCATTAGTCATAAGTTCAAGCCCGACAAGCAAAGTCCGCATGTTCAGAAATTAATATAAAATTCATCATGACTCCGATTGATAAACCGATTTCACCAATGTGCACAGAAACCATTTTTGCACCTTTTAAAGTCAAGATAAATTTTTTTGAATCCGAATTCAGTGATTTCCAAAAATGCCCATCCCTATGTCATTTTAGGAAATCTTTCTCCTCTACTCTTAAATAAGAAGTCCAACTTCTTTGTTCATTAAATTTAACTCTTTAAATTTAACTATCTCAACGGGGATTAAAAATCCATTACTCTGTGTGACCCTCAATGGTTCAGGGATACAGCTAGCCGTGGGCTCACAACTCCTTGTGACTCGGAACAACAATTTCCGACTTGCCCATCGAATCATGGTAAGAGCGCCTAGCAACATCGCCCCATGATTCCCTAGGTATCACTGATAGTGCCTGCAAGAACCAATAGATTTTGGTTAGCGTACAGTACGGTCCCTTCATCCATATATCCCGATCGAATCAACAACCATTGGTAAATCGAGAGTCGTTCGAGATTTGATAACTATGCAATACATCTTGAAGATCAAATAGTGACATCGCATGTGCTACTAAGAAACCATTTCTTAAAACACATCATGTACTCTGGCCAGAGATTCGTCACACTAATATCTCCTCAGATCGCATAGGATATCCACACTCGCAAGTATGCGGTGAATCCTTGACAACAAAGCATCGACTCCTATATGTGTTGTAACTGTACCCAATCCCGACACCTGATGACCCCAATAGAGTCGGTAAACGAGTCAAAGCACAGTACTAGCATATAGAGTCTCAATGATGTTTCAAGTAGTAAGGACTAATGGTGTACAACCAAAACCGCGGACTTTATCCACTCGATAAGTGATAACCACTTGGAAAGTCCGGATAGGGTAGTTCGATCATTCATCGTATGAATATCCATTTGCATGCTTTGAACAACTCTATGTTCCTTACCAATGAAACGTGGTACTCGGCATCGCAAATGCTAGTCTCAATCTCGAGCGATCCTTATCCTTATTATCGGACGGCTCAATCGACTAGGAACAGTTTAGAATATGCAGTGACTATAAGATGTGTTTCATGATAGTCATCCCCATGTGCTACCACATCTTACATACACTATAGTATATTCAAGGTCTTTATCAAAACAACAATAGTATATCACAATATAACAATATGAAGAAAGATAAAGTCATTACCATTAATAAAAGTGTAAATTATATTAAACAAAAGATTGTGAAACGACCCTAACCTCTATGCTTTATTTAATTTAAAGGAAATTACGGATTTATAAAAATTTTGCCATGACTTGTTTGCAAAGCAAACAAGCCATCTTAACCCAGTCAGCAATTCAAGTAAGGAAAAGAAACTGACGTAAAACTTAAGTGCGTTAAACATAAACATGAAATCCTAGTAACCACCTCCCGGTTACAGCATAATGTAAACTAAGGAATTTAAAAGAGTGCGTTAAACATAAACATGCATAGGTGATGGCATACTACAAATCATCAACTGTAGCACAGGGAATACACATCCTGGCTAAAAAAAAAAACGGTAAGTACTCAAATAACTCTTCATTATTACATAACAGAGTAAATATGCGGAAAACTTAAACATGCAATAGCGACGGTCATTGGGCTTCGCACTACCAGTGGCCTTAACCCAGTGGATCCTGCCCCTCCATCGCCTCAACATAAAACTCATCACCTGCAATCAAACAAGCGTAGTGAGTCTAAAGACTCAACAAGCATAAACAGTTGAATATCAAGGTTTAAAAATAGATGATGCTTTACTCAAACTATGATACTTAGTATACTTTTGAACTTTAACTGTAAATATGCATGAAACTAGAGTGTATAGGAAACATGCATTGATGAACTCACGCTATAGAAGACTTTCAACTTTCCTGACATAAACCTCATGCTTTACTTAACCTCATACTTTTCTTAACCTCATGCATGACTGACTGACATCAACGTAAGACGAGTCAAACTGAAACTTTAAACTTTAACTTTTAAACTTCTCTTTTTTTTTCCTCTTAGAAATTAGTTCCTTGATTTGTGACCCTCTGTTTCGATCATGATCATGGCTGCAGTGCACTATGCCGGCAAGACGACGAGATTTCTCCCGACGAACTTAACCCCTCTGTGGCAAGGAGACCGAGATTGCTCCCGATCCCACATTGCCCCTCTATGACAAGGAGACCGAGATTGCTCCCGATCCCACATTGCCCCTCTGTGGGTAGGGTAGACAAGATGTCTCTTGCTCCCTACCTAAACCTCTGTAACCTCTTGGTGAGTAGACCGAGGCATCCCCCGGCCTAACAACACCCCTCTTTGTCACAAACAAATCACTTCATTCAAAAACATTTACTTATTTTTCCTTTTCATTCATTAAGACTCGACTCACACCTTTTTAATCATGCATACATGAAAAGACCTCCTTTCACTTTATTTTTCTCAAGAACATGCCATATGCACACGAACATGCAACCTTTAAGATATGAGACTCAACTCAATTATGCTTTGGCATGCAAGACTCAAAGAGACTTTCTTTAAATTTTTCTTTGGCATCAAGAATAAGACTCACACACACGAATGTGCAACTTCAAGAATGAGACTCGACTCCATTGCATGTGAGAACGATGAGCGAGTGGCTGCCCCTAACCCTCAAGACTTTACTCTTTTGCCAAAGTCCTAACTTTTCAACTTAGACCGAGCAAGAAAACTGAAAAACCCTTTTTCTCACTCATGCCTTAACCAAAACCCGTCCTGCTTGAACCGACACATTCCTAACTCTTAAAATTTACCATATGACCAGGTTTCAATTTCCTTTGACCTCTTATACAAAATTCCAAACAACCCATCCCGGACAGCCCACTTTTGACTATAAATTTCTGCACCGACACTTAAACTTCAAAAATTCATAACTTATTGAATACTTATCCGAATTAAGCCCATTTTATACCGACACGACCGCAACGTCATGAACTAAACTTAGGACAAAACAGAATCGACACAGACCTCGACCAGGAAACTGCCCTGCCCGAATTCAGACTGCCCTGTCCAAACTAGACACCTCAAATGCCCTACTAGTTTGTGAAACCTTCAGCAATCATGCACCCTTGCTTCTAAGACCACTCCAATCCATCAAACACACTTAAAACCATCTCTTAGGACTTACATCAAACACTTGGGCAGCCCACTTCTTCACTTCGACATCACATATCAAAATTTACATGATTTTGCACCAAAAAGTGGCAACCTCAAGAGCAAACAATCAAGACCAATGCAATACATCAAAATGCTTCAAACACACTTCATTTCCATCCCTTACACATGTAAATTTTCGAAAATAGGGCACACCAATTTCTGGAAATTCGAAATTTACTTCATGCATGCAAAATGACTTAAGCTTTCCAACACAACTCACCATTTATCAACTTAAAACTCAATCTAATGCATAAATTCGAAAATCCCACATAAAAATCTAAAATTCTAGAAATGTATCAAGTCATACATGCTAAAAATCATAGTCATTTCGAAATTTAAAAAGAAGCTAGGAGCAAATACATAATAGCTTGATTGAAAGCCCAAGAAAAGTCTACACTTGCCTTCCAATCTTTTACCAAGAGAATTCGAAAATAAAAGGGAGAAGAGGGCTGGACACAATCTAAACTCCAAGCTAAGCTCCTTGTGAAGCTTCTCCGGTGGTGTAGGCGGCGGTGGGAGGCGGCGCCGGCGGCTAGAGGTGGAAGAGAGGGGTTGGCCGAGAGGGAGCTCCAAGAAGAGAGGAAGGGGGCGGCTCTAGAGTTTAGGAGGGGATAGGGTTTTAATTTTTGTGTTATAAAATGTTTGAGTGAGAAATAATGAGAGTGAAAATGTGTGTGTAGTGTTTTAAAGTTGCTTTTGTACTATTAAAAGTACTACTTGTACTATTACAACTTTTTACCTCCAACTTTTTCACCTTTAAAAAACTCCTAAGTTTAAAATTTTCAACTCTCAACATTTTTAATTAAAATTACACTAGCCCGGATTTAATAAAACCCTATTTTATGAAAAGTCTAGGAATAAATCCAAGAAAATAATAAATTTGCTTTTCGACCCCTTAAAAGTTTAAAATTTACATTTTTGGCCAAAATCCCCTTTTTCTTCTAACTTAAAATCTTAAAAAAAAAACGAAAGTCTTGATAATATACCACCGAAGCCCACCATCGTCGCCTGCCGGGACAGAAACTCACTAAACTAACAATTCAAGGCATTTTATTCAAATAAATCAAGCAATGATATCTTTAACTAAAACTTAAACAATTAACTTCAAGAAATTAAAAACATACATACTGAAAATAAATTTTAGGCATGAATATTTAAATCATGGAAATTCCAGGCACTACATAAACACTAACTTAGAAATTAAAATCAACAATTTAAATATTTTGATGTCGGAACAATAATTAAGATTTTTAAATAATAAGCAGAGCGATTAAAATAATTTAAACAAACTAGACAAACGATTAAAAGTTATTTAAATAAACGCACTAACGGCATAAAAACCTTTAAAATGATTTAGACAGATAACGACTTAAAAATAATTAAGCTAAATATTTAAAATCATTTAAATGAATAAACTAAGCAATTAAAATAATTTAAATAAGAAAGCTTAAACCTTTACAATACTTAAAACAAGTAAGCTGCACGATAAAAATCATTTGAATAAAGAAACTGAAACAATAAAAACATAACTCACATAAATAATTTAAATCAATTAAAATTAAAGATAATGATCTTAATATTTATTAAATTAATGAATGCGATTTAGTAGATTGGATTACAGGTACTACAGATTGTTTATACAAAGAGTCATCAAAGCCCTTAGCCACAAGTTGGCTCACCGGGCACCCACTCTTTCATTCTGGCTCGTGAACCCTTACCATAAAATTTCCACTCGTCCGCCATCTCCAGTTTGGACCTCACAATCTTCTGGAAACAGTCAACTGTGGCTCTGTGCTTGTTTAGCATATCGATACCGATTATGCAATCAAAATCAAATAAACCAAGAACAATACAATCCAGCTCAATCTCATGACCCTCGTTCTATAGCATACAATTTCTGACAGACTTCACTGATACTATAACTTTTTCCCAACGGCGAAGATATAGATACTAAAGTAGCTAAAAGGTCAACAGGAAATTCATGTAATGCAACAAATTGCTCAGATATAAATGTGTGTGAGGCACCTGTATCGACTAACACATAAGCAGGATAACCATAAATAGAGCAGTTACCTGCAATCACATCATCAGGCGCCTCTTGTGCTTGCTCTTCAGTCAAAGCAAACACTCGTGCTGGTTGTCTTAGAGGTTGATTCACTGACTGGCCTCCTCCTCCTCTACCTTGTGCTGCTGGTTGTGGTTGAAATGAATGCACAGAAGATCCTGATTGGGCCACTGGTCTCGATGATCCAATAACATGTGCACCTCCAGAACCACTTTGTGGGCAGACTCGTGCAAAATGACCTGTCTGATTACAAATATGACAAGTACCAAAAACTCCTCGGCATTGTTCATTGGTATGGCGACCCCACATTTGGTGCAATAAACATCAAACCTTTGTCAAGTTCTAGACTGTCGAGATCCACTCGAACTAGAATAACTAATACCTCCAGATCTCTTGAACCGTTTGCTCTAACCCTTGAAGAAAATCTTCCTACCACTGCTACTACCTCCAGCATCAAATCGAGGTGGCAGTGGAATCTGTGGCTGCTCTTGTGATTGTCTCATTGGCTGGGGTACAAACTGTGCTCCTCGTTGCCTCAGTATCCCTGCTTCAGCTCCCTTTGCACGATTCAAAGCATCGGCAAAGTTAATCGGTCTTCCCGAATTTACAAGAGTGAACACATCTGGATTCAAGCCATTTATAAATTGATTGTCCTGAGCTTCATCATTGACAGAAATATGTGGAGCAAACTTCAACAGGCTAGTGAACTTTGCAACATATTCTTCGATATTCATCGGTCCCTATTGCAAACTCGCAAACTCCGCTCCCTTGTCCTTACGATAAGAAACAGGAAAGAATCGCTGATAGAAAGCAGTTTTAAATACAGACCATGTGATAACTGTACCTTGATGTTCATATTCCCTCTTTATCGCTATCCACCAACTCTTTGCAAGTCCACGTAGTTGATGAATCACGAATCTCACACGACGATCATCTGTATAGTCGAGGGACTCGAATAACTGCTCAATATCCTCTAGCCAATTTTCACAATCCACAGCATTCTCAGTTCCTTGCAACTTTGGTGGTTTGAATGATTGGAATCGTTTCAGAAGTTTCTCCATCGGATTAGCATCACCAAACACATCAGTAACAGTACTAATCTGTCCATGTTCAGGTGCTGTTGCTGGTATTTGTGCAGCATTAGTCTGATCAGGCTGATTTATTGCCAATGTCAGTCTAACTCTCGGTGCTGGTCGGGGAGGCATATCTGATAATCAAACAGATTAGTGTACATCTCATCATCATATCATAACACAATTATGTTTCAGTCCGCCTCTGATAAGCACACAATGCCTTCTCAAGAGATCGAGTTCTGATTCAGTTGCAGTCTAACATGCTTCCAATCATATCAGATAACAGATAGCATGCAATTCTTAAAGCTCTAAATCATTTCAAATAATAAACATTCTTCAAGAATAAATAAATCAGAATAGAAAACTCGATCTACCCCGCTCATCTATTCTTAGTCCGAGAAACTTAAGCTCTGATACCACCTGTTGTGAAGCCTCGGGTTGCTAATCTCATTCTTAGGGCAATTAGTAATTAAACATCATTAATAAACAAAGGAAGGAATAAGATCAAACAAAAAAATTTTTTTTCAAAGGGGTGCGCGCGGGGTTGGTTAAAAAGAGCAGACCGTTCGCCCCCTTAACCCAACTCTCGGGTTGTGAACAAAATAGGCAGCGCTCGGTCCGCTTAAAAGAGCAGACCTAGCACAACTCTGGGCAGCCTTTTGCTCTGGTTTTTTACAGGAAAATTTGATCCTTTCAACACTTTCTATCCAACATATTGAAGTCCCAAAACATATAAATATATATAGAACAAGATCTAAACATGTTTATACCAAGCTCATACATCAAACTAGAGGTTTGAATCCAACCAAAAGTATGAAATTATACAAAGTGTTCATCAATTCCTCAGGAACAACAGCTAGAGTGTTTTCTAACATGCTTTCTAGACTTCATATACATCATTTCACCAACAACAACCCGATTCCACATATCTAGACTCTCTCATGAGATACCCTCATCGACTTTGTCCAGCTCCTGCCCCATCTGATGCCATGCACACATACAAAACAAAGAAACAGCCGGATAAACTCCGGTGAGAAAACATTTCCAGTATAATCGACATATATAAAGCGTTAAATAAATCACATCGACTCTATTCATATCGAATCAACAATAGAGTAAATAACGCATATATCGATTAAGAATTGATTCATAATTCGTCATTGCCATCAAGATTCGTAACCGATCTTGACATGGATATCCATCTATCGTAGTCATTCTGGACTAGAAAATAAGATCGCCTCAGATCTTGGCATAGAATAAATTCAATATCATATCATATCATCAACATATCGACTCAAACTCAAAGATCCACTACCTGAGATGGATCGACAACATCAAATTCAAAACAAAACTATAACAAGTATGTGGTTTTGACGGGACAACTCAAGAAGCGTCATTCTCGAGTTCCAAAATCCCTGACTCGCGATGTCGTCACTATACCTTCGTATATCTCGGTTCTGAATTCTTCAATCTGAAATATGACAATCAAAATACTCATATCAAACTTCGTTCAATCTTATTATATCAGAATCGAATCAAAACCATCAATAGATCATCAATCAATATCATTTCAAACCTCAACTTCTTCTTCGGTTCAAATTTGGATTTCTCGAGTTGATCGAGCTTGAAACTAATCTGAAATGTAACGATTATGATCACGAAACATTAGTATACAATCACAAGATCCTCAGCTCAATCATACACTATCAGAACAACTTCAAAACACGATTCGATGGCGTAGCGATTAAAAATCGGTAATCGACGAAATATCGAATTCATTTCTATCTTCAATTCAATTCATACGTGCATCTAATTCAATACACCATCATCCAAATCATCTTATCAGCAGATATAATTCATCCAATATAAGTTGGAAATCAAAACAAGTTCATTCAATACTAAATCTTCGATCCGGTTTCAAATATACAAGCGATAGAATTCCAAGAACATGATAAAAGCATAAAATCTGATCTCTGCTCATATACTGATCTCTTAATCTATCAAAAACATCATAATACTTAAACGAGATCGAAGCCCTCATTGCTAGGATTCCAAAACAATTTACGGAATCGAAATCGGACGATCGGATCAAAAGATACGGCGATTTGAAATTTATGATATCAAAAGAAAAGAAAGGATCTCGGCTCCTCTGTTCTTATTTCTGAAATTAGTTTGCATATCACACATATACATGCTGATAAATCAAAGAATAATCTGATAACTTCAAGCCAAATTGCATTTTAGCCCCTCAATTCTTCAGAAATTGCAATTTAGTCCTCGGCCCTTATTTTAATCAATTTCAATCCTAAATAATTTAAAAATTTTAGAATTTAAATCAAAACTCTAAATATTCCCAAATTAAATATACTCGGATTAAAATTAAATTACCTCGGATTACATTAAATAATCCTGGATTAAATTAAATAATCCTGGGCCTTACATTTCTCCCCCACTAAGACATGATTTTGTCCTCGAATTCATAAACAATCAAGATATGGAGTCTGTATACTCATAAGAATAAAGAATAACTGTAAACTGAATAAGAACTCACATCAGTGAAATAGATAAGAAAATCGTTGTCTCATGTCGTCTTCAGCTTCCCATGTCGCTTCTTCAACTCCGTGTCGACTCCATTCAATTTTCACCAATGGAATGGTTTTCGTTCGGAGTTGTTTTACCTTCCTATCGAGTATCTGAATCGGCTGTTCAAAGTAGCTAAAAGTTTCATCCAACTCAGCTTCATCAGTTTTCAAGATATGAGATTCATCAGGTTGATACTTGCGAAGCATCGAGACATGAAATACATCATGGATATCAGATAAAGATATAGGAAGAGCGAGTCGATAAGCAAGATTGCCTATCATCTCAAGTATCTCATACGGCCCAATAAATTGCGGAGATAACTTCCCTCTCTTTCCAAATTTGACTGTGCCCCTAAACGGTGAAATCTTTAAGAACACTCTATCTCCTTGTTCAAAAGATAATGGCCGACGTCGAACATTCGCATATCTGGCTTGTCTATGCTGTGCTGTTCTCATGCTCTGCTGGATCAATTTCACTTTCTCATTCATCTGTCTAATCATATCCGGCCCTAACTCAGGTACCTCAGACACATCATCCCAATATAATGGTGATCGACACTTCCTCCCATATAACGCTTCAAATGGTGCCATCTATATACTCGTCTGATAACTGTTATTATATGAAAATTCCACAAGTGGTATGGAATCTTGCCATGTAGTACCAAAATCAAGTACTACAACTCTAACCATATCCTCAAGAGTCTGAATAGTTCGTTCAGATTGTCCGTCAGTTTGAGGATGATAAGCAGTACTCAAATGTAAGCGCGTACCTAGAGCTTCCTGTAAGCTATGCCAAAAGTGCGAAGTAAATCTAGGATCTCGATCAGATACAATCGACTTTGGCACACCGTGCAATCTTACCACTTCTCGAATATAGAGATCTGCCATTTGATCATGACGATAAGTCATTCGGTAGGGAATTAAACATGCAGATTTCGTCAATCTGTCAATGATCACCCAAACAGCATCGCATCCTCGGGATGATCATGGCAACTTCATCACAAAATCCATGGAAATATGGTCCCATTTCCATTCAAGAATAGATAAACTCTGCAATAGACCTCCAGGCTTCTTCCTTTCAGCCTTCACCTGTTGGCAATTCAAACATTTTGATACAAATTCAGTCACATCAGACTTCATTTGTTTCCACCAGTACTGATTCTTTAAATCGTTGTACATTTTTCTGCCTCCAGGGTGAATGCTGAATCTACTATTATGAGCTTCTTTCAATATTTTCTATTTCAAATCAACCACATCTGGAACAATAAGTCGGTTATTCACATACAATACATCATAATCACTAACCTTATATTCAGACTGATGTCCTGATCTGATCATTTTAATCGACCTTTGAACATTCAAATCAGACTTTTGTGCTTCTTTGATTCGAATCAATAGTTCTGGCTCAGCACTGATAGCATATACTCTCATCGGTCTTCTATCTGTCTCAAATATATCCAAAAATACAGTAATCTTCAATCAAATTAGATACACCTATAGTAGACAAGGACAAAGCACATACCTTCCTACATAGGGCATCTGCTGCTGCATTCGACTTCCCTGGATAATATTTGATTTCACAATCAAAATCTTTCAATAAATCGAGCCATCTTCGTTGTCTCATATTCAGTTCCGACTGTGAGAATAGATACTTCAAACTCTTGTGATTATAAAAGATTTCGAATTTCTCACCATATAAATAATGTCGCCAGATCTTCAATGCAAAGACGATCGCTGCCAATTCAAGATCATGAACTGGATATCTAACTTCATGTGTTTTCAGTTGTCGAGAAGCATAAGCGACAACATGTCCTCTTTGCATTAATACACATCCCAAACCTTGGTGAGAAGCATCACAATAAACAACAAAATAACCAGTACCTGAAGGGATTGTCAAGAATGGTGTTGTAGTCAATCTTTTCTTCAGCTCTAGAAAACTAGATTCACATGCTTCAGACCACACAAACGATGCATTTTTCTGTGTAAGCTATGTAATAGGCTTTGCAATAGACTAGAAGTCTAGAATAAATCGACGATAATATCCTGTCAAGCCCATGAAACTTTGAATTTCTGTCACAGATGTTGGCCTCTGCCAACTGATCACAGCTTCCACTTTGCTTGGATCAACTGAAATACCATCTCCTGATATAATATGACCCAGAAATACCACCTGTTTCAACCAAAACTCACATTTGGATAGCTTAGCATACAGTTTCTCTTCTCTTAATGTCTTCAAAACTGTTCGCAAGTGGTCAGCATGATCAAACAAATTCTTAGAGTAAATCAATAAATCATCGATAAATATGATCACGAAGTCATCTAGATACTTTTGAAATACTCTATTCATTAATCCCATAAACACTGCTGGTGCATTCGTTAGACCAAAAGGCATGACTATAAATTCATAATGGTCATACCTGGTTCTAAAAGCAGTCTTAGGGATATCCTCGTCTCTTACCCTCAATTGATGATAACCAGATCGTAAATCAATCTTCGAATATACTGACGAACCCTTCAATTGATCAAATAAATCATCTATACGAGGTAAAGGATATCGATTCTTTACCGTTGCTTTATTCAATTGCCGGTAGTCAATACATAGCCTCATCGATCCATCTTTCTTTCTAACAAATAATACCGGAGCACCCCATGGGGAAACACTTGGTCTAATATAACCTTTGGCTAAAAACTCTTCAAGCTGTTCTTTCAGTTATTTCAATTCAATTGGTGCCATACGGTAAGATGCTTTTGATATCGGTTGCGTACCTGACATCAATTCTATGCTGAAATTTACCTCTCGAAATGGAGGCAATCCCGGAATCTCATCAGGGAAAACATCAGCGAATTCACTAACCACTGGGAAGTCAGCCGATTTAGGGCTATTCTTCAGTACATCAACTGCATAAATCAGAAATCCATCTGCTCCTTTCTGTAACAAATCAGTCATAAGAAGAACAGATATCAAAGGAATTCTGGCTCGTGAACCCTTACCATAAAATTTCCACTCGTCCGCCATCTTTGGTCTGAACCTCACAATCTTTTGGAAACAGTCAACTGTGGCTCTGTGCTTGGTTAGCATATCGATACCGATTATATAATCAAAATTAGATAAACCAGGAACAATACAATCCAGCTCAATCTCATGACCCTCGTACTGTAGCATACAATTTCTGACAGACTTCACTGATACTATACCTTTTCCCAATGGCGAAGATATAGATACTACAATAGCTAAAAGGTCAACAGGCAATTCATGTAATGCAACAAATTGCTCAGATATAAATGTGTGTGAGGCACCTGTATTAACTAACACATAAGCAGGATAACCATAAATAGAGCAGTTACCTGCAATCACATCATCAGTCGCTGCTTGTGCTTGCTCTTCAGTCAAAGCAAACACTCGTGCTGGTTGTCTTGGAGATTGATTCACTGACTGGCCTCCTCCTCCTCTACATTGTGCTGCTGGTTGTGGTTGAAATGAATGCATAGAAGATCCTGATTGGGCCACTGGTCGCGATGATCCAATACCCTACGCACCTCCAGAACCACGTTCTGGGGAGACTAGTGCAAAATGACCTGTCTGATTACAAATGTGAAAAGTACCAAAAACTCCTCGGCATTGTTCATTGGTATGGCAACCCCCACATTTGGTGCAATAAACATCAAACATTTGTCCAGTTCTAGAATGTCGGGATCCACTCGAACTAGAAGAACTACTACCTCCAGATATCTTGAACTGTTTGCTCTTACCCTTGAAGAAACTTTTCCTACCACTGCTACTACCTCCAGCATCAAATCGAGGTGGCGGTGTAATCTGTGGCTGCTCTTGTGATTATCTCATTGGTTGCGGTACAAATTGTGCTCCTCGTTGCCTCAGTATCCCTGCTTTAGCTCCCTTTGCACGATTCAAAGCATCGGCAAAGTTATTCGGTCTTCCCGAATTTACAAGAGTGAACACATCTGGATTCAAGCCATTTATAAATTGATCGGCCTGAGCTTCATCATTGACAGAAATATGTGGAGAAAACTTCAACAGGCTAGTGAACTTTGCAACATATTCTTCGATATTCATCGGTCCCTATTGCAAACTCGCAAAATCCGCTCCTTTGTCCTTACGATAAGAAACAGGAAAGAATTGCTGATAAAAAGCAGTTTTAAATACAGACCATGTGATAACTGTACCTTGATGTTCATATGCCCTCTTTGTCGCTATCCACCAACTCTTTGCAAGTCCATGTAGCTGATGAATCACCAATCTCACACGAAGATCATCTGTATAGTCGAGGGACTCGAATAACTGCTCAATATCCTCTATCCAATTTTTACAATCCACAGCATTCTCAGTTCCTTGCAAATTCGGTGGTTTGAATGATTGGAATCGTTTCAGAAGTTTCTCCCTCAGATTAGCATCACCAAACACATCAGTAGCAGTACTAATCTATCCATGTTCAGGTGCTGTCGCTGGTATTTGTGCAGCATTAGTCTGATCAGGCTGATTTACTGCCAATGTCTGTCTAACTCTTGGTGCTGGTCAGGGAGGCATATCTGATAATCAAACAGATTAGTGTACAACTCATCATCATATCATAACACAATTCTGTTTCAGTTCGCCTCTGATAAGCACACAATGCCTTCGCAAGATATCGAGTTCTGATTCAATTGCAGTCTAACATGCTTCCAATCATATCAGATAACAGATAGCATGCAATTCTTATAGTTGTAAATCATTTCAAATAATAAACATTCTTCAAGAATAAATAAATCAGAATAGAAAACTTGATCTACCCCGCTCATCTATTCTTAGTCCGAGAAACTTAAGCTCTGATACCACCTGTTGTGAAGCCTCGGGTTGCTAATCTCATTCTTAAGGCAATTAGTAATTAAACATCATTAATAAACAAAGAAAGGAATAGGATAAAAAAAATATTCAAAGGGGGTGCGTGGAGTTGGTTAAAAAGAGCAGACCGTTCGCCCCCTTAACCCAACTCTCGGGTTGTGAACAAAATAGGCAGCGCTCGGTCCGCTAAATAGAGCAGACCGAGCACAACTCTTGGCAGCCTTTTGCTCTGGTTTTTTACAGCAAAATTTGATCCTTTCAACCCTTTCTATCCAACATATTGATGTCCCAAAACATGTAAATATATATAGAACAAGATCTAAACATGTTTATACCAAGCTCATACATCAAACTAGAGGTTTGAATCCAACCAAAAGCATGAAATTATACAAAGTGTTCATCAATTCCTCAGGAACAACAAATAGAGTGTTTTCTAACATGATTTCTAGACTTAATATACATCATTTCACCAACAACAACCCGAGTCCACATATCTAGACTCTCTCATGAGCTACCCTTGTCAACTTTGGCCAGCTCCTGCCCCATCTGTTGCCATGCACACATATAAAACAAAGCAACAGACGGATAAACTTCGGTGAGAAAACATTCCCATTATAATCGACATATATAAAGCGTTAAATAAATCACATCGACTCTATTCATATCGACTCAACAATAGAGTAAATAACACATATATCGATTAAAAATTGATTCATAATTCGTCTTTGCCATCAAGATTCGTAACCGATCTTGATATGGATATCCATCTATCGTAGTCATTCTGGACTAGAAAATAAGATCGCCTCAGATCTTGGCACAGAATCAATTCAATATCATATCATATCATCATCATATCGACTCAAACTCAAAGATCCACTACCTGAGATGGATCGACAACTTCAAATTCAAAACAAAACTATAACAAGTATGTGGTTTTGACGGGACAACTCAAGAAGCGTCATTCTCGAGTTCCAAAATCCATGACTCGCGATGTCGTCATTATACCTTCATATATCTCGGTTATGAATTCTTCAATCAGAAATATGACAATCAAAATACTCATATCAAACTTCGTTCAATCTTATTATATAAGAATCGAATCAAAACCATCAATAGATCATCAATCAATATCATTTCAAACCTCAACTTCTTCTTCGGTTTAAAGTCAGATTTCTCGAGTTGATCGAGATTGAAACTAATCTGAAATGTAACGATTATGATCACCAAACATCAGTATAAAATCACAAGATCCTCAGCTCAATCATAGACTATCAGAACAACTTCAAAACACGATTCGACGGCGTAGCGATTGAAAATCGGTAACCGACGAAATATCGAATTCATTTCTATCTTTTATTCAATTCATACGTGCATCTAATTCAATACACCATCATCCAAATCATCGTATCAACAGCTATAATTCATCCAATATAAGCTGGAAATCACAACAAGTTCATTCAATACTAAATCTTCGATCCGGTTTCAAATATACAAGCGATAGAATTCCAAGAACATGATAAAAGCATAAAATATGATCTCTGCTCATATACTGATCTCGTAATCTATCAAAAACATCATAATACTTACACGAGATCAAAGCCCTTGTTGCAAGGATTCCAAAACAATTTACGGAATCGAAATTGAACGATCGGATCAAAAGATACGGCGATTTAAAATTTATGAAATCAAAAGAAAAGAAAGGATCTCGGCTCCTCTGTTCTTATTTCTGAAATTAGTTTGCATATCACACGTATACATGCTGATAAATCAAAGAATAATCTGATAACTTCAAGCCAAATTGCATTTTAGCCCCTCAATTCTTCAAAAATTGCAATTTAGTCCTCGGCCCTTATTTTAATTCAATTTCAATCCTAAATAATTTAAGAATATTAGAATTTAAATCAAAACTCTAAATATTCCTAAATTAAATATACTCGGATTAAAATTAAATTACCTCGGATTACATTAAATAATCCTGGATTAAATTAAATAATCATGGGCCTTACATAACATCTGTATCTACCTCAGACAAATAGTTGTAAATAGTCATTGGGCACCAAACTTACACAATTTAACTGACCATTTCAAAACATACATGAACACCTAAGTGCTCAGCTTTCACTATCCAAGTGAATTCTAATGCTGACGAATCCATGTTGTAACTTAGCAGGCTCATGACATTTGTCAATAGAATCGAGTATCTTTTCAAGGTTATCAAACTGAAACCAAATTATATTTTAACGTATCTGTTGCAATGATCTCTAGACTGAGTAAATTTTTCATCCCCTTCTGAAGTACAAAAGACTTCCAGAATATCAATGGAAATATATTCTCCCATGTCTATCGTATATCACATTTCACGTCTCCCAGTATAAGTCATCACAGTGCCCTGATAAAATTCTTGTTTTCTTGACAATCCATTAGTCGAATTCCAATTCTTACACGAAAACTTACCTAAGTAAACTCATCACTTAGAATTTCCTGTTCATCTCGTAATCAAGATCCTGATTACTAATATACCTCTGATAGAATCAAACAATATTGGTAAAACTCCTGTTTCTCCCCCAGTATCACGTGCTAGAACTACCCGTCCAGAATATTTACTTGTCAAGGAATCTTTTCCAAGACTATTCTGTCCACGGAAAGCAAAGTCTTTATATCTGATGAAGTTAGACGATAACTCAAATCCCTTGGAACTAATCCAGTACCAAGTATAATTCCAGAAGACTCAAATAAATCCTGAATATTTTCCTGATAGTTATACCCATTGCTATAACTGTACATACAACGAGACTGAGGTAAGTCTTCCTATAATGCCAAACTGGAACAAAAGAATCCTTCCAAAATACACCGGCATAAGGTCGCACTTACTATACCATCTCAAAACCCGACAATCAAGAGCACCCTGGCATAACTCAACCTTGAGTCTCTGATATTATGAAATTTTCCTATCTGGGCCAAAATCATTGGTCAAGGAAAATTCTCTGTAGAGGCACAACTCAAATCCCGAGTCTGCAAGAATCTGATAATTAAATCCTGTTGAATATCAATTCAACTAATCTCCTGGATTAAATCCTAAAATCACAAATCAAGATTAAAACTTGTCTACTCAAAACAATTACTTGTCAAGGAAAAATCCATTCCAAGACTGTTATGTCAACGGAACATCTTTATCACAAACTGTGGGGACCTGGGTTGCTAATCTTATCTTAGGGCAATTTAGTATAAACAACAATGAATCAAGTACACAAAGGATATAAAGATCCAAGAGC
Source organism: Henckelia pumila (assembly GCF_033568475.1). Classification (NCBI taxonomy): domain Eukaryota; kingdom Viridiplantae; phylum Streptophyta; class Magnoliopsida; order Lamiales; family Gesneriaceae; genus Henckelia; species Henckelia pumila. The sequence goes on from NC_133121.1 coordinate 51,234,630, forward strand.
TAAAAAAATTTTTTTTTTTTTTAAAATTTACAGTGTCTCGCTCGATCGGCGAAAGTTGCCCGATCGACCGAGCTCAAACTAGAAGCTCTCGGGTCCAGGGAAATCTTGGTCTCGCTCGATTGGTGAATTTCTACCTATCGAGCAGGCAACAAAACTCGATTTCTCTGCCTTGCAAAATAAGGGCCTCGCTCGATCGGCGAACTTCTACCGATCGAGCGGGCTACATTTTCCAGAAATGCAGGAAAGATTTTTGCTGTACAAACTTGAAACATACATCCACATACTTTGATACAAGCTCCAAAATAATAAACATGCAATCTAATAACATCTGATAAGCTTTCCTACACAGGCTAAGACATATTCAACTAATTATACAAGATTCTTGTATTCTTTTCTAACATGTTTATCCACTCAAAGTACATGTTTTGCTGCTAAAACCCGTGTCCTCACATGCTAAGACTCTATCTCGAGCTATCCCTGTCTTTTCTGACCAGCTCCTGCCCCACCTATTGCCATGCACACATACAAAACAAAGCAATAGCCGGATACCTCCGGTGAGAATAAAATCCCAGTATAAATAACAAAACATGCAATAACAATAGCATCTCATCTAATGCTATAAAATAAATGCAATGCATGTTTGAAGAATAGGCTATCAAAGCTGATATCAATAAAGTTTGGTTCTTTGGGATCCCGAGGAATAAAATAACTATCAAACCGCCGACACTCCCAATCGAGGCGACATCAAGTATTTTAATCCTCTGACTTTGGTGCAATTATAGAGAGTCTTCTGGCTCTGAAAGCGAAGGCTGCAATCCATGCCACTCAACTATAATTCCCCAAACGTCATTTCGTACTCTAGGCTAATCTGCCCTTTATGCTTTACTGGCTGGAGTTCAAGATGAATGCAACATAAGCTGTATGCATTAAAGACTGTAAAACATCTTGAACATGTAATCACATAATCAAACATAGCATCAAAACTCATATAAATCACATAGAAGCACATAACAAAACAATAGCAAGAACGTATGTGATTTACTCGAGAATAATAGCTATCTCGAGGGTTCTATCCCATCTGGATAGCTGTCATTTATACCTTTCGATGTTGAGTCTGAAAGGACTTCAAATCTGTAAATACAATCAACAACAACATGTCAAAATCTGCTCAGCTTCTCAACTTCATTTCAAGTACAATACTAGCAAACCTTGCTTCAACTCTTTCTCGGTTCAAATCGGGACTCTCGAATCGTCAATCGTCAAATGAAAGCTGAGAAATAACATATCCAATAACTAACAATATCAGATGCAACTCAAACCATGCTCCTTTTAAACAATAATATCAAAGTCTTGACATTTTGCGAATCGACGGCGTAACGGCTACAAACCGGCAATCCAAACAATATCCAAAGCAATCCAACAATCAAGATCACTTATAATCTCATATCAATATCATCAAAAACATCATAATCAGATAGGGTAGGGTTCGAATTTTGCTTCATAAAATCATATAAAATCCGAACGATAGTCTTTTTCCGAACCGTCTGCGAATACGTAATCGGTACAGCTCATAAATGCTTATATCTTAAAATCATAAATTTCCATCTTCAACATACAAATAAAGTCTGAGAAATATGAATGAAACTTGTACCAAAACGAAGGTCTCGGAGCGGCGATCGCAGATATATATTTATCTGGAATTTCTGACAACCGGAGCGCGAGTTATCGAAGCTTTTTCAGAGCAAAAATGGAGTGGGGTTTGGTTCAGCCGTGTTCTGACCTTTTCTTCCTTTCTTTTCTGATAACACACGTTGGAATCAGATATATTAAAGGTAAGTTGAGATATATATTTGTAGTGACCCTTACCCGGATCACCTACTAAACAGAACTTAGGCATGCAATTAACTTAATAAAACAGATATCAGAATAAAACTGCGGAAACCATAAACATTATACAATCCCAAGAAAAGGAATCTGTAATTTATCCAATAATATACAACCAAATCGAATAGCTGTATAAACCCAAATAACAGTAATAAAACCTAAGCGAAGCTCCAGCTGGCCAACCACTGACTAGCCCCTCCTGGATCCACCCTCCTCGTCCAATCGCAAACCTGCCCCATGGAATAGGGTGTCCAGAAAATACAGAGTACGAGACGTGAGCATAAAACGCTCAGTGCGAGAGTATGAGTATACATGCATGCAAAGTGAACTCCCTATAGACTCGAGGTCAAGGATCAGATAACAGAGACAGACCTGGCCCTGGTATGTAGCACGCTGTGCCGTCGCTTCAGGAGGTGGCTCCCATACCGAGATAACCGTGGATACGCCGGACCCAAATCGATGGAAGTCCATCCACTAACAGGATAGGGTACAACCCTACTAACAGACATCTCGAAGGAGATACAACAAGATGCAAATGAATGCAGCATAATATCATAGCATATAAATCATGCAGTCACATAATACATGCATACTCAGTCAGGATATCTCGAACAGTACTTTCGTACCTCAAAACAGTGCAAGCTCTACCAACTCTAGGTCCACGCCTATAGTCTGCTCTACACTGCCAAATGATACTACTATCATTAAAGTACTCTAAAAGCCTTAACTAAGCTATTGCATACTCCTAAATATTTATAGGAAGCAAAAGCTATACCTTCGTCCGTCGTTAGCCCTTTGATGTCGATGCCTCCAGAACTTGGGCACAACTCCGCTACGACTACCGAACGCCTCGCCGACCTCCGGACCAAGCCTAAGAAGACTAGAACAGCTCCAAAAGGACTAGAAAGGAAAGGAGAACTCGGAATTGGCAAATGAAAGTGAAGCCTCGGCCTTCTATTTATAGACAACGATCGGAACTTCCGATCCCTGATCGGAACGTCCGAACCTCGATCGGAACGTCCGATCCTGCCATCGGAGCTTCCGAAGATCCTGATCTGCCACGTGTCAAAATATCACTTGTTGACTCCGGATAGGGGTGATCGGAGCCTCCGGTCCTGATCGGAGCTTCCGATCCAACCACACGTCATGCCTGACGTAATACCGATCGGAGCTTCCGATCCTATTCGGAGCTTCCGATCCTGATCGGACCTTCCGATCTCACCTTCGGAGCTTCCGAACTCTACCCAAGTAATTATGATTAATCCCTTAATTACTGATACTGGTTACGGGCTACTACATTCTTCCCCACTTAAGATATTTCATCCTCGAAAACAGATCTTAAGTACCGAATGCAAATACAGAAATCATAAACATTCTTTATTCAAATCAAACGTTTACAGAGTTTGCAACTTGAATACAACTCAAAGAATGAAATCAAAACAACTCAGGATGGTCTTTACGCATCCTGTCCTCAAGCTCCCAAGTAGCTTCCTCAGTGCCTCGGCGCTGCCACTGAACTAAAACCAAAGGAATGACTTTGTTCCGTAAAACCTTATCCTTATAATCCAGGATACGAAGAGGTTTTTCAACATAAGTCAAATCCTTGTCTACCTGAACCTCAGACCGCTGCAGAATATGAGATTCATCCGCCACATACCGTCGCAACAGAGATACGTGGAACACGTCGTGAATACTGGATAGATGCGGTGGCAAAGCAAGTCGATAAGCGAAATCGCCAATGCTCTCCAAGATCTCAAACGGAATGATAAATCTGGGAGACAACTTGCCCTTAAGGCCAAATCTGAGAATCTTGCGGAAAGGTGACACTCTCAGAAACACTTTCTCCCGACCTCGAACTGCAAGGGCCTACGCTTGATATTAGCATAGCTGGCCTGACGATCCTGTGCAGTCTTAATCCGTTTCTTGATCTGATCAACAATGTCTATCGCCTGTTGGATAAACTCCGGTCCCTCAGCCTGTCTCTCCCCCACTTCTTCCCAGAAGAGTGGAGTACGACAACGTCGCCCATACAATGCCTCAAAAGGTATCATCCCAATACTAGTATGATAGCTGTTGTTGTAAGCGAACTCGATCAACGGCAAATGATCCTGCCAGGCTGAACCAAAATCCAAGACGCACGCTCTAAGCATATCCTCTAAACGTACGGATAGTGCGTTCTGACTGACCATCAGTCTCCGGGTGATAGGCTGTACTCAAACTGAGAGTAGTACCCATCGCACGCTGAACACTCCCCCAAAATCTAGAAGTAAACCTGGGGTCCCGATCGCTGGCAATGCTCACAGGCACTCCATGAAGTCGGACGATCTCCTGAATGTACATCCGTGCCATGCGATCCACAGAGTACTCTCGGCTATAGGCAATGAAATGCGCTGACTTGGTGAGTCGGTCCACCACAACCCAGATAGCATCACAGTTCCTCGGGGATACCGGCAAATGGGTCACAAAGTCCATTGTGATAAACTCCCATTTCCATTCAGGAATAGGCAGACTGTGAAGCAATCCTCCAGGTCGTCGGTGCTCTGCCTTGACCGTTGACACACCAAACATCTCGAAACAAACTGATCAACACTGCGTTTCATTCCCTTCCACCAGAAACGAGTACGTAGATCCTTGTACATCTTGTTGCTCCCAGGATGAATACTCAACTTAGTGCGATGCGCCTGAGACAAAATATCCTCTCGCAACTCTACATCCTGCGGAATCACAAGCCTACCAGACAAACACAGAAAGCCATCTGACTGATAATGAAATCCAGACGAGCTACCCTCGTTAGCTAGACGAGCTAAACGCTGGGTCTTCGAATCAGACATCTGAGCATCTCGGATCCGCGAATACAAGGCTGACTCAGATAATATCGCAAACATCTGGATACTCTGCATACCTTTCTTATGCTTGAAGGTATAACCTGAAGTACAACAGTCACTGATCGCACTAGACATCGAACAAGTCTGAAGTGCGGATAGTCGCACCTTGCGACTCAAAGCATCAGCGGTGAGATTAGCAGCTCCCGGATGGTACTTAATCTCGCAATCATAATCCTTAAGCAAATCCATCCAACGTCTCTGCCTCATGTTCAACTCCGCCTGAGTGAACAAATACTTGAGACTCTTATGGTCGGTGAAGATCTCAAATTTCTCGCCATACAGATAATGACGCCAGATCTTCAAAGCGAACACAATGGCTGCTAACTCCAAATCATGGACTGGATAATTGTCCTCGTGAAGCTTCAGCTGTCTAGAAGTGTATGCGATCACATGCCCATTCTGAGTCAGGACACAACCTAACCCCTGAAGAGAAGCATCCGTGTAAACTACATACCCTCCAGATCCTGACGGTAATGCCAACACCGGCGCAGAAGTCAACCGCCGTCGAAGCTCACGGAAATTCTCCTCGCACTCGGAGGACCACTCGAAATCCACACCCTTGCGGGTAAGCTGCGTCAACGGTCGAGCTAACTGAGAGAAGTTCAGAATGAAGCGACGATAATACCCTGCTAGACCCAGAAAAACTACGGATCTCAGCAACTGTCATCGGACGCGACCAATTAAGTACTGCTTCAATCTTGCTTGGATCAACAAAAATCCCCTCCCTGGATATGATATGGCCAAGAAAGACCACTCTATCCATCCAAAACTCACACTTGCTCAGCTTGGCGTACAACTGCTCATCTCGAAGAGTCTGTAGTACCAACCGCAAGTGAGAAACATGCTCTTCCGTATTACGCGAATACACCAAGATGTCGTCAATGAAGACCACGACAAACTTGTCCAAATACTCCCTGAAGACGCGGTTCATCAAATCCATGAATATAGCCGGCGCATTAGTCAAACCAAAGGGCATCACTAGGAACTCGTAATGCCCATAGCGAGTACGAAATGCAGTCTTGGCTACGTCTTGATCACGGACTCTCAACTGATAATACCCAGATCTCAAGTCAATCTTGGAGTAAACTGATGTGCCCTGCAGCTGATCGAACAAGTCATCAATACGAGGCAACGGATACTTGTTCTTCACAGTGACTCGATTCAGCTGCCGATAGTCAATGCACAGCCGCATCGACCCATCCTTCTTCTTCACGAAGTGAACAGGAGCTCCCCAAGGAGATACACTAGGACGAATGTACCCCTTGTCCAAAATATCCTGTAGCTGATTCTTCAACTCACGCATCTCTGACGGAGCCAGACGATACGGTGCTCTAGAAATAGGCGAAGTACCCGGCATCAACTCTATGCCAAACTCGACTTCCCTAGCAGGAGGAAAACCCGGAATCTCATCAGGAAACACATCTGGAAATTCATCCACAAAAGGAATGCTCTCTATCCCAAGACTCTCAGCGGACAAATCAACTGCATAGATAAGGTAGCCTTCCCCGCCAGACTCCAGAGCTCGACAGGCTCTCAAAGCTGATACCAAAGGCATCGGGGGTCGCGCTCCCTCACCATAGAAAAACCAACTCTCACTCCCTCCGGATGAAAGCGTACTAATCTCTGATAGCAGTCTACTGAAGCTCGATAGGTAGTCAACATATCTATTCCCAGAATGCAATCAAAGTCGTCCATCGCCAGGACCATGAGATTCGCTAACAGATGGTTCCTTCGAACTCTAAAGGGCAACCCATCACTAGACGCTTAGCCAAAGCAGATTGGCCCGTCGGAGTAGAAATAGACATCACTACGTCTAGTGCAATGCATGGTAACTTATGCCTCTTAACAAAACGTGCAGAAATGAAGGAATGAGATGCACCAGTGTCAATAAGTACAAGAGCAGGTATACCATAAAGCAGAAATTACCTGCGATGACTTTCTCATTCTCCTCCACAGCCTGATCATGTCTCAGGGCAAACACCTGGCCAGAAGCTCGTGGCGTCAAATGAGAACTCCCAGCAGACTGTCCCTGCGACCTCTGCTGTACGGTAGCCTGAGAACACGATCCTGA